>NW_005871256.1:464105-559128 GCF_000147115.1 Myotis lucifugus
CCACTCCTGTGTGTGCCGTTGTGTGTGTCTGGGTGTCCGTGTGTCTCACTGACCTCTCTCTGTGTGTGTCTGTCGTGTGTCCCTGTGTGTGTCTATGTGTGAGACTGTGTGTACCTGTGTGTCTCTCTGTGTCTCTGTGTGCTCCACTGTCTATACATGTGTAACGGCGGGGTAGCCCTTGTACCTGTGTGTGTCTGTGTCTCTGTGTGTGTGCCTTGTGTGTATATCTGTGACTGTGTGTGTGCCTGTGTGTGTGCCTGTGTGTATATCTGTGCCTGTGTGTGTGCCTGTGTCTGTGTATGTCTGTGTCTCTGTGTGTGCGTGTGTCTGTGTGTGACTGTGTGTGTGTGTGTGTGTGTGTGTTTGGGGGAGGGGTAGTGGTTGCAGGTGCGGATCAGGGAAGCCAGTGCACTGGCTGTGGAGGTCCCAGCACACCTGCTATAGAGCGGTGCTGAGAAGAACGGAAGCAAGGGGCAGACCTGGGTCATGTGTAAAAACAAAACCATCGGGACTTCTAGGTGCCTTAAAAGTGAGCAGCGGGGAGAGGGGGGTTGTTCACAACCACTTTCAGGCTCCACTCAAGCGCAGCAAGTAAAGAACAGAGCCTTCTATTGGGGCTGTTGGAAAGGGGCCGTGCGGGCAGGGCCTGGGCAGGATCAGGGCCTGTGGAGCCCCTTGGGCCTTGAGTCCCACCCTGCGCCCAAGCCCCTCCAGCAGCAACCAGACCCCTCGGCCCAGAGCAGGCAGATAAGAATCCCACTGCGCGCAGAGCCTCCCGGGTGCCCCAGCCCGCCCCTGGCCCCTCTGCAGCCAGGCCGCTGCTCTCTCTAGATTGGGTTCCTGGAAAACTGCTCAATTATTGATAAGGAGCCTCCTGACATCACTGACAGACAACGAGGCTCTGTCCTCACTCCAGCATGCCTCGCTGCCCTGCAGATCTGGGTCCTCCGGCCCAACAGTGGGAGTTGGGAGCGGGGGGGGAAGCGGAGGGAGGGAACAGTACAATCGTGGAAATGAGGACATAAGAAAAACACTCAGGACATAATAATAATAATAATAATAATAATAATAATAATGACAATGCTGTCATAATGAACAGTTCTGAGTGCTTGCTATGTGTCCCCAGGGAGCATACTCTTTTTAAGAACTCTAAGAGGGAAGTTAGAACTATGCCCACTTTACAGGTAAGAAAACTGAGGCAAGGGAAGGTTAAGGAAGTTGCCCCAAGTCACCAGTTTGGAACAGACAAAGCCAGGTTTAAAGCCCACAGTCTGGCCCGAGTCCCTGGACACGCCCACTACTCTCCCCGTGGAGAGTTGGAGCTGGCAGCAGAGGGGACATCGGGGTCCTGTTTGAAAACCCAATAAATTAATTAGCTAGAACAACATGGGAGGCATTTAACTAAGCCCCCGTGAAAGGAGGAATGTTGCCAGGCCATTTCACAGATGGGAAAACTGAGGTGAAGAGACGTGAGCTGTTTTAGCTAAGGCTAGGCAGCTGGGACAGGACAGGCCTGGAATCGGAACCTTGGCCACTTACCTCCAGGGGCAGTGACTTCTCTAACTCACTGCTTTACACATACATGTAAACTGTATGTATAAACTTTTCATGTGTATTGAAAGGAATGCAGAGAGCATGCTGTGACCACCATCGGGGTGTTTCCATCCCCCGAGAGAACCCAGAGGGAGATCCGCTCTGAAGCTGACATTCCAGCTGCTTCTGTGTTCGTATCTCCGATCTGGGGGGTGTGCCTCCCTCTTCACGGCCCTAGAAGGAAGGAAGTTAGACCCTAGACCCATTTTTCTAATCCTCTACCAATTTACTGCTTAGAAATAGTCTATGATTTCTCTTTATTTTGCTTCCTTGGAACTATTTTCAATATTCCTCTTTCTCCTCCTTGCCTGCTTTCTTCCTTTGTCATCCAGCTGACATGTATTGAGCACTTGTCCAAAAGCTGCCAATGCAGAAAGGACACGGATGGTGGGCGGGCTGGCCCACCCTCAAATCCCAGCGCTGCCCTCTACTAGCTCTGTGACCTTGAGCAAGGTGTTTCACCCCGCCAGCCTCAGTGTCCTCATCTGTAAAATGGGCTAATCCTACCACGTACTCCACATGGACGGCCACAAAGAAGAAACAGTCACAGTCATGGGCGTGTCTGGTATGGACCTTGGTGTGGTTGGTGCTGGGTAGATGTTGATGGACGGCAGGGCTTGGGTGAGAGGAGACTGAGGATGAGACGCAGACCCTGCCCTTGAAGCGCTCCCTGCCTAGAGGGAAGATAGGGCCGAAGAAGATAGCCTGTGGCAGGGCCCTCCGAAGGGGCAGGTCAGGTGTCCCGGGGATTCGCGGGAAGGAGAAAGCCTTGTCACGGAAGTGCCTTAGTTACACAGAACAGCCTAGAAACAGGTTCCTAGGTCTCTACTGCTCTCTAAGGGGTCAGGAGATGTTTTTCTAGGCCAGAGCCTACTCTGCCCTGAATCCTTAGGAAACTAGGGCAGAAGGTAATGAGGAGGAATGGAGGCGACACTCCCCGTGATTGAGGCCAGCAGGCTCAGGAGCCGAAGAAAGCTTCTGGCTGGTCCCATCCATGGGCAACAGCTGGAAGCCCAGGTCTTCCCTGAGGCCCCGGCACTTCCTGGTTGTGTGACTTCGGACAAAGTGCCCAGCACCCCGAGCCTCGGGCCCTTCACCTATACACCACGGCTGACCATTGTCCCTATCCTCAGGGCCAGCTGGAGGCCGAGAGAACGATATGCAAGTTCAGGGCATGTGAAATGTGAATTTCTAACATCTTTGAACTTTGTTCTCTTGTTGGTAAGTGGAGATGTGCTTGGGGCTCTTCTGAGATGAGTGGGTTTCATGGGCCGAATAGAATGCTGGCAGCTCCATGGTAGGACCACTTGACAGGTGGGCACTGGACAAGTTTACGTTTTCACTGTTCAATGGGGGAAGCTGTCAGAAATGTGTGGATCAAGGAGGGCAAGCCAAGTGTGGGAGAGCCTGGCTCCTGCAGCCAATGGAGAGCCGAGGTCATGCTCATGTGGCAGTGTGGGTTCAAGGTTGACTTTACGGGGAGGATGTCCACGAGCCCTTCAGTTGGCCGTGCCCATCAAACTGAGATGAGCACTGTGAGCAGGTCAGCACCATCAACGATGCTCAGAGCTTCATGAAGTGCTTGCATGCGACACACACACACACACACACACACGTGCACACATGTGTGCACACACAAGCTCTCCTGGGCTCATCTATGCAATCAGCTCATGCATAGGCATGAAGTAACTGTTCAGTGACCAATCAGAAGACACCTTCTGAGCATGACAGTCAAGAGCATTAGACCAGAGAAGCAGAACTGTTGAACTCTTTCATCTCTCTGAGCCTCAGTTTCCTTGTTTGCAAAGATGAGGGTCATAACCAGACTGTTGGGAATATTTAAATTAGAAAATTAATATGAAAATGACCTGACACAGTGCTGGGGAAGTCGTAGGGGCTTAATAAATGCTGGCTAAATTGGAATCTGTAGAGGACTACAGGGACATAAAGGCTTAACGCATATGTATTGGGGTCCTACAGTAGGTCAGGCTGCGTCAGGTTCTGGGCATGCGGACATGAATAAAACATGCCACTGTGGAGTCTATACGTTAGACAGTGGGACAGACATACACAAATGTCAGGAAAGACATCACAGAAGAAGAGAGATCCCAGCCAGGCTTGAAAGACACGAATGAGTGTGCGGCCGGAGCCCTCCTGAGCTTGCACAGCCCACGGGCGCCGTATCTGGCTTTGCAGAGGGTAGCTTAGCCGTAGAGGACAAAGGGGACTTGAGGCTGCATCCGCTTAGCATTGGCTGAGCGGCCCCATCCAAAGTGAGAGCAGCAGAAGGTGGCGCCAGCTCCGGCTCGGCCAGCACAGGTGCAGCTGTGCCCCAGCCGTCTGCTCCCCAATCCAGAAGCAGTCACCACCACCGAGACCCCAACCTTCTTGCCTTCGAATCTCCAGGCCCAGGGGCGATGGTCCCTCCGTGGTTCATTTAAGAACCAGTGTCCGGAAATCTTCCCTTTGCCTGTCCAGCCCCGCCGCCGCCCCTGCCCTGTGCCCCAGGAGGTCGGATCTCTGTGGACTGCATCAATGGAGCCCCTTTGCCCTCTGGCTCCCGGTTGGGCTCAAACAACATGGAACCTGGCAGGAGCCTGGCAGGAGGGAGGCGGAGGGCGTTGGGGTGTTTATTCCCCTGCCTCCCCTTCGCCGGGCCACTGTGGGGCGAGGCCCCAGCTCCTGCCAGATGGGCCTCTCCACCCAGTAATCCGTCTCAGGGTTCAGGTCCCCAATCTGCCCCTCTCCCTTAGGCTGAGGGGAGGTGACAGCACTCAGCTGTGGTTCCCCTAGCCCTTTGTAAATAGCTCCTTTACTGAAGTCCCCTGAAATCACCTCATCTGTGTGGGCCACCTGCTTCCTGCCAGCCTCCGACCGACACCTCCGCGTGCTCAGCCTGGACACTGCCTCGCTCTGTGCATGTATTTTTCCGGCCCGTGGAAAATGAGGCTGGAAATTTAGCCGCGAAGAGGGCGTCCTCCCAAATCTTTGCACATCCTGTTGGCTGCTCGGTGTGGGCCAGCCAAGGGTCACTTTCCCTCCCAGTTCTAAGGAGCGGGGGTGCTCGGGCCGAATCTGAGGTCAGAGCCGCAGATGTGTGTGTGGACAGAAGTCCCAGGAACCACAGGGGCCTACTCATCTACCTCACAGGGTGCTTCTCAGAATTGACAGTTGCACACGCCAAGCCTCGGGAGCAGGGCTGGCAGGCAGGGGGTCCTCTGAGCCTTATTTGGTCGTGCCACTGGCGTGACTTTATTCCCTGATGATTCTCACGGATATTGTCCCACACATGCGTCCTGCCCCGGGTCCTGGTCGTTTACACGTCTGTGATGTGCAGAAATGCAGCTCACATTTTTTCAGCTCCCACTAGGTGCCAGACACTCCAGACCAGATGGTAGACAGAGGGGTTGACGGCATGAGGAGGCGTTTTCACCCTCCCCACTTCCTGCCTGACCCATTTACAGGCTCATGACCTTGAACCGGCTACTGCAGGCCTCTGTTAACGCCCCGATCTCCCCATGTGTAAAGTGTGTATAATAACTGCACCTCCCTCCTAGAGCTGCTGGGAGGATTACATGAGTAAGATGTATATTGTGGTTATACACACCAGCTCATTTAACACCCATAACAATCCTGGAGGGTGTGTGATTGTCACACTTTGCAGGTCTGTCTGTCTCTGGTTCCGCACACTTCTGTGGCCATGGCGATGAGGTTGGGGGACAGGGTTCCAGAAGGTGTGTAACATCTACATGGACAATGGCTGCCGTGTGCTGGGTCCTCCCTGTGTCCCGGGAACCATGGGAAGCCCCGACATACGTTATCCTGATTTCCTCGCGTAGCGTGCAGTGAGGAAGCCACTGCCAACCTCGTGTTACATGAAGAAACTGGGTTCCGTTGCACGCAGAGGCCCAGCAGAGTGAGGCTCTGGCAGGATTGCACCCCGGTCTCCCCGACTCAGACACTCACGCTCCCAACCACCAGGCTTCTCAATGCACAAAACCCGGGCCCCTCCCACAGAAACCAGAAACCGGGGGGATTCTGCGCTGTGAACTCCGTCCCAGGATGCACCCCGTCCCAGTGGTGGCACCCTCTGCGGCAGCAGGAGAAGCCTCGCTCAGCACGGCGCTGACAGGGCAGCGTCTGACGTATCCATCCCATTACTGAATGCGCAGTAGCTCATGTTAAAAAAAGAAAAGAAAAGAAAGGCTCTTGAGATGGTAGGAAGGTGGGAGGCCCAGACCCCGCCAATTGAAACCCAGCAGCTGGCATCCCACAGGAAGCGGAGGACCCTCGCTGCCCAGGGTGTCGCCGTCCCTGCCTGCAGACAATGGAGGACGAAGGCACTGGGACAAGGCCCTGTTCAGCCGGGCCCAGCTGCACAGAGCGGTGTCACTGTCTCAGAGGAGACCATCTGGGGGGACGAGGCCAGCACAGTCTGTCCTCTGTGTGCGCTGTCACCGCCGGCCCTGCCTCCGCTCCCTGCCACCCCGGGGAGGCCGCCCATGTCTCCCAAGGCACGCGCTCCCTTCCAGGTTGAGAGAAGGCACAAAGCAACAGGAACAATAAGATCTGGCTTCCTCCGACCTAGAAGGGGGTTGGCTAACGGACCAGGGACATGCCTGGTGAGGTGGGGGCCTCCTGAGGGCACCGCCCATAGGACAGCAGCAGGCAGCTGCCACCGTGGGAGGCTGGAGCTGCAGGTGGAGGTCTGGCCTGATGGCTTCAGGGACAGGCAGTTGGGGTTCCACACCTACCTCGGTCCTGGGGCATCAGTACTGCCTGACCCCACCCCCGGGCAGTTTGATTGGGCCAGGGGCAGAGGTCAGCTGACCCAACATAGACCAATCAATAGTTGTTTCCTCTTTTGTGCACTGTTGTACCCCAAGTGCCTAAAACAATGCCTGGCACTCGTTGGTACTCCAGTAGGTAGCTAACCCATCTTTCTCTGCCCTCTGAACGGGACTCAGCCACCTGGTCTCGAGGTGCCCCTGACCCAGGAGCTGAGGCAGCCCCGTGCTGTGAAATGGACTGAGAAATGTGTAGAGGAAAAAGGAGGAGGAGGAGGAGGAGGAGGAGGAGGAAGCAGGAAGGAGAGGGGTGGAGGCAGAGGGAGTCCGGACAGGCTTCAGGAATACAGCCCTGGTCCATGAGAATGTCCCCTCCCTCCTCCTGAAGCTAGAGGGCGTGGGCCTTGATCCTTAAAGCAAGTCATTCTAACCAACACAGCGTGTCTCCCTGAAGTCCTTCCCCAGAGGGACTGGCGAAGAGTCCCGCACTCTTGGAGTATTTTTAGCCGAGTGCCCTTGGAGGACGGGAGGGACAATGCCAGTCCTTGTCTGATCTGCCCACCGGGACCGGGATGGGAGGCACTGTGACTCCGGAGCCCGACCGCCTGGCGCCCCATGCGGGCTCCCTCCCACCCCTCCTGCAACCTTAACACGTTATCTAACTTGTTCTGAGCCTCAGTTTCTCTCTTTGCAAAATGGGCATCGCCATAGCGCCTGCCTCTGTGGGTTATTTTGAAAATATAAAGTGTTTTGCATAGTGCCCAGCACACGGTTAGTGCCGGATCTGTAATCATAACATATCCAATATGGAGACAGGCAGGATTCTTATCAAAAAGCAACTTTATTTTTGTAGCCTGTTTCCCTTGAAGCCTATTCATTGCGTGCAATCTGTTCCTTGCTCTAGAATGAGGATACGGGCAGACCCATGAGTTTTCTAGCTGCTGTTGGGTAATAAAAGGTCCTTTAAACCGGGGACAGGCAGTCCTGGATCCCCTACCTCCCTCCGTCCTGGGGCACCAGTCCTGTGTGACCCCACCCCTGGGCAGATCTCAACCTACAGCTTCAGCCTCGATTCATGACTTCCCTCTCCTCCCCTCCTCCCACTGGGGCCTGCTGCCAGGAGGACCCTGTGGGTTGGCTGTATCTGTCCCTCCACGCGCTTGCTGACCTATTTTCTGGTCTCTCCAAGGATCACGTGGGGGATAGAGGAGGGAGGTCAGGAGGATGGGCAAGTTCTCAATTGCTTGGTCCTGTCACAGGCTTTGCACTCTCGGACGCTCTAAGTTGGCAAGTTTTCTGGAGATGTCCCTGCCGGGCCACCCGTGGTTACACTCCTGGTCCGCCTGTCCCTGACCTGCCATCGGAGGGCCGTGTCCCTACTTCCCTCGGCTGCTGCCACCGGCCACTGGCGCTTCCTTAGCTTGAGTCAGACCCAGACCTACCGTGCCCCCAGCGGCAGGGCGCACAGAGCAAGCTCTCCGAGACCCCAACACGCTAAGGCAGAGGGGCAGGCACAAAGCCTTTTCCGAAAAAGGTGTCAAAATCTTCCCTAAGTTTCAACACCCAGCCCTTTTCTACCCTCCAAAGTGGTGAAGAGCTTTGAGAAGTGCGCCATCGTTTTTGGATTTTTCCTTTGTAAATTCTGCACTTTGCTGGCCCTGACCCTCCCGTGGGATGCAGCGGCTGGTGCCTCCATAGACCTTCAACTTCCTGTTCCATTAGTGAGAAATCGACATGTGCCTCTAACCTCTCCATTCACAAAAGGTGATCAAGTGCATTGTCCCACCTGCTCCTCACAGCCACGCTATCGAGGTGGTGAGTCTGTTCTCCCCATTCTGCTGATGAGGAAACTGAGGCACGGAGAGGTAAAAAAGCTGGCCCAGGGTCACACCGCTGGACACTGAGAGCCAGATTTGCACCCGGCTCCTTTCCACGGCAGCACACGGCTTCCGAGGAGAAAGGACTGTGAGGGCTCTGTGCCCTTGCTCGGTGCTGCCTGGCACCTGGGCAGTGGGCCTCTCAGGCCCCAGGGCGATCCTGGTTCAAGGCCGCCCTAGAGGCCTGCCTGGAGGGCCGCGGCCTCCTCAGTGCAGGCGGGAGGCTTTCCTGAAGCGGATGGAGGCAGCCAGCCCTGTGACTGGCAGCTGGGCTCGGAGCACCAGCCAAAGAAAAGCTTTGCTTCCTTTGCCCATAAAGCACCCATTCTCAGCCACTCACGCTGACACAGACACCCACAGACCAGAGCCGCAAAGGGCTGGACAATGAGGCAGACACAGGCGAGAGCAAAAGAGTTGTTGTTTTTTTTCCAAATGCAAAACCCAGATCATTCTCCACACATGTGCCGCTTGCATATGAGCTGAAATGTTATAGGAAAGGTAGAGATTTCTCGTGCCAGCGTTTTGGGGGCAGATGGCTGGGGGAGGTGCCTGTGAAGATGGCTTTATAGCCTGTGGCCACTTCCTCCTGGTGATCAGCACATGAGCCAGAAATACACCAGCTCTCATTTCCCCCACATTCCTCATCTTCCACCTAGCTCCCCCCCCCCCCCCGCCCCATTACACTCCCTTCTAGGGGCGGCCCGGGCCAACTAGAGGTGAGTGACACTCAGGCCCGCCTGCCAGGGCTCACAGTGAGGTCGGGGAGACGGGAGAGGAGAAGCAGCAATGAGAATACAGGGTAACAGTAGAGGTGGAGACACACAGGATGCTGGGGGACCACACGGTGGGAGGGGCGGGAGGGATCAGAAGGGATCGAGGTCATTTACTCCTGGTACTGACGGATCAGGCAGAATGGCTGCCTCACCCACCAGAGCAGGCTCCAGACTTTACTGGGAGACTGTCAGCTCCTGGTGGACTGAGAGGGAGCTTCAAGGAGGCGGTGAGGCCCGCGAGGGTGGGGAGGGCGTGCTCATCAGGCAGACAACCTTGGGGGGAGGGGAACGACTCCGGGCTGAGGGGGCAGTCGGGCAAAGGGGCCGGAGAGAGTCCATTAGGGGAACTCTGGGGACCTCTTTGTCTCTGATCCCTTAGAGGCCCAGCGTGGTCCGGAGACATTTGTTGAATGGCTGACGTGGAGGCGGTGTGATGAGGAGTCATGGCGGATGAGATGGAAGAGCAGCAAGCTAGCTCCTACCATTGATGGGCCTGGCACAGGCCGTCCTGCCCCAGCCTCCCGCAGGAGGTGGGTAGATTGGCCAGGCTAGAGGAGTGAACATATAAACAGTCCCTGGCACGTAGTCAGGGTGACATCGGTTACTATCATCCCAAAGGTGCAGATGTGCTCAGTGGAAGGAAGACACGCTCTGAGCAAGGAGATAACAGCTTGGCCAGCCAGGCCCGTCTGGCACCGAACCCCATGCGCTGAGCCCACGCCCTCAAGGGGGTAGGACCGTCGAACTTCGGTGAATTCCACTGCACACACTTGGAAAACGAGGGAATTTTAAGCACAGGGGCCATTTTTCTCATCATCATTCTCAATGGCCTGCGCCCTGGAGAAGCTGTGGGGCGGACGCTGGACCTGCAGGTCCCCGCACATGTCTCTGTCCCCTCAGGCCTCTCGTGGCCGAAGCATCTCAGCGCGTTCCATGCGGTTTCTGTGCAGCCTAAACCAGGCCTGTGCTCCGCATGCGGCTCAGTCAAAGCCACAGTGACCCGGCCCAGCAATGGCTGCGAACCACCCCGCGGGGCCACACACACCTGCCAGGCAGCGAGGGCGTTTTCCCGGGCGGCCTTTCCAAGGTGCACGGCGGCTCATGCTGGAGAAGTTAAGCCCCGGCAAAGCACGCTGAGCTGTTACAGCTCCCCGGGCAGCGGTGGCCCGCTGGGCCCTGCGCTACCGGCCCTTGGAGGTCATCCTTCTGGTTCTGTGGCCCCGTCTGGGGCTTCCTCTGCTTGTGAATGTAACAGCCCCACTCTGGTCTTGTGGATGGCTCCCCCTGCTCTGGCCTTTCTGGGATTTACGTTTGGGCCCCGGAAATGAAGGCTCCACACCTGAGGGAAGGACCTCTCCGAGACAAGAGGAGCTTCTGACCTGTATGCATGCATATAAGCATAACCAATGGACATAAGACACTGGGGGGTAGGGGAGGCCAGGGGATTGTCGAGGGCTGGGGAAAAAAAAGGACACATATGTAATACCCTTTGTAATACTTTAAGCAATAAAAAAATAAAATAAAAAATAAAAAGAGGAGCTTCTGAGCTGACTTTGCCTCCCGTCAATCTCACCATCAAACCTCAATCGCGGGTAACAGCTATGGCTTGGATCCGTGTTTCCAAAGTGACCCAGCCTGACAGGCACTACATTTCATCCAAAGTTCACCCCGCACAGCGAGAAGGAAAGAAAAATAAAGCCAGGCAGCTTCACCATTTGTCTCTCATGGGTGCATCTGGGGAATATTTTTCTTGCGAAGACTCCCGTGCCGAGGACTGGAGAAGAACGCGTGTGCATTCCTTACATCTCCAACTCAGGAACGCATTCTGGGGCTAATTATTTCTTAACTAACTAATCAGCATGCTCCCGTCATAAATGGGGATTTATCAGCACAGCGCATGCAAGGAGAGAACATATTATGATTTTACTTTGGTTAATGTGCAAACGCGCGCTGTGTTGGTAATGACCTGCGTTCGCTGAGCAGAGGGGGCTGGGAGGAGGAGCAGCTTCCTGCAACAAGGGCGGCGGCCGGGCCAGCTGTCCCCGCCAGACACTCTGCTCCCGGACCCATCCGTGCACGTGGCCTCGTGGTCCCATGGTCCTGTGGTCCCGTGGTCCCTGTGGTCCCGTGGTCCCGTGGTCCCCGTGGTCCCTGTGGTCCCGTGGTCGAAGGTGAGGAGGCAGGAGCCATTTCCTCACTGGGGAGAACTGGACGCCTTGTGTTTGTTCTGCTGATAGAACCAGTTCCACCCGCTTTGTTAGTGGGAAGAAAAAGCCTGGGGCGTGGGGGTGGAGGGGGCGGAAGGAGTGTTCACTACAGGGCGCGCGCGCGCGCGCGCACACACACACACACACACACACACACGGGAACCTGCCCAGAACAGGGCCCAGATCCATTCTTGAGACCCCCCTGTAATCTGGTGATTCTTGTCTTCTCTCGCCGTATTGGACCTGCCCTCTCCTGCGAAGCTTGCCTGCCTGAAAGTAAATGCTCTGCTCTGAAGGCCCCTGATAAAGGGACTTGTTTATCAAGCCGCCTGCGTGCCCCTGTGCTCCTGCCAGCGAGCTCCTCCCGGCTCTCGTGCTCTGGTTTGGAGCCAGGGCCCCAGGGCGCCCGGTTCACCTGACTGAGCCGAGCCTGGTCACCTCCCCCCTCCCCCCCCTCCAAGCATCAGGTCCGGCTTTGAAGCAGAATCATCTGGCCACTCCGGCCTCACCGAGAATGAGGAGCAGGCGGGGCGGGAGCAGGAGTGCCGCGGCTCCCCTCCGCGTGACCGTGGGGCAGAGTCCAGCCGCATTCTTTCTGTCCGGCCCTGGTGCCAGGCTGCCGAGGTCCCCGCCTGGGCACAGCCTGATGGGGCACATTCTCGAGCCGGGCTCTGCTTTTGTGTTTTCAAGGAGACATTTCCTCTCCTGTTTTATTTATTTATTTTTTTTACATTTTGTCGAGGAGCTATTTTTAAATTATGAAAGAATATACATGCTCATTGTTGAAAATTTAGAAAAAGCAGAAAACTACCCATTGGGGGGGAAAAAACATGACTGCACCAGCACCCACACTCCCACTTGGGGTACTTCCTGCTGACCCTGTGTGCCCGGGGCCTCACAGGTCCTCCAGCCAGGGGGGCCGTCTAAAGCAGCGGGAACACGGGACTGTGTTTTACATGTTTGCATGCAGCAAGCAGGGTCACGTGAACGGTGAGAGTATCCCTAAGTGATGATTTCTGTAACTGCACTTAGAGGTCATGTCGAACGTCTGCATTTGAGACCTTGGGGGAACATGAGGCTCTCCTGGGTCCCCCACCCCACCCATGGGACTTACACAAACGTATTTGTGCTTCTGTCACATTCGAGACCATCCTACCTTCACATCTTTATACCTGTTATTTTGTTAACATCTTTACAAGTCAGTAGAAGTGCGTCTGCAACGTGGTTTAGATGGCTACCCAGCGCGCCGTTACGTCCAGCGGCCGTTCTCGTAAGCTGTCCTCCGTTAGTGAACAATCCAGATGATTCCTTTCTTTTTCACGACGATAGATAACACGGCACTGAACATCTTTATAGGAAACTCTTTGCGCCTCTCCTGGGTTATTTCTGTCAGATGGATTCCTAAGAGGAAAATTACTGGGTCACAGGGTAGGGCCATTGGAGTGTCTTGTTTCTCGTTGCTCAATGTGTTTCTAAATAGGGGGCGCTGATTGGCCCGCACCAGAACATTTCCACGGCGCTGATGACCCTTTCCCGGCAGAGGCGACTCACAGAGCACGCTCTCCTAGTGAGAGATGTCAGAAGTGAAGGCCCAGCTTTGGTTTTCTGTTCAGCAAATGCATTTAACTCGTTCTCTGTGTGCTTATATGAAATGTGTATCTATTGCATATCTCTGTAACTATAGGAAACATGCTATGTTGTGTGTGGATTTTTAAAATATTTTTTTATATTTTTATTGATTTCGGAGAGGAAGGGAAAGGGAGAGAGAGAGAGAGAGAGAGAGAAAAACATCAATGATGAGAGAGAATCATTGCTCAGCTGCCTCCTGCACATCCCCTACTGGGGATCGAGCCCACAACCTGGGCATGTGCCCTTGACCGGAATCGAACCTGGGACCCTTCAGTCCACAGGCTGATCCACTGAGCCAAACCGGCTAGGGCTGTGTGGATTTTTTTTACATGAATGGTATCCTATTGCATGTGAATTATAGGACGTGTTTTTTTCCTTCAGCTGTCTGTCTTGGAGCCTTGACTGTGTATATATGACTCTACCTCACCCTTCCTAGCCTTCCATACGTTTCCATGGGATAGATATCGCCTAGTTCCGACAGCCATTCGTCTACGTGTAAATATGTGGGCTCATCCCAATTTTTCCCCTTTTTGCAAATAGTGCTACAGGGCACATCCTTTTACATGAGCAAGTGATTTGAGCAAGTTTTGGTTTTTTTCTACAATAGAAATCAAGAAATTGGATTTACAGGTTATGGGATATGCACATATTTAATATTAATGGGTACTGCCAAATTGTGGAGGACATCTTAATTTCCTTTCATTAGGGAAATTCTAGCCTGCCTTGGAGCTGGCTTCTCGAATGTGGTTCTGAAGTGTTCTCTGAGGTAGGCTGTCCCCCAGCGGTCTATTCACGTGTTCATTCATCAGCCCTCCCACCTCTGTTTGTGAGGGCCCAGCCTGGCCTGAGACAGAGGACACAGCCCGTGAATGTGGGTTAGGTTCTCTCCTCCTGACCAGCCGCACCCTCAAGGGGCCTCAACCCGACACCCGAGTCCTTCCCCCACCTGCCCACCCCGGCTCAGTTTTCTAGACGGCGCTCAAGTGTCACCTCTTCTTGGAAGCCCTCCCGGGAGCCCAGGCCAAGGAAGGAAACCTCCCTTCGTGTCCCCACGGCACCTTAGGAACTGGCTCGGCGTGCCCATCGCGTGTGGAATTCAGTCCTCTCTCCCTGCTACCCGGGATCCTCTCGGGATCTCAGTGGTGCGTGGCTTTGGGGCCTCGCCTGGTCAGTGTCCGTGGACTGGCGCGTGAACCACAGCAGGCGTGCGTGGCCATCTGTCACTTGGTAAGGGGAAGGGCCGAGTGCACGCAGCATTCCTTCTACAGAGCTTAGCAGAGAAAGGCCGTAAGAGATTCGATGGCTGGTCATTGACCTTTGACAGTGATGATGATGTTGATGAAAATGATGAACAACCGGTAAGTTGGGTAAATCAGAAACTCTCTCACACAGAAATTCAGAACCACATCATTCTCCTCACTCCAATGTTTCTCCACAAAATCTAGAAGTTTCTCAGGCAATTTGTCTTTTAAAATGTATCATGGGGAATGACAAACAGCAGGAAGGAAGCTGCCCAAATAGTTGGAATATGTCAGCTTCGCACCATAAATCTCTGGGTAATGCATCAGCTGTGAGCAGAAATGTATGAAAAAAAGACTAGAAATAAATACATCAAAATGTTCCTAATGGTTGCACCAGTTCTCTTCTCTTCTCTATCCTTTTTTGAACCTTTTAGATTATTTTAGCAGGTATATAAATTCATTTTAAATAAAAAAATAGAAACAACCCCAAATAGTCTAGCCCTTAATGAACTTTCTAAGGGAAACATTTTAAATCACCTGTGATGTGTGTGCATATATGACAGGAGAAAACCATGCCCAGAGGACTCACCAGAAATGGCAGCGGGGTACGGTGGTGGCGGTACATTTCCCACCCTCAGGAAGCCCACAGTCTAGCGGGAGCCACAAACCCAAGTGCTGACAGGGACCAGGCGGCAAGGAGAAGGGAGTGAACCCCACCAGCAGGCCCCCTCCTGTCCTCTGCTAAGATTTGCAGGCCCAGGGAAAGCCCATAAACGGAAGTCCATTTGCCATACGTACAGGTTATAAACCGAGATCACAATGGAAGCACCTGCAGTCGCTTAACTTGACAAACATACCTTTATGATGACCAGGAAGGCCAAGTTCAAAGTTAGAATTCTCAGACTCCTCAGTTTCCTTACCTGAAAACGATGACCTGGGGAGAACTGGTCCCCAGCCCAGTGTCCCCCAGCCCCCAACAAACACCTGCTCTTCTTCCCTTCCCACGCCTGCCTCCAGCTCACACGGCAACGGGCTCCGTGCAGGTGGTGGGCACCTCGGCCCGCACATCCAAGCTTTAATCCTCTCCTTCCCCAAGACCCCCCTGGCTCCATGGACTCCTGGCGACCTGGGGAAGGGCACGTTTGGAGAGGGGCCGGAGTCGGGCCTCTGAAGCGTGTGGCCCAAAGCGGGGACCCCTCCCCCAACCTGGGTCTTAGGGCAGCAGCATCGTTGATGCAGGTGGGAATTTGGTGACCAAGAGAACCAGCGCCCTGTCTACAAGAGCAGCGGCCGCTCACTCCAGCCCCGAGTTCCCACCATGAGAATCTGGGTGGACGTGACTTCCACTCCTTAAAAAGAAGACACAGATCTGGGTTTTCTATGAAAGTGGATGATCTGCGCATGTTAGCAAAGAATACTTTTTGAAAAACGAGTGAATTACTCTGTAGGCCAAACCTCAAATATCTGTGACCACCTGCCTGTGATTTCCATGGGAGCAAAGAAAATTTAAATTCCATTCACACATTGCTTGACCACTCTTTGGTCTTTAAAATAACATTCACCAATTCATTATGTCACGTAAGCCCACAAGTACCCGATGACATGTCTCCATCGCTGCATGTATGTTTGGATTTCATGCATCTTCTGTTCCCAGTGGAAGGCCAATGTACTCGGTCCCTTCCAGCACGGATGTTTGTCTCCATAAGCCACCGGGAAAGGCCTGATGTCGGACTCGCACATCTCCCTTCCTGATGCTGACTTCCGTCATGTCCCACTCTGGCCTGCCCTAAACCCAGGCACCTGCCTCTCACCGCCCTTCCCACGTTCTGCTGCCATTAGCTCTGAATCTGTCTGTCACTTGAGACCGATCTGCGTGTCACCAGGGCCTACCACAGAGCCTGTCATCTGGTAGACGCCTAGTACATCTTGTTTGTTCTGGACTGAACTTGTGGGTGGATGGTTCCCCGTGATCACCCGAATTTTCCCAGTTGCAAGTGAGTAATAATCATAGTGGACATTTCTGGGACATTTGCTAAGAGATTTAGGTGTATTGCCTCATATAATCCTCTCAACTAACTGCTCAACAATTTTATCCCCATTTTCCAGACGCGGAAACTGAGGCTCAGACAGACAAAAAGACCTGCTCGTGAGTCATGCAGCTGGCAAGTGGCAGAGGTGGGACTCGAACCAATCTTGCCTGATTCAAAAGGTGTGTGTTCTGAGCCAGGAAGCCAGTGCTCCTTAGGCGTGCCACTGACAGTCCTCGCGATGCCTCGAGGTGAGATGCAGAGGAACTCCTACTTTAATTACTAGGCATTTGTTTGCCTCAACATGTACTTGTTTCAGTGTGTGTCAGGAAAAAATAAATGCCCATCTGTTTTACAGCACGACATATTGATTTTCCTATTTGCATTAGTGATACAAAATGTTCCAGTTAAACTTATTTAGTGAAGTTCTAAAAAGTTGAGTCCATTTACAAATACTGTTGGGTGGATCATAAATAAGACAGGTAACAATACCGCAATGCAGCAAAAATGACGTGTCTGGGTGTACACAGAGGCTAGAGTTTGAAGAAACACTGCCCCAGTGACCACATGCGTGGATTAAAAAGAAGCACTCACATACCCACAATGAAACTCGTTTTGAAATTTGAAACTCGCACCATGCGTTTACAAGTTCGTAGAAAGTTGCTTAAAAAATGCATCCCAGACCTTGCTTAACGAGGACTGCACCCAGCCTCTTCACTTCTAAGTTTGTAGCCTGTTTATTTCTTTTTCCCCCTTCTATTTTTGGAACTTCAGTGGCGGAGTGGACTTTTTAAAAAGGGCTCTAAATAAAAAATGAGCTAGGGGCCTGGAGCGCGCCTCCACCTCGTTTCCACTCTGAGCAAACGGTGAATTCCAGCGCCTGCACGCAGTGGCTCCGCACCACCACGCTGCCCGGCTCCTGAAGAGCAGCAGCCCAGGGTGCGCCCACAGCGCTGCCATGGCCCTGGCCATATTATCTATGTGTTTATCATACTGCACAGGGGCCGTTGAACCTGAAGGTACGGCCGTGGGGCCAGGTCATTTCAAGAAACCCATTACTGGGAATGGACTCAGCTACATCAGAAACTGGCACATCCAGTTGGATGTGATGGTGCCCATTAATATTAGATAATTACTGCCTCTGTAGTTGTTTGAGGTGGTGATAACTTAGTGTGTGTGTATGTGTTTGTATGTATGTGTTTATGTATGTGTATGTTTGTGTGTACATGTGTGTATTTGTGTGTATGTTTGCGTTTGTATGTATGTGTGTATGTGTGTGTATGTGTGTTTATGTGTATGTCTGTGTGTATGTCTGTGTGTGTATGTTTGTGTGTGTGTATGTTTGTGTGTATATGTGTTTGTGTGTGGGTCTGTGTGTGTGCCTGTATGTTTGCGTTTGTGTACTTGTGTCTGTGTGTATGTGTGTGTGTGTGTGTGCAGGCATTATTGAATCGCTTCAAGGCAATCCACTTCATTAAGGAGCTGCTTACCACCGGGGGGATATCGATAAAGACTAGCTAATGGTCTCGTGGAACTGGCCCTGAGATGACTCAGCCCAATGAAGCCATTACCCTGTTTAATGCATCTTACACAAGATGGAAATGGTTTACTGAGTGTATAAAGCCACTCTCCAGGATTTACAACGACTGATGTGCCAGAAGATCAACAGCGTGGTCCAAGTTTTATGCCACTCGTGCCTTGATGTACACTATTAGGAGATTGCTGTATTTCCCCCAAAACACCAACAATAAAATCTAGAGAACTCTAAGGTTTTCCAAGGCATGCTTGTTAGCTAAGTTCAACCTAACATTTATTACTTTAGGACTCACTTGTGACTTGTATATAAGGAAGAAAAAATTGATTAATTCAACAAACACTCACTTAAGGCCTGCCACGGGCTGGGCATAAGGCCAGGCCCAGGGGATACAAAAGACAAAGAAAAGAGTGCCTGACCTGGAGGAGTAATTCTAATGGGATCCAAAGAATCAATAAGACAATAGTCAGTTATGTGGCCAAGGGTCTGTGCCAACCTAGAAGACACGCACCTCTGCTTGGGGCTCAGGGCAGGCCAGCGAGGGCGCCTGAGTGGGAGGAGCCTCTCTGGCAAACGCATCCGTGTTCTTGGCAGTCAGACCCCCATGGAAAGGCCTAAGGAAACTGTGTGAGCGTGGAAGGCTCTTTTACGCCTCCAAAGACTTCCCCTCCTCCTTCCAGCAGAATCCTGACTTCGTTTTATGTTTCATCTCGGGACCCTTTGGTCTCAGAGAAGGTGGGCCCAGGTCTGGTCTATATCAAGGATGGTGACCCAGTTCTGACCGAAACAATGTAACAGGAAGTGTGTTGGAGGGCCCTTGGGAAAGCCCGTTCCTCCCTGGTCACAGGAAAGCACAGACCAGCAACTCTCAGCTCTTTGAAGCCCTGGGCTTCCTACTTCGAAACGCCCTGCGTGATGACTGGAGTTGGAGGGGACATCTTAGGACCCTGCAGGGGGGGCCGAGGTTCCAACCGGACCCTGGCATCACTGACCTGCCGGCATCGGCGACCTCTGGACTTCTTGATGTCTGAGAAGAATAACCTCTTGTTCAAGTCACTCTTCCTCACCCAGGTGGTATTCACGATTCATTTCATTCAAAGTCCCGGGAAGTGTCTCGGGATGCTTGGAACAAGGCTCTCGGAGAGTTGCAAGAGGTGATACTGAGCTCTGCAGGTCATTGGTCAGGTGTATGGGATGCCATGTTAAGGAGCCTGGCAGTGCTTTTCAGATGATCGGTCCTCTCCTGGTGGATTGTGGAGAGGATTGTGGGTGGCACCCAGGAGGGACCTACATAACCTTGAATCAGACCATGAGAAATGCCGTTCCTTTTCCATTCTCTTTCAGTCCTTCTAATGCTTCCCAGATTGGTAGGAAGTCTTTATCAACTCTAACCCTTTTAATCTTCCTTGTTAACAAAAAGAAGGAAGGCCTCAGACTTATGGACTTTGATATGCATACAAGACCAGGAAATTCAATACATTATTTTGTTTTCATTGTTTTAAATGTGATAATTACCATTTGGTTATAGTTTTCACTTTAGGTGGTGAATCAAGTTGCCTTGAATGTATATTTAATTTTTTTTCTCTAAAGATGAGCCAGCTTATAGAAAAATATGAAATATATGATAGTGTAGGAGCAACACCAATATGGCAAAAAAAAATGTGATGCTGGAAGCGAAAATTGCTGACGTTTGAAAAGAACATCAGCTATACATCAGGAAGTCACTGCGAGTGTTTAGGTAATGGCTTCATGTAATTAGGCTCTCCATTTAGAAAGATTCATTGAGCAAGGCCAGGCATTAAGCCTGAAGATGGCTTTCATTAAAAAAAAAATTCAGGTGAGGAATGATCAGGCTTAAACCAAAGCAGAGATGGAGAAAAAGAGGAGATGCTGAAGAAATAATATGAAGACGACCTGGAGTCCAATTAGAGCAGCGGTTCTCAACCTGTGGGTTGCGACCCCTTTGGGGGTCAAACAACCCTTTCACAGGAGTCGCCTAAGACCATCAGAAAACACATATATAATTACATATTGTTTTTGTGATTAATCACTATGCTTTAATTATGTTCAATTTGTAACAATGAAATTGGGGGTCACCACAACATGAGGAACTGTATTAAAGGGTCTCGGCATTAGGAAGGTTGAGAACCACTGAATTAGAGGATAAAGAAGGAGAGGGAGGAGTTTGGAATGACTCCCGTAGGCAGCTGAGAGAAAGAATCATGGCACCATTGGGTGAGCTAGAGAAAATGGGAGGGGGACTAAGGCTGAGAAGGAGGCGATGGGTTCAGTTGGCCACACAGGATTGAATGTCCCTTGTTAAACCCAGATGGGGAAGGCCTGTGGACCACTCGCTCTCAAAGTGTGTTCATCAAACCAGCAGCTTCAGCATCGCCCGAAAGCCTATTAGAGATGCAAGTTCTTGGATCCCATACCTATGCAATCAGAACCTTTGGTTTGTTTTAACTGGTCAACCAGATGATTCTGATGCACTAAGCTTTGAGGACCACGGGTAGAGGAAAGAGTCTGGGTCCAGATACCTGGAGAAAAGAGCTGACTTTAGACAAGGCCCTTCCCTGGACCTCAGCTTCCTCAACTGCAAAATGAGGTCATTGACTTGACTGTAAGACCCCAGGTAAGTCATGAAACACCGCTGGGTCTAAGTGCCCCACCCTATGACATCCACCTCCCTTTTCTTCTTTGGTGATAGAATATCCATTTTTAACTAAGTGCATGAGCGTGAAATAACGACCATACTTCCCAACCTCTCTGCCATTAGCTGTGACCACATGGCCAAGTTCTGGCCAATGGGAGGAGAATGAAAGTGATGCGTGTGTCTTTTGGGAAGTTTTCTCAAAGAGAAGGGTTATGTCCTTCGTTACCTTTGCCTCCTGCCTTCCGTCTGGAATACAGACGTGATGGCTGGAGCTTGATCAGCTATCTCAGATCAGAAGGCAGCAGGTACAGGTTGAGGCTGGAAAACACTGCGCTGGTAGGAACCTGGTTTCGGATGACTTTCTGAAACCACCCGCCAGCCCTCTGTTGACTCCCGATCTTCCTTTATGTGAGAAATGAACTTCTTCGTTTTTAGCCATTCTTATTTTGGTCTTTCTGTGCTTTCACATTATGAGAAAATCTCTTGTATCTTATAACTGTATTAGAAAATACTATGAGAAAACGTAATCAGAATTCTTGGGGGGCAGGGCCTGGGAGTGTGCATCTGATGGACTCCCCGGGGACTAAGGCACACTAAAGTTTGAGGTTGGATGCTTCCGAATCTGCTCTTTAGTTACACTCATACTGCAAGAATAGGGAGCGAGCCATTTGGACATAAAAAGAAAGGACCAGCTTTAGTGTTTTTCTAATAAAGTGACTTCCTTTGAACCTTTATTGCTGAAGGGTTGTGAAGTGAAACTCTTTCGGTAGTAAAAATGCTGGCCGAAAGGAAATCATCAAACTGGACAAACTGGACTAGGGATTGAGTTGATGGCCATATTGGGGCCACGGTTTAGGTCTGTGACTCCCGGCCCTCTGGCCCCTGAATCTTCCCTGGAAGCTCCGAAAAGCTGTTCATTTCCCGCATCGCCGGTGCCAATTCTCCAGCGTAGCCACGGGTGGGAGCGGGCAGCTGTTGGGCAGCGCGGCCCGGTTCTGAGGCGGAGAAGGGAAGTGTGTCCAATCACCGCGGCACGGGTAACGTGGGGCAGCAGCCCGCCCATGTAGGTGGCTGGAGCCACAGAAGAGCCACGTCATGCCATGTGATGCAGTCCTGGAGGTCTGCCCCGCTCCAGCTCACCATGTGATGCAGCGACCTCAGGTGCAGCATGTCTGTGTCCAGACCTTCCCCAAGCACCTCTTCAGTCACAGGGCGTCGGGGGAACTGGCTTCCGCACTCGCTCCCCATCCAGATGGCCTTCCAACTGTGGACTCCATGTTAATGATCACCCCTCAGGTGGGAAAGCGGAGGGAAACACCGTTCCCAATGCAGAGGGCCATGAAACACCACACAAAGAGAAGCTGTAACCAGCACTGCGCTGTTAGGAACAGTGGTGGCTTCTAAGTAACATGCACACGTCCCAGGACTGACACACGGTGAAGAGCTGAGGCGGGGTTTAAGGAAACCTGCTTTGGGGACTTGGCTTTGTTTCTGCCCTTCCCCGACCTTCCCAGAAACTGCCCTGGAACATTCTTACTACATTGTTTTTTAGTTTCACTAACATCTACACCCCACCACCACATTAGAATGCGAGTATTGCCGCTGCCCGGCGCAGGCTGCTGGGATTAGTCTCTCGGGGGACTGGACCACACACCTGCCCGGACTTGCCTTCTCACTACGCTCACCACAGCTCCGAGGACACTGTGTCCTTCAGTTCCCTGCGGGAAGCTCCTGGGCCACCAACCCTGAAAGCGTCCATTGCTTTCAATATTTCCGCATGTGACGAACATGTGCCCATGGAGTCTGTGGTGGTGTCTGGTGGCTTCTTCGGTCTGGGTGTCCGAATTCCACAGTGTGCCTCCGTGCCTTACGGAAATGAACCGAAGCGCGGCTGATGCTTGTCCAACTCCGGGTGCCATTCCCACCTGGAGTCCTTGGTGCCCGATGGAGGGGCGCAGTGCGCAACCTGGACGGCCTTGGGTAGTGGCCCCGATTGCTGCAGAGCCGGGGCGTGTGCTGAGGGGGAAAGGCTGACCGTGTGCGCTTCAAGGGCAGCGTGGAGGACATCAGCGCTGGAGTGGGGCGGAGTTCACCCTGTGGGATTATGGGGTGAGATTTGTATCGCCTGCCAAGCTTTCAGGGAGGCTGCTGAAGGAGATCTTAGGGCCTTGCTTCCTGGGAGGCTCTGGGTTTGGGGTGTGGTTGACCTCAAACCCCGGAGGGGGCTGGGCAGTAGCCAGCAGGGGACATGCACTCACCAAGCTATGAGCTCTCTGAAGGTGTGTCAGCCCTTGCTGGACAAGGAGGGGGGTTTTGTTTTTTCCTTTTTGAAAATCTAGTAGCGCCTTAATGTTCGGGCAGAGCTTGCTTTCTCTGCAACCCCAAGCTTCCCAGCGAGCGGGCTTCCTGGGAGGGGCCCTGTTCCGCCAGCAGAGTGCTCAAGCCGGCACTCATCTGCAACGCTAGGTCCCTTTGGAGATCCGAAATGGAGCTGCTGAATTGTTGTCATGGTTACCTGGGACAGTTTCTAAGGCCAGAATGTTTTCAAGGAGGGCAGCCCTGAGCTGGGTATCCTGGGTTTCTGAGCAGGCAACTGAGCCCAGGGAATTGCTTCCCTCTTCCTTCTCCCATTCTCCCAGTCCCTTGCCAGGAGCCTGGCCGATCACTCAGCCCTGCCCAACACTACAGCCCACGCTTGCCACAGCCTTCCGAGATCAGGCTGACCTGGCAGCACCCTGACGGGCTCAGGCTGCCTCCTCCCCCTACAAACCAGCACAGGTTCCCGGACTCACTCACGCATGCAGCTGCTTCTGGGCGAAAGACATCTGGGAAGCAGTTCTCTGCATTTAATATATTAATAAGGAACTGACATTTTTGAAAACCTATGAGCCCAGCACTTCACATGTATCTCGTGTAATTTACTGACCTACTGCTGGAGGAAATATCATTCACATTTTATCTGTGAGGAACCAGAGGCTGGCAGAGGTGATGCCTGGGGCTGTACAACAGCAAGTGGCAGAGCTGGGATTCAAATTCAGGTTGGTAGGTTCCAAAGACAGTCAGTCCTCTTTGCTCCAAGTAATGGCTGCCATGTTAGCCACTGAGAACTGGTAACCCCAAAAAGGACTCTGCACTGTCTGCTGGGCACGGAACATCCACTAGGTCCTGTAAGAAACATGTCCCGAGTCTGCTCCATGCCAGACCTTCTGCTGGCTACCGGAGACACAGAGGCAAATCAGGCCCAATGCTTGCCCTCAAAAAACTAGTCCACTGACAACCAGCAGCAATTTTAAAAGGGGGGCTCTATAAGATGCTAGAAAGAGGGCAGCCAGGGAACCAATCGGGAGGAAATGACACCTGACAGCTAAGCCTCAGTCTGCCCAGATGTGGGGAGTAAACAGCAGAGTAGGCCCAATCCCTATGCCCCAGGTGCTTGCAGGAGAGCCACAGAGATGGGATTCATGCTTGCGACACGATAAGAAAGAATAAAACCACTAAGGCTCTAAACAGGTGTTCTACACGGAAGTGTTGGAAGATTGAAAAACCAGGCAGCAGAAGCTGGGGCCATTGAGGGAAGGTTACAGAAATGAAGCAGAAGCCACCTTTGTTCATAAAAGAGTTCTTAAAGGTCTTTGATCTCTCTTCTTCCCCTACTCTTGCCACAGTCACTTCTGGCTCTACTCTGATTTATTTTCTTCATTTTTCATTTCCTACTAAAGGAAAACACTCACCTATTCAACATCTTTAGAGCTTGTGCCGAGAGCAAGGCATTCACCTACCCAGTGGTTCTCAACCTTCTGGCCCTTTAAATACAGTTCCTCATGTTGTGACCCAACCATAAAATTATTTTCGTTGCTACTTCATAACTGTAATGTTGCTACTGTTATGAATCGTCATGTAAATATCTGATATGCAGGATGGTCTTAGGCGACCGCCAAAGGGGTCGAAACCCACAGGTTGAGAACCGCTGACACACCTGACGATGGTCACAGTGGTGGGAACGTGTAACGATGAACAAGACATACCCTTGAGCAGCAAGTGAACAACCTAACTGAGAAAGTACGAGAGATCGGAGTTCCAAACCAAATAGCAGAGCAATGAAATACTTCAGACTAGGCAAGGGGGCTGCCATTCAGGAATGACTTCATCCTTGCAGGTTTGTTCACTCGTTTCTTCAGCACTCATTCCCTGATGCCTCCTCTCCTCACAGAGCCCACAGGAGCATGGACATAAGCAACCATTACAATACACAGCATTGTGATAAACAAGCACAAGGTGCACAGAGCTGTGGATGCTCAGAGCGAATCCACAAGACAGAGCGGGGTGGCTTTTGAACTGAGTCCTAAAGCTCAACAGGGGTTCACCAGGTGGAGAAGAGAGGCAGGGGAGGGGAAAGCACTGAGAGGATGTTTGAAACAGCTTGGTGTGGGGCGTTTGGGGGTGGGGGTGGGGTGAGTTTTAAGATCTACAAAGGCCTTGCCCAGCACGGCTCAGTGGTTGAGCGTGGACCTATGAACCAGGTCACACTTGGGTTCCCGGACAGGACACATGCCTGGATCGTGGGCTGGATCCCCAATGTGGGGCGTGCAGGAGGCAGCTGGTCAATGATTCTCTCTCACCATTGATGTTTCTATCTCTCTCTCTCCCTCTCCCTTCCTCTCTGAAATTATATATATATATATAAATTTACAAAGGCCTTGAACACCAAATTTAGGCGAGGTACCCATAGAAGAGATCTGAGCGGGTGAGGACCACACGATTTTTGTTTTGAAGATGCCCCTCTGCTACAGGGTAAGGTGGCTGGAAGGGGATGGACACCAGGCTCAGCCACGGGCGGCCCAGCAGCTGTACCTTTGTGCCCCAAACGCCGCGCCAGACCTAAGCCAGGCCGCGGGTGGGAGTGTAGGGTGAAGGGAGAGTCTAGGCTAGGACGTACGCAGTTCTAGGCACCGGACAGCTGGGAGGACCCCCTCTGGGGCGGAGCTCGGGGCAGCACGTGACGCCCGGGGAACCACCTTTACTGTGGGCAGTCCTTCCGCTCACCCGCGTTTTCAGGGGTCACCACTTCGACACCCAACACCTGGCCCCTTTTCCGCGGTGCTCAGGGCATCCGTTCTCTTCCCCGCGTCCCTCCATGCTCCTCCTGCCGGGTGTGGTGGGGGGAGATAAGCAGCGAAGGAGGCCTCTGCCCGCCCTAAAGATGGCGACCCGCCGCGCTCAGCCCGGGTGGGGGCGGGGTCCGGGCGGCCGGCCTCACTGGGCGAGGCGCTGACGGAAGGGGCGTCTCTCGAGGGAACTTTTCGACCTTCCTGGGAGGGGCATCTAAGGGGAGGGGCGTGGCCCCGTCTAAATTCCGGCAGCGGATTGGTCTCTCGGCGGGTGGGCGGGGCGTCCGCGGTACCCCACCCCGCCCTCTGCGAACCGGAAGTGTCTCTCGCTCCTTCCAGCTGGTTGTCATTTCACTCGGCTCGGTCCTGAGGAGAAGGACTCAGCCGCGGCTGCGGGACCCGAGCACCGGGAGGCGGCGGCGGCGGCGGCGGCGGCGCCCGCGGCGACAGCAGAGGAGGAAGAAGGAGAGAAGAAGAAGAGCCAGGCGGAGGCCGCCACGACGACAGCGGGCACTGCGGACCGGGGTAAAGCGACGCTGGCGGCGGCGGCGGCGGCGGCGACGACGGCGGCGGCCCAGCAACCGTGAGGAGAAACAAAAGCCTTCTAAATTATAGTTAAAAAAAAACAAAAAACCTTGGGGGAAAAAGAGCGAGAGCGCGCCACGGGGGGAAGGCCCTGCTCTCTTAACGCCACTAGCGGGGTTTTCCTTGCTTCCCTCCCTGCGGAGAATCGAACTGAGAGAACCGAACAAACCGCCCCGGGGTCCCATGAGGGAGCCACACCGCGGAGCCGCCGCGAGGGGAAGAGGCCGAGCCCGCAGGACCGTCCAGGTCGCCCCCGCGGTCCCCGCGCCCCCGGGCCGCCGGCTCGCCCTCGTGCGGTCTCGCTAGTCCCTGCCGATCGCGACCCCCGCGGAGGGAGGAACGGGTGTTGCCAGCCCCTTTCATGGGGGAGAGGAAGCCGGGGGGGAGCCCAGGAACAGCGACCGCAGCGAGACCCGCACCCACAGCCTCCGGGACAGCCCCCGAGGCCCAAGCTGCACCCCGCGGAGGAGCAGGCACGGGACCGGGAACGGCAGACACCTCCCTGCGGTCACCTTCCCAGTAGTCGATGCTGACCTCCTCGCCCGCAACCAGGAATTCACCGCCGCCCCAGATACCCTAATATAATCTATCTATCTATATATAAATATATAATATATAATGTTCTTAAATTATTCCCGATTTTTTTAACCAAGCTGCCAAGAAAAGAACGTATTCTCTCCCCCTCCCCCCACCCTTTTAGCCCTATTCTAATTTTTATGTGAGTGAATCTAAACTGCTGAGGAAGACCATATGTGATTGTTAAATTATATATATATACACATATACATATATATATTTTTTACTCCGCGCAATGCTTATTCTTCTACATCCATAGATGCTTGAGAAGCTGTGTTTTTGTCATTCATGTAACACATTTTCCTTTGGAAAAAAAGAAAGCGCCTATTTTACTAACCAAAGACTTGGTTTTTACCCTCTTCGTTTTTATTCCCTCCTAGAAAGAAGCCCCATTTTGGATGAAATTTGGGTGTTTTTTTTTTTTAGTGTGTTTTTCTTTTCAGAGACCAGAATTCCAAATCAGAGCTATTTAGGGTGATAAGCTGCAATCTTTGAGCTAGCTATTAATAAGACATTTCAAACAAACAAATATTTTGGGTAGAGGATACAAAGGCGTGAAACATCAGGTTGTCGTGTTTTTTTAGTTTTTTAATTTTTTGTTTTTTTTATTATTGTAAGATTCTGCTCCTAAAAAATAATAAATGGGGGATTACGGGTTTGGAGTGCTAGTGCAAAGCAATACTGGGAATAAATCTGCTTTTCCAGTCCGATTCCACCCGCATCTGCAGCCTCCACACCATCACCAAAATGCCACCCCCAGCCCTGCTGCTTTTATAAATAATAACACAGCTGCCAATGGCAGCAGTGCCGGCTCAGCCTGGCTCTTCCCTGCTCCGGCTGCCCACAACATCCAGGATGAGATCTTGGGGTCAGAAAAAGCCAAAAGTCAGCAACAGGAGCAGCAAGACCCCCTGGAAAAGCAGCAGCTCTCCCCCAGCCCCGGTCAGGAAGCTGGAATACTGCCTGACACGGAGAAGGCGAAATCGGAAGATAATCAAGGGGACACTTCTTCAGAAAATGGCAATGGGAAGGAGAAGATCAGAATCGAGTCACCCGTGTTGACAGGGTTTGATTATCAAGAAGCTGCGGGGCTCGGTGCTTCCACCCAGCCCCTGACGTCCAGCGCCTCGTCTCTGACTGGCTTCAGTAACTGGTCAGCGGCCATCGCGCCCTCCTCCTCTACAATCATCAACGAAGATGCCAGTTTCTTTCACCAGGGAGGGGTCCCCGCTGCTTCGGCTAATAACGGTGCTCTGTTGTTTCAGAATTTCCCCCATCATGTCAGCCCTGGCTTCGGAGGCAGCTTCTCCCCGCAGATCGGGCCTCTGTCCCAGCACCACCCTCATCATCCTCACTTCCAGCATCATCACAGCCAGCATCAGCAGCAAAGGAGGTCTCCTGCCAGTCCCCACCCCCCACCTTTCACACATAGAAATGCTGCTTTTAACCAGCTGCCTCACTTGGCGAATAATCTTAACAAGCCCCCCTCTCCATGGAGCAGCTACCAGAGCCCCTCTCCTACACCCTCTTCTTCCTGGAGCCCGGGCGGTGGCGGATATGGTGGCTGGGGAGGTTCCCAAGGCCGCGATCACCGCCGAGGGCTGAACGGAGGAATAACGCCCCTGAACTCCATCTCGCCTTTGAAGAAAAATTTTGCAAGCAATCATATTCAGCTCCAGAAGTACGCTCGCCCCAGCTCTGCCTTTGCTCCTAAGTCCTGGATGGAAGACAGCTTGAACAGGGCTGACAACATTTTTCCTTTTCCGGTAAGATTGCGTTCCACTAACAGATAAAGATGAATAAGGAAATGGCCTGGTGTAGTATCCAACTAAGACAGTTTGAATTGTCCATGTTCCTATCGGAGCTCTTCTTAGAATATGAGTTACCAGACGTTATTTTGGTAGGAGAGGAGTGTAACTTGGAACAAAATGTTCAGCTGTTTCTTGGGTAAATGTCTCATTGCAATCTTCCCATAGGTAATTGTATGACTTGGCATCATTAATACCAGGTAGCTAGCTAGTGATGTCGTAATTATTAACTGTAATACCTTTCTAGCCTGACAAGAGAATCAGGGTTGGTTTTTCCCTACTTATTTATGTAAAGTACATAATGTAGAGATACCTTTTGCTGTGGAAACTGCTGAGCATTTTCTACCCATATGCAGTAACTATATAACCAAAAAAAAAATTCCTTTTTCTCCACTGGAAGGTACCAAGTCACTGAAAACCAACCCTTAAATTGTAGTTTTCTCACGCTTACATTTTATACCTGGAACCTCTCTGAACCATGCGGTGTGAACAGTCTGAACTCATTAATTTCCTTTGAAACCTCCGCAGTTTCTGGCCTGCCTTGTATCAGCAAGGACTGCTAGAGAAATGATCTAAGTGTTTTCTTCATGCTCATTTATTTGTGAATACTATGAAACTGTAGATCGCAGAGTGACTCTTTTATGATGCCTTTCACCCATTTGTTTATTTTCCAATGTTAACACTAGGGGTGTAGTTAATTAAACCATGCCTAAAAATAGATCCAGGCCAGGATCACTTGTCTGTCTGCCACCAGTGTATCCTTATTCTGCAAGGCTCACATTGTTTGATGTTTCTGAATTAATGAGCAGCCTATCTAGCTGATAGATATGAGATAAGGGGAATTTCATAGTTAATTGAACATCAGATGCCCCACTGAATTTGTATATTTTGGGGGTATGATCATTTATGTGTTCAGGAAATTTATATGAGATAATAAACTAACATTTAATCAGTCCTCACAACCCCACAAGGTAAGTTCAATTATTATCCCATTTTACAGATGAAAAAATTGAGTATCAGAAAGTTATAACATTCTTAAGAGCACACAGCTCATAAGAGTACAAACTCTAGGTTAAAAAAAACAAGGATTAAAAATATATCTGTATATATACATGCTTATACATACACATGTGCTGTAGGATTATTTTAGATCTCTTTCTGCAATGGCTAAAACAGATTACGTGAAGAATTATCTGTTTTAATTAATAGTTTACTTAGTGGTGGGGGATGTTTGCTAAGAAAACACTGTGTCATTCCAAGGAATGAAATATGCCCTCTCTAAGGATTCAGGTGTAATGGTTAGAATGTATCATAAAATATTTGGTTAAATTTAGTTTTAGATTCTTTAAAAATAATTTTTTGCCTAAGGATCAAAAAGCTCTATTGGCTTCTGTTTTTAGAAAGGAATTTTACTCAAACCAAAGGGAGCAATTATTGTGTTTCAGTGGTCAGGTAAAAGGCCATTAAGACATTGACAATCTCATGAAGTCTAGTTTTAAAAAGTTACTTTTGACATTCCTTTGAACATAAATTTAAGGGAAATTTAATGCAAAGGTAACTGCTATGAGTTACTCATATATTATTGCTAATTTAAAAAAATCTAAGGTGGCATTTTATACATTTTAACTGGATTAAGATTGGCTCAGAATTGAATATTGAATACACTATTCTTTTTTATTTTGCTACTATACACTAATGGAATGACTCATGGTTTATTGTCCATTCTCAGTTTACTAACTTTGATAAAGGTTTGCTTTGGGAAAAGTAAAAATTTCAGAAAATGAATAAACTACATGTGTGCACATAAATAATATTTTTATGGAGCTAATGGAATGTGTTTAACAAGTGAAATCTTTTCCATCAGATGGTTTCTATTAAGTTGGTTTCTGAAATAAGAAAATAGGCTAGGATTGTTACTAAAATATATTGTTAGAAACTAACTCATCCCTTGGAATTGTTGTCTGTTATGCTGAGGGTGGGAAAAAGGAGTCAATATACCTGGCTCAAATGTGGTAGGATTAGAAAGTAAATTGCTCATTTCTCCTCACCATCCCCACAGTTTTTTAGAGAGATTGAGGAGAGAGTGTGTAAGAGAGCAGGAGAGCACGCACACACACACACACACACGCATGAGTATGCAGGCGCTAGCATTGCGCTAGCATTGGGATGATTTGAAAGTCACAATAAAAATAAGTGATTTGAAAAAAAATCTTTATAACAAGAAATTCCTAATTGGGTTTTGAAAATATCATAACAAGTTAGTAAACTGACTGCTGTGGTGCTTACTGGAATGAATGTAGTTCTGTGTGTTTGTTTTAACAAGAATTCTTCTGAATTAATTATTTGGCACAAAAAATAGTTTCGAATTGATATGAATTAGATAAATTTGATATGAAAACACTTGAAGGGACATTTGACTGGGAGCCAGGAGACCTATGTTGTGGTCTTAGCCCTATCAGTCGGTATCATAGCATCGGGGGCACTCAGTTTCTTTATAAAATGTGGGGGGTGACTTTCTAAGTTCCTTTTGATCCTAAAGCAAAGCAAGATACTGTGGAATTTACTACCACAATCCACTCTTTAAAAAAAACAACAACACCACTACTCTCTTATTTGAATTTATTTCTTTGAGCACTATTAATTTTAGGAAAGACATTTTATAGATATTAGTAATTCAGTTTCGATTGCTATTCCTTAGATGTAAGAGAGATCTTTAAATTTACCACAAACATTACAGGATAGAGCTACTTTTTAACATTGGTATCCAATCAAAGACTAGCATGGTATTGTTTTTTAAAAGGAAATAACTTACCTGAAATGTAACTAATACTAAACAATGTTTATTTAATTTAAAATTAATCAGAATGGTTTTTATGTTTGTTTAATGCGTTTGAGTACCATATAGTGAATTAAAAACAATGGTAACATTTTTAATGAGGTGGGGTTTTTTTTGGCCAATCTTAACCTTTTCTTTTATCCATGTTTATGGAGCAGGAGCACAGGTTCCAAATATGTGAATAATCTTCCAGATAACTGATATTCCAAAGCATTGTATTTTGGGATATTTTGTATTAAAATTTGTTTCTAAGTTACTTTTGCTTAACTTAAAGTTTTCATTGTGTGAATTCAGATAACATTCCTCAAGTCCAGTTTTCAGATACAACTAAATTTAACATATATTTAATAATAGCTAACATGTCTATGATATTCTAAATGTTTTACATGTATTAACTCATCTAATTCATTCAACAATCATACAAGGTAGAAATTATTATTATTATTATTACTATTCACACATAAAATTTGGCTCTTACCTATTATACTACAGTGCCTCTTCACAAAACCTGATACAGGTGGGAGGGACGGGTTATGGGAAGGAAATGCCTCCCAGAAGCATGTAAGATGAGAGGAATCTTTTTACAGAGAATAATTGATACATGCTGCTCTGAAGCTGATTATAGATAACATTTTGAAAGTAGAAAATAATAGAATATATTTATCAACTTTAAAATGTTAAACTTAGTATTCAAATCAAATATTTTTTTGTTTTTATTACATACTAGAGGCCCGATGCACGAAATTTGTGCAAGAGTAGGCCTTCCTTCCCCCGGCTGCTGGCACCAGCTTCCCTCTGGCACCTGAGACCCAGGCTTTCCTCGCAGCCCCTGCTTCGTCTGGAAGGTCGCCTGGAAGGACATTCGATCTAATTAGCATATTACTCTTTTATTATTATAGATTATTATAGATTACATACCAGGCACTGAAATATAGGTGCTTTTACATATGTTGTCTCACTTCCTATGTGAGGTTTCTCAGCCCGTGAGGTCTGGTTTTATTGTCCCAATTCCAAAATGAAGAAACAGGATCCATATTCATGTGACTACAGACATGATTTGACCTTCACATTAATGGGGGGCGGATCCCCCGCCCCATCCTACAAGCACATCCTGGAATTCTGATGTCCAAACCAAATAGTATGTTGGGGCATCACCAACAATTATATTTGACTATAGGATTTCTTTGGAAGGGTGCCTAGATCATCTGCCCTACACAGAAGTAAAGGGGAATTGTGTAGTATCTATTCTCATACTCTCTTATCTTCAGCTCAGTTATGTTCCCACCTCCATTAGCTAAGAACCAGGAAGTAGGCAGAAAAAATAGGGGGACAAAATCTGTCACAAAGATTGATTGATAGGGAGACATTTTAGGACTTAGAGATTATTTGCTCTTACTACAGACACAGTCACCATGGATTTGTTTTCTTAACCAGGCAAATAATTCATGTCACTTTAATAGTTCTCCTTGGGTTGTCAATTTATTGATCCTTAAAATTATAAATGCCATCTTACATTTTAAAACAGAAAGTGTACTGTGTTGCTTCAGTTCTAAAAGTCATGGTGAATTATTAAATTGTCTAAAGTACAACGTCATTACATTTTTTGTTTTTAATATAGTTTTATGAGGGGTCTTTGACTTTGTATTTATTTATACAAGAAGAGGGGAAACTAATATTTTCACTGTAAGTTCCAGCAAAATTGAGATACTGGAAAAACTTTGGGAAAAGCCTACCAGATCTAATTTTATGTCTTTTTGTAGAAAGCTTTTTAACTAGGTGCAATTGCATTTCTGATGGAATAGAATTTGAGTTGGGTAGAGTTTTTGATTATATTTTGTTGTCTTCAGAGAAGCCATGGAATATGATCAACACATTGTTCCAGCATCTTTCAGGAAAAAACTGTTTATTGCAAGCCTACTGATTGTGTTTTTTGCTAATTGCAACTAGAAAGATGCTACTTACTTAGTTCGTGAATTTATGCTTTTGAAAATAATCCTTATTGGTGTTCATGAGAAAGAAATGAAAGGCAGTCTTAACATTCACATATGTCTACTTTGAATTTTAAAGTCTAAATGTATTTTTCTTAAGACTGTTCTCTATGTTGCTAGAAGGAAAATAAGCTTGAAGATCCACCATCACATTTTTTCAGCACACTATTATTGTACCTTAGTTTTTTGCCCCATCACAGATAACATAACGTGTGTAACGTGTTTCTCTTTAAGGCAGTGAGCCCATAACTTTAGCATTGATCTTAATTTTTCCTGATAAAACTCATTTATATGTAATGGTTCAAAGAAAATTGTTCTTGCAGAAATTGAGGTATATTTTACCATGATAAGTTTATAGCATTATGTAATTTTTTACTTCAAATTTAGTGTTGATTCTCTCATCACATTTTGTATTATTCAAACAGAAAGAGTTCCACTTTCAGGTTTTCAGAAAATTCTTAGTTGATAGAAAGATAAAGGTATTGATTCTATTTTTAATCAGTTTCTAAAGGTGAAACTTGAATAATTACTGAGGAAGGCTATTTTGTGAGTCCAGAAGTGTAGCAGAGTGAAGCACAGGCTCTGGGTCCAGCTGTAAGTTTGACTCTAAACTCTAATTATCTGCGTGACCTTGAGCAAATTGCTCAAATTCAGGAAGACGGTCCTCTCAAGGCAATACCTGACAGCGAAGGCTTACTGTGAGGTCCCTTGAATTTTTTTTTTAATTTAAAGCATAGATCTCTAATATTGAATTAAATTATGAAATTAAAATAATTCCAAATGTAGCTTGGGCATCTGTGAATGGTTCAAACAGTCCTTGGTATTGCTTACTTTTTGCATAGGTTTTACTTCTCAGAGAGCTCTTTTTGGATAAACTAAATGCACCTCAGGACAGATAATATCTTAGCAGAATTACTAAATTTCTTGAAAAGTTTTATAGTTGTATATTCTCTAAACTTTCATTAGCGTCGGTAGCCTGTATCTTTCAGTATTTTGAAAGATTTTACCAAGTTTGTTATTTTAAGAAATTTGAAACATTTGCATATATTACAGAAAATGATATTTTAATGAAGAATTTGTGATTTCTTTTTTTTGCTAAGAGATAGGAAAAGGTACCATAGATTTGAATTGGGTATATTTTAGCTTTTATCCTGGAATTGAGTTTTGGTTTTCATATTTTTATTAATTTATTTATAAAGCACCTGCTATGTTGTGGTCTAAACATAGGACTAGATATCTCATAAAAATTATTTTGATTTGGTTTATTTAATGTATTTTTTATCTGTGCTAATCTTTGATTAATACTGAACAAACATTTTTTTTCTCATTATAAACAAACTAGAGGCCCAATGTGCAAGAGTAGGCCTTCACAGCCTGGCTGCCTTGGCCCTCACAGCCTGGGCTTCGTCCAGAAGGTTGTCCGCTGTTCGGCCATTCGGTCGATTTGCATATTACACTTTTATTATTATAGATCAGCAACTAGCCCAGATAATTTCCTTTTATTTTAATCCATGAGCTGTTTAAAGTAAACTAACATTCAACTTTAGGTATACCAAAAACAATGTATAAATGGCATTTCTAAATATTTTATTAATGGTCCCATTTATAAATATGTACTTGTACAAGCTTCCTTGTACACAGGTGTGCTTATTTAAGTTTGGTGGCAAAGTGGTACCACAAAAGGCAGACTTGAACCTATGGGTAGCAGAGAAACACTCCATCAGCCACTTACAGGTGCTCTCTCATGTTTACAAAGTTTAAAGTCTCAAGCTGAACAAGTGCTTTTCATATTGTAGAGTAATTAGATTGGGAAATTTCTGTTTGCTGAATATTTACCAGACATATCCCAGTCATAATCCCTCAGTATTTTATATTTGAGAGCCATATTTATGTTTAAATATTACATAACATACTTTTAATAATAGTTCTTCCAGTTGTTTTTGAGGATTGCATCAAATGCTGGTCAGTGAAATAGCTGCTGTCTGTAAGAACCTTAGAAAAACAAAACAAAACCCAATATGAGAATGATGCTACTCAGAAAAATCTAATTATAGTATGGAACTCAGATCTTGGTTCCAAATATGGCTCAACCACTAACTAGCTGTGTGATTGAGGGCGACCTGCTCAACCGTCCTGATCTTTCATTTTCTCATTTCTTTTGTCTGGTCTTCTTGCGGATAAAATGAAATATGTCTTGTGTTTAGCTTCCAGAAGATTCTGTTGTTATAAGAAAGCAAATAATCAGAAATATTAATTCAAAATCTTGCAAATAGCACATTTTTTTAAAATGTGAAAAACACTGTATAATGGGTGTGGGGTACAGTGAGCTTAATTTTAAGGAAAAATTTTATAAACAACTATAATTTTTAAAAATAAAGTCACTGTAGTTAAATAATAATGGGAAACAGCCTAGATGATGCCTTCTTTCTGAAAAATTTAGTGACCAACTGTTTTTTTTCCTCTGAGTAAAGTTTCCCCCCATGCCTTTTAAATTTACTATGGAAAATTTTAAGCATATTCAATAGTAGATAAAATAGAGCAAGCCCCTGTGTACATGTCACCTGGCTTCACCAACGATCAGCTCCTGGACAGTCCTCTTCCCTCTGTCTTCCTAACCTTTTCCCTCCCTTTCATGTTATTTTGACGAAGTTCCCAGGTATTGTATCATTTCATTTATAAATCGTTTAGTCTATGCTTCTAAAAGATAAGGAGCTTTTCCCCCCTTAAAAACAAAAATGTTTTTCTTTAGTTATTTTTAAAAGAAAGATAGGAACTAAAGCAAGGCCCATATTTCTGTTGCATCTGCTCAGCCTGTTTCACTACTCAACCTGGTGCTAATCTTTAAGGAAACCACCTTCAGGGCAGAGAAGGATGCTGGTGGTCACATGGCATCACCAAAAAAGAGATCCAGCAGACACACCAAAGCACCAGCCGGTGACCAACAATTTGGGAGGAGCTTGGCCAGTTTTCCTCTCTCAGCCTTCCCTGAGGTTCAGGCTTCTGTGGTCTTGTGCAAGGGTCCCTGGAAGGAGATCAAACAGGACAGTCCTGAGAGCTTTTTGGTTGACTCTCTGTTTTTGTGCTTTAAGAGGAATTTAGAAGTTTGGGGGTCTTTTGCTGGCTTTGGACTACATCAAACCTTTTCATCTCTTGCTCTCTTTTAATCCACAAATGTTTGATGGTTCCAGAGTCCCTGGAAGGGATTGCATGACCAGGCAAGCATGCTCCTTCTCTATATGAAGTGTGAAGTCTGGTGACCTCTCACTTTGTGCCTGAGTGTTGTAAAGTACCTTCTGCTTCGGAGACTCAGGAGAACTAAGGATGGTGGGGTGGGGCTATGAGGACCCAGAGAGGCTGACATTGGGCACAGGCTGCTTTGTGACAATTTCTGTCAAGGCTCATAAAAGAGAAGAGATGACATGGGTTACAAGCCTGTAGGACACAAGCCTCGCTTATGAATAAAGAGTGTGCCTGTGGGTGACTATTCTCTCTGTGACTGTTGACCCTGATCAGGCCAGGCAGACGTGGAGCAGAGGAGCTCTGGCAGCCAGTAGGCAGCGCAATAGAGGAGCGGCCAGAAGGGCGCTCATTACTTCATTTCTTAGGGAGGAATCTTAGTAGTATTTACCTACTTCCTCTAATGACCTCTTGCCCTGAATAACTTATTAGGAAGGATAAGTCATATACTGATATTTTGGGGTTTATAGATTTGGGCTCACTTTGCTGATCTCTATGAAAATGGGCTACAGGAAATATCACAGAACAGCTGAGTTATTCAGTTACAAACAATACTGCATTGACAATGCTCAATTCAGGCTCTTTTGCCATTGCCCCAGAGAGAAGGGGCAGAGGGAATAGTTACTGAAAGGGTCTACTGACTGCTGGGCATCGTGCACAGGTGGTCGCAGGCCTGATCTCATTTCTCCTCACTTTCATAAGGAAGGTGTGATCCTCACTTTGCTGATGGAATCAAGGTTCAGAGACACTGCGGTGTCAAGATCACTTGTCTAGTAAGTGGTGATTTAACGCAGGTCTTGGAATGGATTCTAATTACTTCCCTCTGCCAGGCAAGGTGAGAACAAATAGTCAGTAGGAAGAAGGGACTATTGATCCAGGAACTGAGTAATCAAGTCGAGAACACCAGTCTGTTTTTTAAATACAGTTAAATGGTGACAAGAAATGTTCACCTCTTTAAGGATTTCTATTGCTCAGAATGAGTGTGGTTTCTTTAGTGAAGGTGGAATAAAAGAAAATGTTCTCAAAGGCTTTCTGGAGATATCTGATTTGTCAGTTCACATGGGAGCGAATGGAGCTATTGTCCAATCAGGGTAATACACCGAGGACATTCGTTCCTTTGCTCTGTAGGGCTCTTTGCCTTCATTATAAAATGGTCATAATGAGAAAGTACTGACTAAGGAAGGAACCTGCTTAGAAATATGAGATGCTACTAAATGTGCAGGCAAGACTTCACTGCTCACTGTGTGACTTTGAGGACAATTAGTTAACTTCTCATAGCTTCACTTGCCTAAAATGGGGATGATAATAGTACCCACCTCATATGATGGTTGAGGAACTGATTTATGTAAGTGATACATAACTCACGTAAGATGCGCAACACTGAGCCAGGAGGAACAAGTTAGCCACTTTTATATTGGTGCAGACGATGATGGATTTACTGTATGCTACACATATGCTACAGTCTGATTATGGGGATGAGTGGAGCTCGCAGTCCAGTGGGGAGGTGGCCATAAGAGAGCTTGTCAATATCATGCAGGATGTCAGCCTGCTAAGGGAGACACGGGGGAAAGGGGACTTGTGCCTGCACAAGAATGTGGGTTATCTGGAGGTGGAATCTTGAAAGTTGACCATATAGTCAACTTTTACTTTCTTTATTCTTAATTGATTTTAGAGAGAGGAAGGGAGAGTAGAGAGAGAGAGAAAGAAACATCCATTAGTTGCCTCCCACACACGCCCTGACCCTGGATTGAACCCACAATCTAGGTATGTGCCCTGACGGAATCAAGCCTGCCACCTTTTGGTGTACAAGATGATGCTCCAACCAACTGAGCCACCCAGCCAGAGCCATGCAGTCAATGTCTGTGGGCTTAAATATTTAATCCAAGAAGAATATTTACATTTTGGAAAATCTTGGATTAAAACTCTTACAGTTATCGTTGATTAATTATAGGCTCTACTGGCATCTCAAACTTCCTATTTATTTAGGCACCTTTTTGACACACTGGCATAGACTTTACTTTCAAAACAAAATATTTTCCTTTCCCTTCTTCACCAGGGAAAATTTAAGCCAGAAAGAGAAACTTCCACAGGCCGGTACAGATACACAGCAGTCTGAGAGAAGTGTCCATCACAGTGATGTCTTTATAGGAATAGAGTGAGTCAAGGGAGTAGCTGAATTTTGTCTTGCTTTTTTTGTTTTTTAAATATATGTGTTTTTTATTGATTTTAGAGAGGAAGGAAGAGGGAGGGAGAGAAAGAAACATCAGTGATAAAAGAATCATTGATCAGCTACCTCCTGCACTGGGGATCAAGCCCACAACTCTGGCATGTGCCCTTGACCAGAATCGAACCTGGGACTCTTCAGTCTGCAAGTCGACGCTCTATCCACTGAGCCAAACTGGCTAGGGCTGTCTTGCTTCTTAATGATGTGGCTACATGCAGTTATTGTATTTTATGTTTTAGACCCAGTCTAGTATGTTGAAACATATTAACTCAAGTATAAAAGAGAGAAGAGTCAGTAATAGAATGGTCATGGCATGGTGGTTGTTTTGTTGAAATTGAACTTGATTGTAATTTTTTTTCAAGTTATGACCATAGAGAGTGAAGCAAAGGGCTTTGTTTTGTGTTTTGAGAGCAAAGCACTTCTCTTCATAAGGAAACCTTAAAATGGTTTATGTGGAGTATTTAAGCTCAATTGTGTCATGACTGGTCACCAGGATGTAAGCTACGAATCACACCTCCAAGTACCTAATGAAGTTACCTGTTCAATGGAATTACTTACCTCAGTGGTCTTCAAAGTGTGGTGGTCCTTAGCTCCACTTGAAGACTTGTTAGAAATGTGAATTCTTGGACCCTACCCAGAGCTACTGAAAGATAAACTTTGGGGGTAGACCCAATCATCCATGTTTTGACAAGACCTCCAGATGATTATGATGTTCTCTCAAGTATGAGAAGCACTGGCTTAGATTATTCATCTGAACATTAATAATAACAACAACAAAACCCCAAACCACGAATGATGATTTTGGTTTGTGGCCCTAATTGAATCTAGTTCTTTCTGATAGTAATATACCACGTGGTTTCTGTGCTGCTTGTGGCTACTTCTGGAATGTTGTGAAAAGCCATGTCTTGTCATCAGTTACATGCTGATGTAGGTCTTCCTATTTTGCCATGACAAGACTATTCAGGTGTGCATAATAAAGGGATGGGTCCTGCCTGCTCTTTGAAATACTAATTTGTTTTTTTCAGAAGGTTATTTTTTTTAATCAAATTTGATTTTCATAATGACTTGTATAATTTTTCCTTTAGGAATTATCCTGTGAAGTAGAGATAGCAGAAACTGAAACCAATCAGTTACTGACATGCAGTTCCATATATTAAATATAACAATTAAGATTACAAAATAAAATGTGATCTAAGCATTGTAACCAAGTTTGCTTTGCTGAGCCTTAAATAATTGATGCTCTTTTTTTCATTCATGATTATTAAGCTACATGTTCTATCATCATAAGGCCTAGTTCCTCCCTCAGATTCTGCCTCTACTTTTACCTGATATTGATAAAGTTATTAATCACTTTAAGCTTCAGTTTCTTCATCTGTGAAATGGGACAATAACTGAATATGCCTAATTATATAGGATTTTTGTGAGTAATAAATAAGACTAGACATGTAAAGCATTAGAGCTAGATAAATACTAGCTGCTGATATTATTATTATTACTATTACTACCACTTCTACTCCCGTGGTTAGCAGTGGATAACTTAGAGATACATTTGTGATGGATGGGTCACTACTTTGTGCACCACATCTGTCTGTCATCTCAACAGGGGAAGATAAGGCTTCTCATCCTCTCCTTATGTTTTTAGTATTGCTGATATCATTCTAGATTACTCCTATACATTTTGTGATTTCTTTAAGTTAATGAGTAATATTTGAGTGCCTACTGTTTGTCAAACACTAGCCCCCTGGACCCTTACTGCAGAGTGTCTCATTTATTCAAATGCATGCCTTAATTAGTGTGGTCCTTTGACTGCCATGACCATTACCTCATCCAAGGAAGCACTGTCTACTTTGGAGTGAAACTTGGACTTGACTCCTGATTAAACTGCTGAACTATGCAATATCCTATCTGTGCAGTAGACTGTGGCTTTTCCTTAGTCTTAGTTTTTATCATTAAAATGTGAATAATAGAACATAAGTTATAAGGAAGTTTGAGGATTAATTAAGACAGTATTAATAAGGTGCCTAGAATAAGGTAGGTACTGAGTAGATGCTCAATAAAGGGTAGTTCTGCTTTTCTCCCTTTTCTCCCTGTAGGTTGCCTAGAGAAACTGGCAATGGTGAAGCAAATATAGTTGCCGGTGTTCTTTTGTTTCATAATAGATTCTTTGACCTTTTTTTGAAATCAGGACATCCTCCTCAATGAATTGTTTTAAGTAGATTTTTTTTTTTTAAAGCTTGTTACTTAGCATTAAACTGTCATGGACCCCCAGCTTCCTGTGGGCAGATGTGATAAACTTTGATTAGTAATTCTCATTCACATTTTTAGTTCGTGCCATAAAATAATTTAAACTGTGAATCTTGGAAAAACACAAACTAAGGCCATCAGAAAGCTAGAATACAAGTACATTTTGGAGCTCGAAAGGAGATATTTGAGATCTCATCAAATTCTTTCCTTTCTCAGATCAGTGAAGAGATCTAGAGATGAAAGTGCCCAAGTTCATGTGACTCGCCAGTGGTGGCGTTGGGGCTTCCTAGTGTCTGAGCTCATGCCATCGGTTTCTGCTGATGTTCATGTTTTGGTCATCAGCTCACGATCAGTCAAGAAGAGCTGTCACTTAACAGGGCTTCTATTGTATAGTCGTTTACCTTCTGGGAAGGAGATCCTAGAAAATATATCAGTGGTTATGATATTTGGCCCAACTCACAATCATAAAGGGTAAAATCAAAGAATGAACTGTAGAAATCAAAGCACTCTTGATTTGGCCTTTTGGTTGTTGGTAGGAAAACCATCTTGGTGGTGTTCTGATTCCTTAAGTTTATTACTGTCTGCTCCTCCACCTGCTGCCTAAGCAGGGACACTTACATTGTAGTTTTTTGTTTTGTTTTGTTTTAATTGGAGGCTAAAAAATGGACAGAAAAGATCAGTTAGAGCAGTGGTTCCCAACCTTTTTTTGGCCATGCCCCACCTAAGCATCTCTAAAATCCTGATGCCCCTCCCCCCCATGACACATAATTCTTATTCAAAAAGTGAATTCCTATTCATGTAGAGGAAGCCTAAAAGGTCATTAACTTGGTCTAAACAAGCTTCCAAAGAACATGGTATCCATGAAAGAGAAAGATAAAAAAGCTAAAGGACAGTTGAAGTACTGAGGAAGAAATCACTAAGAAATTGTTTTAAAAAATAATAATATGAAATGATATGAAAAAATAGCAAAGTTTCAAAATATGTAACAGAACTGAAATGCATAATCATGTCACAATATATATTTATGTACTGTATATGAGGCCCCTAGAACCATAAGAAATGCAAAATATTCACTGTTAATAACTCATTCTCGAATTGCCCCCCCTTAAAATCAAATTGCCCGTGCCCCACATTGGGAACCACTGAATTAGAGGGTATAAATTAAGAATGATAAACATTACACCCTCTCTGAGAACAGAAAGATTGACCAAATATGTGGCTTTGAACTCTTTGAATTACCAAAGCATGATAGGAAGTAAAATGTTAGACAAGTGTGAAGTAGTTGATAATCATTATAATTGGTCATAAGGTTGGGTTGTGAGGGGTGGGGAGTACATACGAGGCTAGGGATGGCGAGGGGATGGCACTTGTGCCTCTGGGTTTTGTCCCTTGCTCTTAGTCTGCATCAGCAAACTGCTGAAACTGTTTCCTTCTGAATTCATGGAGCCTAAAAATCCTCAATACATTGTGTCTGAAGATCTTTGAGTTAAAAATTAATGTAAGAGACAATATCACTGAAGAGAAGGGTATGGAATCCTGCTTGTCAAATTCCTTTTTCTTTACGCTGGCTATGGTCTGTGTGTGTGTACTTATGCCTAAGATGCGATGGAAGTGTGTATCACTGCCTCCTTTCAAAGTTTAATTTGAAAATGTTTCCATCTCCAACTTTTCACTTATCAAGCTAAGCATTAATTTTGGTTATCGCTAGTACTTTTCATCCAGAAGAATGTCAGAGCAGTTGGGTTGTTGTGTATTTTAAGATTCCTCTCCCACTCCTGAAATGCATTGTGTTAAGCCAGGACTTAGACCGCAGTGTTCTCCACGCCTTTTCTTCCCTTTAATTTTAATGGCAGCAAAATCAAGACTACTTTGTCTCTTAGTGGTCTTGCAGACATTTGATGACTATTTTTAAATCTTGGCTTGTAAGAAAATAGAGCTATTCTGAATAGCATGTGTAGATGCCACTCCAGTCAGTAACTGCTGGAACCAGTTTGGAAAGCTTTGCCATGGTATTGCGATCTTAAGAGCAGAGAAAGATTACAAATTTTATTTTTACATTCATTGAATGTTCTGTACTACTTTTTATTGTTTCTGCTTTATTAGCAAAAAGTAATGCTTCTATTGAAATTATTAGTAGACATCAAATCACTCTTTGCTGAGCCCAGGGTACTTAACTTTTGTGTTTTTGATGTTTTGTAAGTGTTCAAATTAAATGTAGCAATAGTGTACATTGCACAGAGAGGGAATAAAAATGCCACTTTTTGATCTGTGTCCCATCCTGTGCAGCTTATTGTTCCCTTTTATAATTAAATGCTTTTTTAAAAAGTGGTTTGTGGCTGTTTGTGTTACAGGATCGCCCCAGGACATTCGACATGCACTCCCTGGAGAGCTCACTCATTGACATAATGAGAGCTGAAAATGATTCGATTAAAGGTACTTTTAAAATGTAACTATTTGATTTTAATAGTTTAAAATTTATACTATCTACATAATCTGATCAACACTATGGCAAATATTTTGGATTCATATTTTGTATCTGGTCAGGTCCATCAATTTTATGTATGTTGGAGTTTTTGTTAAATATTTGGTAGCCACTGACTGTAGGCCCATCATGAAATGAAGAGAACTGCCAGAGTACTAATTGCTTAGGGTAGGCAGTTAGCTGAAAAGACGTGAACCATACACCTCATTGTTTTATATCTCAGGCAAAAACTGCTCATTGCCTTAAACCTACGTGTCTGACCCCATGACAGTGACGAGACACTAGAAAGAGTGCAAATGTTGGTAGATTTTTTTAGCCTAGTTTCACATTTTTAAAAATGGCCAAGAGTTTCAAAGTTAAAATGATGTTTTGTTGTTCTTGAAATATTTCCTGTGTATTGTTAAAAAAAAAATAGTGCTATTTCTACTTGTCTCAATTCTATTTCTCAATTCTATTTCTGACTATCTGTATTATCCTGAATAAGACATGTAAGTTTGAGTAAGCCTCAATTTCATCTTTACAGCAAGGCATTTCGAATCACCCTAATAACAAGGGCTTTGTAATGGGGAGCTTTAAAAATAACATACAAATGCCTGGATCCCATCCCAGTTGATGCTCACGTGTGGCCAGGGTTGAGAATAACCGAATAGATGTTTTCTAAGGGCACTTGCAGCTCTGATTTTGTGAAAACTACCCCACAAAATAATTTTTTTCCGCACAAATATATTTTACTTGAAAGTCCTTGTCATCCCACTTAAATTGTTTGTTTGTTTGTTTGTTCGTTAGTTCGTTCACTCATTCATTCATTCATTCAGTGTTAATGAGCCTGCTTTGTGCCAGACACAGCTTGCACTGACTGAGGTCAGAAGTGGCAAGGCAGCCTGTTGCTTCAAATGGTGACCAACCTGGCCCAGTTTTTCTTTATTTTTTTTAAATTCGGTTTATCATATTACTGATGCAGTAAAACAAAATACTTTTCAACAAATGAAAAATGGTAAATTTTTTAATGAGGAAAGCTTTTTGAAGTCTGGAGAAATGAAAAATAATATATATTTTAAAATGCATCCATCCAATTAGTTAACTTTGGAATAAGATAATTTTGAAGGTCTTCACTGGTGTCCTTGTGGAATCTTGATGGGTAACTAACCAGATGCTCCTGTTACTGAGGAAAGATGATATCTCATTCAGAATTGGCCACTTCTTAGCACTTTGACTTTGAATAGTCCTTCAGCCTCTTTGACCTTTCTTCTCATTTTCTCATCAGAAAAATGCAGAGTCTAAGGTCCTTTCTAAACTGCACTCTTAAAAAGTAGCTAATGGAGAAATCTGAAGAAGGTCTGCGGATTGTACCAATGTCAGTTGCCTGGTTTTGTACTCTAGTTAAGACATAACCATTAAGCCACAGTGGATAAAGGGTTCATGGGATCACTCTGTTCCATTTTTTGCAACTTGCTGCAAATCTATAATTATTTCAGAATTAAAAATTAAGTCCAGAAAAAGTAGCTAAAGGACGTTTGTTTATTCTTAATGTATTTGATTCCTTCAGCAACTATTTTTTGGGGGGAGATCCTCTTAGATACTAGATACTAGGGATAATAAATAATTAGACTTCATTTTCATGATAAATGCCTATTTGTTTATTACAGAAAGCACAGTTTACAAACAGCATCACATATAATTAGTTTATTTTGATGCTCAAAGAAGCAAGCTTCTCACTAGTATTTAGGTTAGATAAAAGAGTTTGGGGTCATCTGTAATACTGTCAGCAATAAATAAATAAAATAAGAGTTTGCACACATTCTAATAGTATTAGTGGCTCTCAGATATAGGCAGGACATCTCTCTCAGGTTATTTCTTCTCTCTTATTGAATTTTTGTGTAAAGTTCTGTCTTTATGTTATATTTCCTTTTTAATATCTTCTAACTAATTTTTACCTAAATTAAGTTTCTTTCAGCCAATTCTGTAGGGATAATCAAAAGTTAAGTCTGATGACAGAAAAAATGAAATTTGATTGGCCTCGTCTAGCAGCATAAAGATTTTGGAAAACTGATCTGTGAGAGAAAGTATAGCAGAATGGAGTCATATAGATCTAGATGGGGATGGCCATTCTGCCACCACAGTGTGATGCTGTATCTGTAAAATTCAGCATGCTGCCTCATTCATAGCAGACACTCAGTAAACAGTATCTGTTATTACTAACCATCCATAAAGTCTGTTATCATGCTTATCAAATGAGAAAGCCAGTTTCGATTTAAGCTGAAGTGCCAAGGTGACTTAAGTATATTAAGTGAACTTTGTGTATTGTTTCCTTCAAAGAGCAATAAAGAATTCACAGATGAGTTCATGGTCCTAAACTGCCAGATTATAATTATGCTTGACATTTATATCTTTTTTAACCAAGATGATGAACTTTATGTCACTGTAGTCTATCACTACCAAATGGAATTTTGCTCGGGGAAATACGTTATTTCTCGTCAAGCTCTCTTTATTAATTTAGATACCTGTTGGGGAAACTATGCATGCTTTTCCTTGTGGTTCTGCTTGTTTTGTGAGATTTTGTTAAAGGTGAAAATAAAAGTTGAATATTTTTAAAAATAACACATTGATCTTTTAAAATAGAATATAAAATCTGACTATCCATTTTGAAAATAGCCTCTCCATGTGCTCTGCTCCCTTAGCAACAGAGAAAACAGAAAATGGGCATTAATTCTATGAGACTAGTAGAGAATGAAATGCCTCTCAGAAAAAATTCACTTAAAAGAATTAATTTGAGAATTAAAAATGGAACTCCCATTTGACCCAGTGATCCCACTTCTAGGAATATATCCCAAGAAACTAGAAACACCAATCAGAAGAGATATATGCACCCCTATGTTCATAGCAGCACAATTTACCATAGCTAAGATTTGGAAACAGCCTAAGTGCCCATCAGCAGATGAGTGGATTAAAAAACTGTGGTACATCTACACAATGGAATACTACACTGCTATAAAAAGGAAGGAACTCCCATTTGCAACAGCATGGATGAACCTGGAGAGCATTATGCTAAGCGAAATAAGTTAGTTGGAGAAAGATAAATATCACATGATCTCACTCATTTGTGGAATATAATGAACAACATAAACTGATGAACAAAAACAGATCCAGAGATAGAGAAGCATCCATCAGACTGTCAAACCTCAGAAGGAAGGCAGGGGAGGTGGGGGTAAGGGGGAGAGATCAACCAAAGGACTTTTTATGCATGCATATAAGCATAAACAATGGACATAGACAGCAGGGGGGTAAGGGCATGGGGCGGGGGGCGTGAATGAGAAGAAAAGGACACATATGTAATGCCTTAGTCAGTAAAGAAAATTTTTTAAAAAGATGAAAAAAATTAATTTGAGAATTGTAAAAAGACTCCATATGGAGATAAATTTTATATTTGGGTTTATTTTATCTTAAAAATAATTTAGAAAATATATTACAGTTGACATTTTTATCTTTCAATTGTGGCTCCTCATAGAAGTGCAATTTGCATGTATATGTTTAAATAATATAGCTTATATTTGGTACAAGAACTACAAGTAGAATGAATTGGTATGGCTATCTTAAATTAAGAATAAACACATATGTGCCTTTTTGGGGAAAAAATTTTTAATGTAGTGGGGTTTTAAATTTTTATTTTTGTCATCAACAGATGGCAAAATGTTTAATATACCTAGGAACCTTCAAATACCGTTTTTGAGTTTCTTTATGAATGCTTTACTGATTGCAACTGGCTTTTAGAAAACCTTTTATCTTTTTTCTTTTTTAACATATTAACAGATGTGCAAAAGGAGTAACTAGCCTTCATTTCATAATTCATAGTAGTTATTTTTTAAATTCATACTAGTTTTTACAGTTTATTTAAAAATAGCTTTTCTAAGAATGTTAGGGCTCCTATCATTTTCTCCATGTACAGAGGTTTGGCTCTTTGGGAGGAAAAGGGTCCTCCCTCTACCTTATCTCCATGTCCTTGCTCTGATCAGCGGGCACGCCTGGATGTTATTTTTATCTCGCAATTATGGGTTGCCTCCTCCATAACCAAAGCCAGTGGCCGTCTGCAGGAGCTCCTCCCCAGAGGCGATTTCATTTTCTTTCCTGCACACCAGTCTCAGAAGCTAAGAGCCCAAGCTGCAGACCGAGTCTGCATGTTGATCTCCCAGCTGGCAGCTTGTGCATTGCTCCAATATTATTAGGCTTATCAAGTCCTCTCTCTATCTGGACAGAAGAATCTTTCACTGTGGTTGATGTTCAGGTGGTTATTTGCGGAATATTGTATCTTGCTGTTATTTGTGTGTTTTTTCTCGCCTGTGAAATTGGTCCTTATTGTTTAGAAACGGAGCGGCGTGAAGTAGATTAAAACCACATGTGAGCACAGCTGTTCTCAGCCTTCTGAAAAATAGGCTGGACACAGTGAAATAAAGATTCGTGAAGCTGTATTACATCCAGTGCAGAGCAGGAGAGACCTGCAAATCAAAGAGCCTTTTTATCTTTCCTGGGTGTGAAGGGAATAAAGGGATATAGGTATCAACCAAACAGTAGTAGTTTGTGGCCTGGAAGCAGAGGGGACAGCACTTGGAATCAAGGGACAGGAAAATAGCACTTGAAAACTATCAGATGTTAGATGGAGCAAAACCATCCACATTTTCATAATAATGGTTGTGTATTTAATATCCTTTATATGAAAACAACTTCGTATCCAATTTGCTTCATTTCACTAGAAAGCCAAATGAGACAGGGCAATTATTAGGAGAACAAAGGCAATCTATACATTGTCAAAACACTATAGTTGTTCTTCAGATAACAATTAACTAAATTATGAGTCAGAGTATCATCTTATTTGCCCTCAGCATGTTGTGAAATTGGTGTCTTTTTCTTTTCATAATGTTTCAGAATATATCTTTCAATTTTTGGAAGGAGGAGCTCAGCACATCCACCCCAACCCCTTTGAATGTCACACTGTTTCAAAACTTAATTTAAATTTAAGCAATAGTGACCGCATTCGGAAATGCAGGTTGGTTAAAGTACCAATCTTTTACACATCCCCCGAGCGCCCAAGAAACCTCTGGCTTATGTAGAGTAAGCAGTGGGAGTAGGTTAGCCAGTTAGCCAGTACTGCCTCACTTGCTCCATGCGTTCATTTAATAAGAATTTAAGAGCTGGATCTATTTCACATATGCTATGTGTTTTAATTCCCGACTCCCGAAGGTATTGTGACCTTGCGTTTAAAAATACTTTGATATCTTTTTCTTTCTTTCCTCATTAAATCTGGGGACCCTTCCCCCTATTTTTCACTGCTGTGGTTTTGAAACAAATGCCTAAATGAGTGGGCAAGTGATGATACCATCTGTGCCTCTTTTCTTTGTTGCTAAGCAGAAGAATTTATAATAATCTCTCTAGAAGAAAATCATGGAACTCAGTGGAAAGTTTCGTACACAAAGCCTGTTTTATTGATTTTATATAGGATTTTTTTATGTCACTGTAAGAGAGTGACTGTTGGGCTAATGTTTCAATTCTGTCTCTTTCCAGTAGGGGAATTAAGTTAGTGCTTCTTAAAAAGGACACCGTATGTAGGAAACCTGACATTTTACACAATCCTAATATGCCTGTGTTCCAAACTTCAGTCCCGTAGCTCTGTTGTAGAGAACAGATGTTGTGTACTGATACAGATGTTTTAGCACAGATAGTGCATACTGACTTTATTTAGACTGAGATAGCTCTAGAAATCTTCTATGAGAGTTGCTGAAAATAGGACCAACTTTTATATCATTGAGTTATAAATTTGAATTTCAGAGTAAATAAAATTTTCCAAAGGGAAAGGAACTCTTACTAAAATAAGTTCTATTGCTTTAATATTAAAATGATTTATTTCAAATGGTGGTGGTGGGTATCATTTTTTACAGTATTTAACCTATTTCTAGTTAAGTCAGTTGGACTGTGGTGATCTGAGTAAAGACTATGCACTATGCATCCCAGTCCTTGTCACCTTTTCAAAGGATTATATGGGCCTTTTCCTTTAAGGGAGATTTCGTAGAGCGTGATACAACATGCCAGAAAGAAGAAATGGATAATGCAAACTAGCTCATTTTACTCGGATTTATAACCAAATACCTCCTTCCAAGTAAATTACCATCACTTGGGGTCAAATGTCTTTTGGCAAGTTGGGCGATCTTTAAACATTACCAGTCTTGGAGATTCAGGGTCAGCCAGGCGGTTGCCTACAGCCAGGCTGGAGCCTTCCTGCGGCCTTCCTGCCCTCCCTGGTTCTTTACTGCTGTGTTTGGATGCTACCAAGTGGTTCAAAGCCATACAGCAGGGGAGCCGCTGAGATCTCTGGTGAGTAGAAAGTTGTCCTACTTCTAGAAGCTTCCTGAGGAACGGAGTAGGGCCCATAGCAAAGAAGACAATTTAAACTCGGCTACAATTGAACTCCGTGTGTGGCTGTTCAGAAAGGATGTGATTTTCTCTCCTCCTGCACTCTCCCTGTCTGACTGCTGACATGGAATGATCCTACAGGCTTTCTCTTTTGCTTGGCTTAGTTGTGCCATAGGATGGACTTGTGCTTCTGTGTTGAGGTAACTTCCTTTGTGAGCAAGAAGAGGGCAAGTAGTGGGGGGTATTTGTCTTTGTATTACTGGGCAGAGTGTGTTCTGAATTTTGCACCAGTGTCTCCTTCCTGGTTACTATGGACCAGGACTTAGGGTCCTCAGCACTGTGTAGGCCGAGTGTACGAATGTGTGGATTTTGAACAGTGTGACTACCCTTTTTCAGATTGGGGCTTGGTGTTGTGTTGATTTTGTTTTGTGTTTTAAGGGGAGGAGGGGAAAGGGAAATGAGGACAAAATCCGATGTGCTCATAGCATTGGACTGAACTCTTTTTCACTCTGACCTCTGAACTGAAACCAGCTCAGTTCACACTAAACGCCGGTGCGCCTGGTCCCGATCCTCATCTGCCCAGTTTATTTCCATAACCTGTCCTGGTGCGGGGGAAGTAGTGATTCTCCCCGCGCCCCGCGCATTTGTGATTGAATATTGACATTGTTTTGATTTGTTCTGAAAATTCTATCAGCAGCTGTCACAAAGGAGAAACTTGTCTTATGTCATCCATGATGTAAGTCCATAATTACCTGAGCAGCCCCCTTATCTTAACCCTGAAAATTGAACACATCTTCTTTTGAGGCCGTGATAACTGAGTAGCCCTCTTCAAACATTGTCAAGACTCTGATTTTACCTGGTGAGAGGTGAGAGAAAAAGGGGGGGGGGGCAGGGAGAAAGTGACAGTAAACACTTTGTGTTATTAGAAGCTTTAGGCTCCTAAGCATTTCTTTAAAAGATTCTCTTAACTCGTTAACTTTGTTTTTTTAACCATTGTATTAAGGTGAACATATTTTGTGGCTGTTGTGACTTAATTTTGTTTGACACACATTCTCCACAGTGATTGGTAAAGGAATGAACTACATGTGACAGAAAACAAGCAGCAACCGGGTAGCAAATTAAGTGCTTTTCTGTAATGTTTAACATTTCACATTGTCTGTGTATAACTTAATAACTAAGGTATTACCATATGGACAGACAGTAATACTATTTTCCATTGAGAAATGAAATCTGAGCAACATTTAAGTGGTAAGGTTTTCTGACTTTTTCAACAGTTTGTTGATGTTAAATATTAGGGACCTCTTTGCCATATTAAAAAAGTGAAGGAGGTGCGGGACATTTGTAGAGATCCATTTTGTTCATGTTCCACATCCAAATTAATAATAGTATGTAGTGTACCTCTTGCTATGTCACTTACTTTTCTGTTTTTTCTCTCTGTTATATAATTCTGTAGAGAGGTGACAGCTAATAGTTCCAGAATGGAAGTCCTTTGGACTATGGAGTAATACAATAGGGAGCTGGCGTGAAGGCCTTAGCCTTGATCCTGTACGAGATCCTGGAATGTGTTCTTTGCTGACTGTGAGGGAGGCACTGCTGTCTGTTCATAGCTGTCATAAAAATATCCAAGATTGTCTTTGCCTTCAGTTTAGCAACAGGAAGGACAGAACAGTTACACACTTGTGCACAAAATTATTTCGCAGTTGACTCATTTATCAGCTGTACTGGCCTGATTTGTGTTTTTCCCCCTCCTGTGGCCACTGTCCTTGCTACCAAAGTTAAGAGGGAAAGGAGAGAAACTCTGAATTTGTTGCTGTTCAGCAGTAAAAATTCGCAAAAGGAATACATTTTTAGCTGGTTTTAAACTAGTTGCTGCTTTCTGAATCAGACAGTGAGAGGGCCAGGCTGCCCCTGGGCTTTCTTACCGTCTGACGGACAGACCTGAATTCAGCCCATGCCTGTGCACTCCATTCTAAAACAGGCCTTTGTGTTCTCCCGGGTCCCACCAGCGAACAGTAACACATCAGTGGAACTCTGAAGGAAAGCAGCTCCATAACCTCTTTCAAATCCAAATGGGCTGATGCTAGTCGCCAGACATTGGGAAAGAGGAGGAATCAACCAATTAAAGGACCCTTTTTTAATCCTTGAGAAACCAACAGTCAAGTGCAAATCTTAATTCGGAAGAACAGTCATGATTAAGTGAAGTATAAAGAACCTAAAAAATCTAATTTCTACTGGCTGTAGTATTACCAATAATAAATGTCTGCCATGCTCAATTACATGGAGGTATTTAAATCAGCCACTTGATCTCTTTATTGTGAATGATTAGAAGCTGTTAGCTTATTAACAAACAGATTTTCCCAAATTGTAAGAAATTTAAAAAGCAGCATTTAGGATTGTGTTCAAAGCTGGCTCTGCAATTCGAAGTTCTGGGGCTTTAGGCCAGTCACTTCTTTCTAGAAGTTGGTTTCCTCACCTGAAATGGAGGGATTAAGGGATTGAACTTCATGATCTTCAAATTATCATCAGCAATTCCATATAGTCTCTGTGGCATACTTTTCCTAAGTGACAGAATTGAAGGTTTTGAGAATTGAAGGCCTGAAAGTAGCGTATAAACTTCATATGATCCTGGTGTAGCAGTATTTAATATTGAGTAGCTTGTAAAAGGGATCTAACCAAGAATCAGATTTAGTCGGCTGAGTGAAGGCTTTGTTCTAGACTGCATCGTTTCTTTTTGAGCTAGGCCTAAGTATATTATGTTTAGGAACAGTTGTTAAACTTGACCTCACGAAGTGCTTCTGTTTTTGGTTTGTGGACCGCAGGCCTCTTCAGCTGTGGGAATTATTTGATGGACCCGTGAACTCATTAGGACTAGGTATTCCAGTTAGATGATAGGTATGTCTTTTGCATACGCCTGATTATCTTCCAAAAGCATATGGATTCTGATCTCATGAATTAAAATACATTTAAAGGTGTTGCTGAAGTCACAGTAGCCTTTTATTTTGTGTGCTGTTCTTTGACTTGTTCAGTGGGGCCTTGACTTACGAGTTTAATTCGTTCCGTGACGGAGCTCATAACTCAAATTACTCGTATGTCAAATCAACAGTGAACGAGTGAGACACGTGATTCTGGGCTGATGTGGCGTTCACTGTGGCGTTCACTGTGACGTTCGCTGCGCCAACTAGTGGTGGGGTATCTGAAACTGGCTCGTAACCCAAATTTTAGCTCGCAACTCAAAGCAAAAAATCGGCCGAGAGACAGCTCGTATCTCGAAAAACTCGTTAGTCGGGACACTCGTAAGTCAAGGCCCCACTGTAGTAGTCACTGGATTGGGGTTGGGGCTTCCGTTGTTACCATGATGGGGGGCCTCTCTGAAATATTTTGATCAAAGTGGGTCTTAATAATCATACAAGGTTATGAGACACTGCTCCAGAGATCTTCCGCCATTGTTCTGCTTTAACCGCCTACCGTTAGAATAGCCATCTTTTCCCAAAGGAGCAGAACATAAAAAGGAATTTACTAGAGGAAATGGTGAGGAGGAGGACAGAGAGGACTGAGGGGACCTTCCCGACCAGACCCGAGGTTGTTAGCTCCTCCACCAGGTAGCATTTTGAACTTGGTCTCTGACATCCGAAGCCGTCCTTTGCCCTTTGAGGCAAGGCTCAGAGTGTGGACTCTTCAGGCAACATCTGGCATGACGCCGGGGGCAGGGGGAGCCATATGGCAAAAGGCTGCCCTCTTTAGGAGGGGGAGCCGGTCTTCTTTAAGCCACGTGGTTTGTGGAAGCATCTTACATCTTACTTTCTGCTTGTATTCCAATCCCATGTACCAGGTAGCAGATTGAAGGCCACAGTAGGCACTGGCGGACATTTCTCCTTTTTTGAGGCACTTCTGATTTTTATCCTGTGCCCCTTCTGAAAAGTATCTCTACCTTAAATCCTTACAATAGCCTTTTCCACGAGTTTGGTGCTCTCCATTTCACAGTGGAGAAGTTGAAGTTCAGAGAAATAAAATAGCTTCTGTAACGTGGATCCTGTAACTGGTACCTAGAGGATCAAGATAGGAACACACAGCTCCTGGGTCTATAGCTTAGGTAGTTATTGTGTAGCACTTAAGAGGGGAACAAACCTAAAAAAAGGTGAACATCTTTGTCTCAGTATATTTTAGACAGAGAGTAGGCATTAAAGTTTCTTAATTTCTAGTTAGGAGACTGGGCACAAAATTTTAGAACTATGTTTTATCATAATCTATAAAAGATTCAGATCTCGCGCCTGCTGGCTTCTTATAGACAGGGCCTCAATGGGGCGGAGGTCGGAATAGTCAGGGAGGAAACTTTTCCAGGCTGGCTTTTCTTTCCTTGGTTCTGATTCACCAGATCGGTCATGAGACCGAAGCGTGTGTGCTCCCAAAGTGATTCAGAAGTGCTGCACTCCCTCCCCACTCCACCCTCATTCCCTTCTCTTTGGAATAAGTTCCTGTGAAGTCTGAAGCTGTGGGAGGCCATGCCTACACCAAACACCTATCAGGCATCTACTCTGTGCCAGGCACTATTTTAGGCTGTTTGTATACATCAGGGAAGGAAAAACAAAGACTCCTGCTCATGCAGCTTATCCTCCATATGGTTAGCAGATACCTTTGAATGCCTGTTGATTATTTAGTTTTGAAGACTAATAAGAGAAAGACTTGGTGCCTTGGGTATCAACAGAATGTGTATTAATTAAGCGATTAGAGTTGACAATAGGTGTGTGTGTAGAAAGCCAGCCAGTGACTTTGCAGATTGCCTTTTGGGGTTTGGACTTTAGTCGCCAGTTTTAGGAGTGGCTTATCTCTCTAAACTTCTCAATCTCTTACAAACAGCCTAGCCTGTGGTCCCCAGGGATTTCTTAAATTTGTCTTGATCTCTTTTATTCATGCTCGATTCAGTACAGAGAGAAATTTCTCAAACCACTTTACCTTAGGCCACTTATACAATTCTTGATGCTCACTCACTGGTTCTTTTAAATCATGTCTCTTGTAATACGTCCTGCTTTTAATCAATCTTTGTGTGAGGTAGGAGAATTTTAATTTGCTGCCTTGGCTTTTTCTTAAAGCTTTTCTACTACCAGTTGGTCTATTTTCCACCTTTTTTCCCTATTATGTTATCCTTAAACACACAGACACCCACAAAAAACTGCCTTTGACTGGTTTAGTTTGGACAAAAACTATCCCTAGTTTTTTAAAGCTAAAAAAATTACCATTAATCACTGGTATCATAACATCCTCTTAAGGCAAGTTATCTTGTTGCTCTGTCCTCTAAATGTAGCATCTAGAGTCAGAAGTCTTCTGGCAGGGCTAAAATTAGCCTTCCTGCTTGCTGGCTTGTTGTTCCTCTTACTGGCAGTAGGAAATCTTTTGAATTCCTTAATTAGGTCAGCTCTGTGCTGGTCTCTCTCTAGACATTCCCTTCTGCCTGAAATTCTGAGATGCTTTTAGATCTTGCAACTTTTCACCTGCCCTGAGTTAGATTCAAAGCCATCCTTTTATAGGGAACCTTCCACAATCTGTAGAAACCCATATCATTGACTTTGCTTATCTTACAGATAAAGGTTATTTTCTTTTACCACTTCACAATCTGTTTCAACTCTCATATCTCAATTGAAAAATTAAATGTGATCTTTTTGCACAAAAGGAAGATGCTCCCAGATTTTATTAAAAGGGAAAGTGTTAAGTTGAATTTTTGAAGTTTTCATTTTTAAAATAGTACTTCTGCTTTGCCAGTGTGGCTATTATAAAAGTAAGGAGTTAGGTTTTTCCCCTCTTCTCTCCCCCAGGGAAGAATTATATTCATGTTTGTGTTATGCCCAGATTCCAAGATCCCCAAAGACCACACTAGGAGCCAGCCAGTTCGATGCAAAAGCAGAAGGTCCTTTTATTGGGGGCTAGCCAACCCGACTCCGCTCCAGGCCAGCGTTGCGACCAGAAGCAGAGTGCCCCCGCCTGGGAAAAACAGGGTTTTAATAGGGGGGTGGAGCGAGGGGATTGTGGGCCCTGCCGATTGGCCAGGCGCAAGCCGGGTCTTGTTACACAGGATGTGGTCATATCTACGGCGCGCACTTCCCTTGATTGTCATTGGTTAGTTTAAAATCCCGGGCGTGGCCAGCAGAGGCCTGGGCTTCCGGGAAGAAGGCCGCACGTGGCAACTGCCCCAACATGGAGGATACAGGCAAGATGGAGGGCATAGCCCTCGCCCTTTCAGTTTGTAACCAAAACACTAGCAAATTCTCATTTCTCTGAAGCTGAAAAAAACCCCAGATGGCTACTCCCTTCTCCAAGGTTCCAGTTTGGGTTTTATGTGGCTAAAAGGAATCCTTCCTCTCTGTCTCTCACAAGTGGAAATTTGTTGGTTATCTCTGGCTCATAGTTGGGGAGGGGGAATGAATTAATATTAATTGAGCACCTACTCTATACTGGGGATTTTTCTGGGCATTCTGCAAAAATTGTCTCATCAATTTCTCCCAATAGCCTTGTGAGATAAATGGAAATTTCCTTGTTTTACTGAGGTCCAAAGAAGGAAAGTAATTTGACCCAGGTCACAAGATGGGATTGGTCTCACTCTACACCCTCTTCACTGCATGTTCCATGGCAGAGGGACCACCCATCGCTGCTTTGCTTCATTCATTCATTCATTCATTCATTCATTCAATAGCTATTATTGAGCACCTTTCCCTGCTCCAAGCTCTGGGATGTAAGATCCCAAAATCTGCCCGGAAAGATCTTGTTGCCCTAGAGCAGTGGTTCTCAACCTGTGGGTGGCGACCCCTTTGGGGGTCGAACGACCCTTTCACAGGGGTTGCCTAAGATCATCCTGCATATCAGATATTTACATTACAATTCATAATAGTAGCAAAATTACAGTTATGAAGTAGCGACGAAAATAATTTTATGGTTGGGGGTCACCACAACATGAGGAACTGTATTAAAGGGTCGCGGCATTAGGAAGGTTGAGAACCACTGCCCTAGAGGAAGAGATAGTTTAGAAATAGGCCATTTAAATACAGTGTAACAAATGTCCAGGGGGTTGTATGGAGCAGGTGGGTTATCTGAACCTGAGAGCGGTGGCTTATGGTAGGAAAACTAACCACAGAAGGTGGGGCTTACGAGGGACACTAACTGGGCAGAAGGGTGAGGGTTTGAGTGGTGAGATACTAGGGGTAAAGGGGGAGGAGGGCATTCTAGACAAAGGGAGGAACTCAGAAGTAAATGTTAATGAGCCAGTGGTTCTGAAGGACTGAAGTACCTCATATGGGAAGGGAAATGGCAGTGTGGAGAGATGAACCTGGAGAGATAGGCAAGGAAAGTCAGTATTTTTGTAAGCCCTGGCTTTTAAACTGAAAGCCAGTTCTGTCCCAGAGAGGGTTTTGTTTGGCCTAAACTCTTTGTATGCATTTATTAATTTAAATGACTTTTGGGGCGGGGGGGGGAGCCTCTCTAGTTGATGTCAGTCCCTGCCAGTCCCCCCCTTGTGGTATTGCATGCAGAAATCTTTACTGGAAGTTGATTGTATCACAGAGAGGTCAGGAGGGAGAATAAGATTTTGATTGGGGGAATTACTTTCAGGTCAGTAGAATAAATTATTAAAAATAGTTATCTTTATATCATTCAATGGTAGAACATATTGAATACATTTTTGTTAGTGCATATTGATATGTGTTCTGCATTTGTATAAGCATGAAGTTGGTACTCCAAAACTGAATTCATTACACATTTCTTGAGCCTTGCTATGCACTGTCTAGGCCCCCACAGCGCCTGCCAGTCTCTGGCAGCATTGGTAAAAACAGATGTGGGAAGGCAGGTGGGCACCTCCTTTAAAAAAGTATTTATTGCCCTAACCGGTTTGGTTCAGTGGATAGAGCGTCGGCCTGTGGACTGAAGGGTCCCAGGTTCGATTCCGGTCAAGGGCATGTACCTTAGTTGCAGGCACATCCCCAGTAGGGAGTGTGCAGGAGGCAGCTGATCGATGTTTCTCTCTCATCGATGTTTCTAACTCTCTATCCTTCTCCCCTCCTCTCTGTAAAAAATCAATAAAATATATATATATATATATTTTTAGTATTAAAGTATTTATGGCAGCGTGGCTTTGACACACTTAGCATGAAATAAATAAAACTAGCAAGAGCAAGGTAGCAGGAGTACCTCAGCGACAACAAATGCATGTGTATGTATATACACATCTATGAGTTATGTGTGTAAATCTTGGATCTACCTTAGACATGGGCCTAAGCCCACACGTGTCCCTTTCCCTATTAGAAATTTGTAATGATGTTCACTGAAGACCCCTCCCTTTCCTTTGGAGTATCAAGTTTTTACAATGTGAGTCAATTAAAACATTAACTTAGAATTTCATGCTACTTGTCACTTTAGAGGATTGCATGGCTATCCATCTGTATTTTGGACAACCTGGTAGCTATCCCCCATTGTCATTCCTTGGCCTACACCATGCCACCAGCAATGCTGGCATGATTCTGAAAAAGGTCACAGCATGACATCTAATAGCCCTGGAGAGCATTTGATAATTTTGCTGTTTGTGTGTTTGAAAGGGCAGCCTTTATTGTATCATTTCCTGCTCAATCATCAGTAGCAATAATACCTGCTTACTTTTTAGAAAATAACTTTTATCTAATTTTGAAAGTAATACGCACATATACTGCTAATATATTAATTTCTTTCTAGTCTTTTCTTCTTTCATCTCATTGACTAGGTTACTTTAGTTAATGTCTTAAAAGAATATGATAGTACATACTGTTCTTTTGAGCACCTCTTCCCCCAGCAATTCTTAGTCAGTCTGGTTGGTAAATACTGGTTCTCTCCCAACTCGCAAATGCCTAGCATAGAATTGCCTAGTTGGAGTGTGGCTCTTTTCAAGGCTGTAGAATTTGGTAGTGTGGTTCCCAGATTCGCACTGTATCAGTTGCCTATATTTGGCTAGGTTGAGTCATGTCACCAAATATAGCCTGTGCCTTCTGCATGATGTATGCCAGGCTCCTGGCTCCAAGTGCCACAGCTGGCCTCCAGAGACTGACTCTGCTGTGTCCTTTAAGATTGGGCCTGCTGACCAGGCAGTATTTCTTCCTATTTGTAACACAATCAATACCAAGATGATTCAGAGATTGTTTTCTTTACCAAATAGGTTCACTTGTCTGAAATCCTAATGCCCTCCTCCTCCCTTGAGGAATTAAATTCTAAATGTGCCCAAACCTGGGTTATGTTTATAGATAGGATGTGTTATAAAAAAAATAACATCCGCTCTAGCTAGTTTGGCTCAGTGAATAGAGCGTTAGCCTGCGGACTGAAGGGTCCCAGGTTCGATTCCTGTCAAGGGCACATGCCTGGGTTGCGGGCTTGATCCCCTGTAGGGGGCGTGCAGGAGGCAGCCGATCAATGATTCTCTCTCATCATTGATGTTTCTATCTCTCCCTCTTCCTTCCTCTCTGAAATCAATAAAAATAAAAAATAGCAACAACAAAACAAAAACCACAACCACTGAGTTATATTTATATTTAGCTATACAGTTATTTTTCTTTTATTTTGCTTTATTCAGTTGTGAAACACCGGTGTTCTAAATTCAGGGAATGAACTCACTGAATGCTTGCCTGGTACCCCAACAGGAAACTCAAAGTGCTAGTTAAAAAAGGCTCTAGTTCCTAAAGGGGTTATTATGTAAGAGAGATAAGAAAGCCAGTAGCTGAAATAATTACCTAAGAAGGTTGGCTGGGGCAGCAGAGCTAGAAATAAAATTTGGTGAGCTGATCTAAAAAGGGGGTTTCCTTTTTGGGAATGGTGCCCTGAAAAAGGTGAATCTGAAAGAAAAAAAAAAAGACTTGAGAAATAGCCTTCAGAAGGAGGGGATTGTGGGTAATGTACCCATGGAATATAAAATGCAGAAGTGCCCATGTACATTGGCGTCCACAGAGCAGAGGATGTTAAAGCAGAGGGAGCATGTGAAAGGCTCGTGGAAGACCTGAAAGACCTCAAATGGGAGCTCCGGGAAGGTTTCCAGAAAGAAAGTGCTAGGTATCATCTACGATGGATGTCATGAACGGGTGACTCGAGATATTTTAATTACAGAAGGAATTTGCCGAAGGATAGGGCAGACAGGTTAGGGAAGCATTAAGAAAGCTTAAAAAATGCTCTGTCACTGCTTATATTTTTAAATTGAAGAAGAAAGCATTACCCATTACTGATTGTTTAACAAAATGTCCCAGATGTATTTGCTACTCAGAGGTCAAAATTGATTCCAACCTGACCAGGTCGAGAATTAAAAACAAGGATCACCTTTCAGAGTTAAACTCTGAACCTTGCCAGTGATTCTCCGGGGCCCTATTGTGATAGCTGGAGGCTAGAATGACTGGGTTCAGACATCTCAGCAGAAAAAACATCAAAGGCCCTCCTTGGGAGGGGCGCTGTGGGGCGAACTCGAGAACTGAGGGAAGGGACACTTTTGAGCCCATCGAGCTGAAACAGTCCTCTCCTTTCCTTAAAAGTCACCCAGAGGTGAGTTTCTGATGAGGCCGAGTTTGATTTCTTAAACTGGGCCAGCCTGTTTGGTCATTTGTCTCACTTACTCGTCCTTGCTTGGCATCCAGGAAGAGGCATTAGAGTTCATGTGGAACAGCCAGGACTTCAGCTGGAATGTTGGCATTCGAAATATTCAAATATCTGAATATCCTCTTCGAAATAACAAAACATTTCCTCTTCACTTCAGTTAATGAAGTGACATAAATGTCTGTATTAACTTACATCATCTTTTTACAAAATGTTTTAAGATAAATAAAAATGGTATGTGTGATGGCTCTGTTAGTTCAACACCCGAGGGTTTTCCAGTTACAAATGTATGCTGTGCTCCATTATAGAAAGTCAGCAGCGCCTACGAGTTACGTGATTCTGAAACAGCTCGCCCCCTTCCGAGTGTTTAACCGTCAAGGGTCATGTTCTTATTCCAGCATCTCAAGTCTGTGCTTTTTTTAAAAACGCACTCGTGACAGGTCAGAAGATCTGGGCTTATAGTCCAGCAGTTCAGGTGGAATTCCAGTGGAGCTGGATACTGGGCTGTGTGATTAGTATTAAACAATGAAGCCATTTTTTAGGAATAAATTGAAATGTTATTTTGTACCTCTTCCTTCCTCATCTCCAACCCTACCTCCACTCCCTTAATAGGAACAAGCTGAAATTTTAAATAGAACAATTAACAACTTAATGACAGTAAAAACAATCCTTGTATTTGATTGTAAATGGCAGGGAAATTATTAAGTTCAGATTTTGTTTCATATTAGAGCCTCACGTTTTGGATATAGGTTAATTAAAGCTATTAACAATGGAGAACAATGTTCTCTTTTCACAGTGTGAGTTCATTTCTGTGGCGACTCTTTCAAAGAAGCAGGATTTTGAGAGGTTGAAGGCTGGCTGAGGCCTGACGTTCCTTTCTGGAGTTGTAAACATGGCTGTTGGACCCATAGGCCCGCAGGTTAGCTCTGGTCCCCGTAGTACTCAGGGGAACCGGGTCGTCTTCCCGGCATGTTGGCAGGCTTGCCCCACTCACCCTCAGGGGATGGGAGAGACTCTGCTTACCCACTTTTCCAGAGCCTGGAGAGTCTCCCATGGTTCTGTGGGTCGGAGTTTAGAATTACAGTTGTAATTCTGAGTCGGCTTTAAATCCTCACACTACTCATTTATACAGTGCTGGGCTGGGCTATGGTAGCTACTTACCAGTAATAGTCAGGTTCCCCTGTCCATTCCTTACATGAGCAAGACTTTGTTGAGAGTCTCCACCATTATGAAGGTGGGTGCAGATGGGCACATGGAACATGGAGACTTACAAATGTTTCCATAATGATTTTTGTCATGTATAGCATAGAATTAGGTACATGGTGTGCATTCAGTAAGGTTTGTGGTCTAGATACCTCAACTTACATGTAGAAATTCTCCCCTAACAGAAATAGGATTCCTTGCCCAGCCAGTGTAGTTCAGTGGTTGCATAAGGAGGTCCAGTTCGATTCCTGGTCAGGGCACATGCCAGGGTTGCTGGCTCGATCCCCACTAGGGGGCGTGCAGGAGGCAGCCAATCAATGATTCTCATCATTGATGTTTCTATCTCTCCTTCCCTCTCTCTTTCTCTCTGAAATCAATAAAAAAATAAATAAATTGAATTCCTTATAGAGGGAGAAACCATTTCCAGCACCATCCTCCCTTTTTTTGTGGTTACTAATTTAGAAGTTGTTGCATCCTCCAAAATGTTAGTACCTTCACAAAGTCTTTTTTGATGGGAATAGTGGGTGTCCATTTTAGGTTCAAAACCTAGTTTTGAACCACTTAAAAATTCAAGGGAAACTATCCCAGTATTTTTTGAGTGTCTGCTGTGCTCTGGGCATTGTGCTGTGTGTTGTGTGCTTTGATATTTTCTGTCACATGTAAATACAGTATGTTTTTCTTTACCTTCTGTACTGATTCTCAAAATGCAAATTTAAACACATTAGCATGTCTGTACATGTAGGCACAAGCCTGGCACTTTTGTTCTAAATCATAGAAAAATATTACTGCTAATTACATACTTCTAAAAAGCAATAAAAAACTATATATTTGAATTTTTTCACATGTATAGGGCTAAAAAAAAATGTGAAGATTGTCATTATGAACTGGTAGTAGAACATAATGGTATAAAGAAAATTAGTTTGCATAGGGATTTAGAAGTTAGAATGACCAAATAACTTTCCTACTTTCAGACTTTCCCATTTTGAATGTTTGCCAACGTGCTGATTGGTATGTCCTCTGATTCATTGTGGTTATTAGCACAACGAAGTTTTATCCCAAATACAGCTTTTTAATACCTTATCTATTAAAACAAGCAATTCAGTTTTGTTATTGCATACGCTTAAACCATCCATGAAGAAAACAAACTTAGTAACGGCCTTCTTTTACCTTCAGGTCGTCTAAACTATTCATATCCAGGATCCGATAGCTCTCTGCTTATTAATGGTAAGTGATAATCGATTTACCCTAGTGAAGTTCATAGACTGAAACCAGTTAGTATAGGTGAAACAATATAGTAATTATGTTTCAGTAAGTAGAGAAATGGCATTAGTTTATTCTGTAATGACAATTGAAAGTTGCTATTACTCTATCAGGTATTTTATGAATAATTACTTTTCCTCCAAATTGTGGCAAGACCTTTTTGAACTTTGAGAGCCAACCAGTTCTCTGTCTTGAAATTGGTCACAATGAGAATTATATAATGTTATAAACAGGATGGCTTAATCTAACTTGAACTTCTGTAGAGTGACCTTCGAAATGTCAATATAAAAACCATCTCCATGTAGTTGGAGAAATGTTCCAGGATAATCAGAGATCTGAAACCAGGAAGAGCTGCCTGAGACCACAGGGGTTGACATTGCAAAGGACAAGGTCATTCACTGGTTGCTGTCTAATGAGAACAAGAGAAATGAAGTTTTATGGCCTTTGCAGTGTCTTCAATAGCCAAGTAGATTACAATTCTAAATATTACCACTGTGCTGTGGCGTTCTGTTTTTATGAGCTTATGTTGAAACAAACTAGATTTCACAGGGGAGGAGGAGACATGTAGGTGCAGAAGGAATTAAAGAATCAAAAATGTTCTGTTTGGTAGTGCTATAAGTTAAAGTAATTGGGTGGAATGCAGGGGTCTTGTTTACTTCTTTCTACTCATTTACTATTGAGTGGATTTCAAATGTGTGTGTTCATTTTGCTTTCCATTTGTCAAAACTCATTTTATGTCCCACCACTTCTAAGAAGTATTCTGGACTAAATAGCTTTATTTTCATCATTCCAAAAACAAAACACACACAAAAAAACTTCTACTCCTTGTCTGTGGCCTACTGTGAATGGGGAATTGAAGTTATCTTTATGACTGGCCCTTTTTTTGGCTAGTGTTGGAAGTCAGTGTTCTGAAGGACGTAGGGTTGTCGCGCCAGGAAAAATGAGATTTGATTTATGAGAGTGGCTGTGGGCGCATCAGATCCTCTGGAGACATGCGGTTTATAAAAACCTTACTTGTTCACCCGACTTTGGTCTTTTCATGCTATCGCTGCCAGAAATAAGGCCAAAATATAATATTTCAGCAGAAATGTGTGTAGACTGAAAACAAAACCCAGTGGTGACAGTGGCATCAGGATAAGGGGATCATGTAAAGGTTGCCTTTGTAGCTTTCCCTGGGGAACAAGCTGCAGAGTCGGGGCTGCATGATGGAAATTGCAGTGAACCAGGTTTGAGATACTGCTTTGTGATCTTAGACAAAGTGATCAATTCTTCTTGTCCCTGTCTCCTCATGAAGCCACTAAATTAGATCAGTTGCCCTGGGTCCATCTTTGTTGAGGTGAGAAAAATAAACACTCTCTAGCCGGTTGTCCTTAAAGCCCAACTCACTTAATTTTTTAAAAACATCTCTTATGAGATTTTTTCTTTCCCTCCTGCCCCGTAAATATTTCTGCTCTTATGAATAGATCATTTTTAAAGACACTTACTTGGCAAAGAAAAAAATAAAGGTAACCTTTTCCCAAAAATATTTGTTGGGACTAGATGTTTTTTACCATTGCATACATGGAAATTGTATTTATTATAAGGGTATACTGGCTGAGGTTCACACTGCTTTAACTGAAAGATAGGAAGATAAAGAAAGAATAAAGATATGTCAAACAGACGTGCTGGCTCCTCAGACAAGACCCCAGAGTGTGAGGTTATGCCTGTCATGGGCGCAGACCTAGTATTGTGATCTAGGGCTTCAGAACTTGATTTTGTCAGATTTGATCAAGTGTTAGTTCCTAATAACCAACCGACTAGGACCAGATATCAATGTATGCATTTGTAATGGGGAATAACCCTTCTAGGTAGACCAGATGTGTGAGTCGACTGATAGACTTATTTTTCTTCAATAGCAAAGTAGATTATAATAGAAGATTGATTAACAATTATGAAATTATAATGAGTTGGAGGTGGAGGGGTGTTGAGACAATTTCTTAGTCACTTTGATTTAGGCATAGGCAGAGCCCACTCTCTTCAGTCGAATTTATGAAACATCTTCTATGGTGGGCTGCTTCTCTAGATAGATTGATCTCTTTCATGTATTGATTCTTAGGAGCTTTGTTCTCATTTTAGCTAAGGTTTTAGGAGCACATATATTGCAAATCTGGTGTAATACATTGATTGTGCTTAATGAAGGTAAACTCAAAAGTCACAAATACCACCCATGTCATAGGATTGAGATAAAGATTAAATGCCTGTAAATCATTAGCATAGCACCTGGCATATAGTAAAATGAAAATATTTAGAGTGTCATTTTTTGGTTAGGAATATTAGTGTTAAAGATTTATAAGGAAAAAATACAATACAAGGGATTAGAAGAATATATAAAAATTGTGGCTGAACATGCTTTCTATGTCTATTGTTAAGGTAGATAACCTAAAACTTATTATATTCACTTTTAAAAGCAATCTCTTCATATTTTAATTCATTTTCAGTTTATAACTGAAAATAAACGCCTAATACATTGTGTTGCTTTATATTCATTATTCAATTTTAAGACTTTAGGAACTGTAAGGAGCTCCCTATCCACCATAAACTCTTTATATACTAGTATAGCTGTTTATTCTCTTTCTCTCATGAACATTTGAATTTCAACTATGATAATTATTGTAGAACTTGTTTTAAAATTTTCAAGTAATCTCGAAGCTTTTGGAAAAACATGGGGTTTACATCCTAAATCCTATATAATAAAGATGTAATATGCAAATGGTTGTTATACCTTAAAATGTAACGACTGACCGAGTAACGACTGGATCACAGATCAGCAGGAGGGTGGGGCTGCAAGCTATAAGCGGGCAGCCGAGAGCTACAGGAGCAAGCTATGAGAGGGAGTTGCGGGGTGGGGGGGGGGGGAGCTACAGGAGGGCAAGGCAGCGGGCGGAGAGCTACTGGAGGGCGGCAGCGAGCTATTGGCAAGCTACTGGGGCACGGATTCGTGCACAGGGCTACTAGTAAGTAATAAGAAAAATTCAGAGTAGTCTCCCAGCTTCCGCAGTCTAGATTGGAAGGACATTGGAGTTTGCACATACAGAGATAAAAAGGGCTTACTCATCCAGTGGGGTGAATCACTGTTGTTGGGGTCATTTTTCCATTCTCGGTCATCAGTTCATTGGTGTTCATACTACGCAGTGACCTTCATATACTACCCATGTCTTTTAAAGGTATTGCCAGTATAATTCAACAAATAATAATTGATAACTGTGCAAAGAATGCTGTAGTGCACATTCTAGGGAAGTATTCAATTATTGCTGGGTTATTAGTTATAGAGATTTTTTTGAGGGGGAATCCTTGGGTTCTACATATATAAAAAACAAACAAACAAGTTTTCTAGCTACTTTTTGGTTACAAATTAGTTTTCCAGGGCCACCATAACAAGTACCACAGACTGGGTTGCTTAAGCAGAAATTTCTTTTCAGTACCAGAGCCTAGAAGTCTGAGTTGATTCTTCTGAGGCCTCTTTCCTTGGCTGGTAAACAGCTGTCTTCTCTCTATGTTTGCATGATTTTCCTCTGTGCTTGTCTGTGTCCTGAAATCTTATATCATATTGGAATAGGGCTCACCCCATTGCCTTCACCACACCATTTAGAACATTCTTGAATCATGTTAGTACTAAACATTAAATTATTGAGGATTTTATAAATCAAAACTAAGAAATAAAAGTAGATAAACATATAAATAGTATTCATTTTAACCCAAATGGGGATTAAAAGATTTTTATTTAATAATAGCATGTATTTTTGAAATCCTTTAATAGTGTACTCTTTGGTAATTAAAGAAAAATTCTGAGCAGTTTATTTCAACTGACTTAGCTAGAAGTTTTCCAAATGTAGATTTCTTTAAACATATTTAATCTTTTTACTTGCTACTTTATTGGATGTTTGAGAAACATCAAAAATATGCAACACTTGATAATCATGAGATTGGAAATCTGTCTGCAAGACAGATTTCTCAGGAAAGTGGTGAGGATCTATCTGTGTTACAGGTATTTCATCATGTGTTTGCACCAAGTATACTTTGCAGTTGGTGAGGAAAAGGTGCTGCGTACATCTTTCATCCGTAAGGTGAAGGGCACCATTGACCATTCTGTCAATATCTGGGTTCTGGTTACATACGTGCGTTCACGTTATAGAAATCTTATTGATCTGTACATTTGTGATTTGTGTACGTTCTCCTATATATGTCACATGTCAAAATCTACATTAAAGATAGTGTATAGTGTTAACAGCATTATAATAAGTAGAACTCATACATTTAAACATTTCATTTTCTGTGTTCTAGAATAACATTGTTTTTATTATTTTGGTACTAATTTATATTAATTTCCCTATTTGAATGGGCAGTTTTTATAATTATAAACATTGTATACCAATAACTGATTTTCTCTTAATGTGGGAAAATGTTTCTAAATAGTTTTCAGGATTTAATATCAGCATTTAACCAGCTTAATTTTGTGGTACAAAATCAAAGTTTGAAAGTACCATTTGAATACTTTAAGAGTATTTGAATTTGCTTTTGATCTGTAGCCTTTATTGTTCCTGAAACTATATTTATTTTTTAAATAATGGAAGCTATGAGATTTTAATGTTAGTTTTGTAGCTTTTAAAAGGCTAGTCTTTTCAAATATATTTTCTCAGAAATCCAAGCAACATCTGTTAACTTTTTGAGATCAACAGAACCCAGATTTTCAAATCAATAGTTTCCCCAAACTCTCATGTCTTTGGAGCAGTTGTATGAATAGAATGTTTTTGGACAAGCATCTGCTTTTGTGGTGTCTTTGTCTTTCTGACCTCCGTCAGGCTGACAAAGTAAAAGAGTACCTTTCCCTTCTCCAAACAAGGCCTCGCAAAGGAAAACCTAACCGCTGAGGGAGATTTTATGCTGTTTTAATCCATTTGCCCAAGTACTTTGGTGTAATCCAGTGTTTTCTAGTAATGGTAGAAATGTATTTTGCTTAAGACATAATTCCATTTTGGAGAAGACGCATGTGGCACCTCTAAGTTACACTTCTAACTCAGTTATAACTGAGCTATGCTAGCTCCACTTCCTCCTGTGTAAACCTCATCTCCAGCCCAGACCCCCCTTGCTCCATCTGCTTCTGTTCTGGGCCTCTTTCCCTGAGCATCACAGCACCCTGTCTGCAGCACCACCACCCTGCAATGCCTTGCTCTGATTTTCTTTTAAGGTCAGATGCTACTCAAATGCTACTCACCCCTCTTTCTGCCCCTTAAATCAAGACCAATTGTTCGCCCTAGCCGGTCTGGTTCAGTGGATAGAGCGTCGGCCTGTGGACTGAAGGGTTACAGGTTTGATTCCAGTCAAGGGCATGTACCTCGGTTGCAGGCTTCTCCCCGCCCAGGCCCTGGTTGGGGCACGTGCAGGAGGCAGCCAACCAATGTGTTTCTCTCACATCAATATTTCTCTCTGTCTTTCCCTCTCTTCCATTCTCTAAAAAAAAAAAAAATCAATGGAAAAATATCCTTGGGTGAGGATTAAAAAAAAACACAGCAACAATTGTTCCTCCCCTATTTGTTCCTATTGCACCTGTCACCTAACTATCATAGCAAATAGACACATGACAGTCTCAGTGTTTACTTATGTGGCCGTGGAGTCAGGGCTCTGTGTGTTTATCCATAGTGCCCAGCAATGTGAGCAGTCAAGAAACATTTGTTGAATAAAATTGAGGTGTTTGGACAGGCTGGGCTTATAAATGCCAGTTTTTTTCAGGGAAGGCATTTTCTCAAAAGTTTTCTGATTAGAAGTTCATGTGGCCATTTCCTGCGTATTCAGGAAAATACATATAATATGAATATACTGCTCTTCTTAGCTGTCACCTGCTTGGTGATAAAATGCCAAACTTTGTACTTTTCAACATTTGGGGTATAGTGGAAGATTTGATTAGGGTCAAGAAACCTTTGACCAAAAGGAAGTTTATAAATTGCTTAAAGATTTCATGTGTTATGATATTCTTTATTAGGGATTAATTGAGAGTAGTATACAATTGCTATTTCTCCTGTCGTGGTGAAATAGCCAAGAATTAAATATTGTGATATTCATTAAATTGCTAGTTAGCATGGAATTCTGAGAGAAAAAAAGATTGATATGGTAGTTGGTTTAGATCACGTGACATACTCCTTTAGTATTATACTAGTTTGGACCTTGAGTGATAGTTACAGCAAAAAGCTTCCCTTAAAACAAGTGTGCTTGAAGAACTTAAAAAAAGAAAGTATAAGATTGACCTCTCACCATCCAGATTCTTTGTTTTTGAGACAAAATTATATATAGCCAATCTTTTTCAATTACAAAGCTGGTAGATGAAATCACAATTGATCCTTTTGACAATGTTTGAAAGGTTGTGTGTTTTTTTTTCTCATTTGACATGCAGCAAGGACATATGGGCGAAGGAGAGGTAACATTATTGTTTCTAACTTTTGAATGTATAGTTGTATTTGGAGAGGATCCAAGTTTGTTCAACTTCTAACCCTCATGGGGCAGCGGGTGGGTGAATGAAACCTAGGCTTGATTCATAGATACTTTATTCATTGTAGTTAACATTGTAGACATTCTCGTTTTAAGGAGTCAAATGGTAGAATTTGGATGTGAACCAAAATAATTTTCCTATATTATGTTATAAAGTCAACTTATTTATATATAAAGATTTGTTTCCTTTTTTTCTTTCTAAAATGAATTTCTTAGGAGAAAAAAGTTAAGACTCTTTAAAAAAGAAAATACAGCCCCAATCATCTCAAATACCTGAGTATATTAGAAGTTCAATTATACTTGAATACCTTGTTTACTTTTTTTTTTAACCAAGTCAGCAAAATGCATTTGGTTTAAAAGGTGATTAGCTATATAAGTAGCTAATCGTATACATTTGAAACATTGGGTGAAAGCTCTAGAAATTTTAGAGAATTTTAGAGTCAGCTCCGCTTCAAAATGTAAGTGATTTTTGAAGATCCTTCAGGAAATAGCCTCCAATTTTATAGTCATTTTTTAGTCTTCATTATATAATCTCTTTGAGCTGTGATTTTACAGGATAACAAATATACTGTTATTATTTGTGTTTAGTAGTGAAAGGTGCAAGGAGGAGAAGTGTGGCAGCCAAAGGACATTGGAATGTTTTCGTGAAGGAAGAGCACTTGAGAGCATTTCTGCAGGACCCATTAAGGAGCTCCTTGTGCAGGACCTAGACGTGATTGGCAGCCTGGGCAGTGGCCAGTGCGGGGGAGATTCTGCACTTACTTGTAGCTCTGTGTTTTGCTCATGATTTCAAAGTTTGAATTTTGCTGTCAGGTCAATATGGGAAGAATACAAACACTGGCATCTCTGGTCTTTGCTGCTTATATATTCTAGATAGGATTTTCAACATCAAACTTGATAACTAGTTGTTAGAATTAGATAGCACTGTAGCAGATGATTACTCAACTGAAAGAAAATACGTCTTTAGCATGCCTAAAAATCTCAAATTCTTAGACCAGACAATGAAGTTAGATAATAGCATTAAGTGGGTTTAGTTGTATCCCATTAGTTAATGTAACTAAGATGAGTGCTCACTTTAAAAATCAACACGTTCATTTTAAGGACATTCTTAGAGGAGATTGTGCAGGCCATATTATTGTTGTTTTCTTTAAAGTTTTAGTGATCTAGCATCTGACAGTCGAATCTAATACTCAGTGTACACGTCTAGGTTGCCAGTGGCCGTGGGGCCCTGCCAAGGCACTGCTGTGCGCTGCCAACTGCTTTCAAAGGAGTGCTCTCTCCTGCTGCACTTCCATCCACCTCACTGGATCCCAGAGGGATAACTGAGCAGCCCTCTATTTAACCATGTCCTTTCTCTCTGACTCAGTTGGGACTTGAAGGTGATGGGAGTTCAAGAGCATATCGCAGTGGTGCTATTTGTTATTCAGTGAGAAAACGAAAAGCCGCAATTTTATTGAATCAGCTGCTTGCCTTGTTTGTTGTGCAGGATAACCAGTGGCCTGGAACATTTTCTGTTAGCTTTCTTCCTGCTTTCTATTCCAGGTCAGTCTTCACTGTTTCCAATGGAAGATGGGTTTTTGGATGATGGCCGCGGGGATCAACCTCTTCATAGTGGCCTGGGTTCACCTCACTGCTTCACTCACCAGAATGGAGAAAGAGTGGAGCGATATTCTCGCAAGGTGTTTGTGGGCGGATTGCCTCCTGACATCGATGAAGGTATATTTAGAAAGAAGCATCCAGAGCCCAGTGCCCAGGCTGTGGCACACAGTAGGAAACTCATAGATAGAGGTCACTCTTATGATAACAACAATCTTACCTGGCTCCAGGTATTCTGATTTGATTGCACTGTTCTCTTTTCGTATCTTCCTATCGCAGCCTATACCATTAGTTCACAGAAGGAAGGGGGTGGGGGCAGGACTTTAGGAACCAGCAGAAGCAAATGATCAGACGAAAGGAAAAGGAGCAGACATCACGGAAAACTCAAGGATTGTGTTGAGGGAAGACATAAGTGCTAACTGCATTTTTGTCTGTGTGTGCTTCCTTGGCCAAATGCAGTTATGTATTTTCCAAAAAGATGTGGACTCTCATTGTGGTAGCTGGTGCAGGCCGGAGTCTTTAGTGGATGCCACAGTTGATGAGGAAATGTAATATTGGTGGGTAACACAACACCAAGTGGGCAGAGATGAACTTGACCAGGTAATCAAGCTTCACATGCCCAATTAAGACAGGATGGATTGGCATTATAAAGGTGGGAATTCTGTTTAGAATGCACAGCATGCTTATGGTCACAGGGAAACAGTACGGACAGGCGAGCATTGTCTACACAATAACTGGCCTGCGTACTTTAAAACTGTCAAGCACATAAAAGACAAGAAAGAATGAGGATCTGTTCCAAATTGAAGAAGATGATGCCCTAGGGCAGTGGTCGGCAAACTCATTAGTCAACAGAGCCAAATATCAACAGTACAACAATTGAAATTTCTTTTGAGAGCCAAATTTTTTAAACTTAAGCTATATAGGTAGGTACATTGTTATTAACTTAATTAGGGTACTCCTAAGGCCTAGGAAGAGCCACACTCAAGGGGCCAAAGAGCTGCATGTGGTTTGAGAGCCGCAGTTTGCTGACCACGGCCCTAGGGACATGCTGTCCAAATACAGCACGTGTTCTGGATCAGAAGGGAAAAGAGAGATGCTGTTGGGATAAAGTCTGTGATGTGGGCATTGTATCAGTACTGACTTCCTGATCGGAGTGCTGTGTGGTAGTACATAAGGAAGTGACCTCGTTGAGGAGGTCACAACAGTTGCATTATGGGATATAGAGCATCATGTCAGAAAAAGATGATAGGTGGTGGGTAGACAGGTAAATAGCTTGACTCATGTAAAGGTACAGGTAGGAGGAAGGGAAGAGGCAATTGTGCACAATATTAACAGTTGGGGAGTCTAGATGAAGGGATGCGGGAGTTGTTTTTTGTTTGTTTTTGTTTTTTGAGGGGGGACTTTTTTGTACTGTTATGTAAATAGGAGATTTGAAACTGTTTTTTCTAAACTAATTCCTAAAAATGATCACAAAAATATTGAAATCTATTTTGCTTTGTTTATTAGATGAGATCACAGCTAGTTTCCGTCGCTTTGGCCCTTTAATTGTGGATTGGCCTCATAAGGCAGAGAGCAAATCCTATTTTCCTCCTAAAGGTAATTCTCAAGATTCAATATACCATGTACATTTGTCCTTTTATTGTTTAATGTTTACCATTTTCATAAATGTTTGCCTTCAGTGTAAAATTTCCCATTGTTAAACTTCTATTTTCCCAAATGCATCTTTAAAATTTCTACCTAATATGTTACTTTCAATTCAAATTTAATTTTACTCTAAAAGATGTTTCAAGATATCAAACTGAACTTAATGTTGATATCAGACTTTAGGTATGAATATTGTTTTAATTAAAAAGAAATTGAACTCCTTTCCCCTTCATTAGTTTTAGTTTATATTTCCTTTCTCTTGAAATGTTGCAAAAAAAATAATAATAATAATTAGGAGAACGTCTACGCCTTTCCCCCCCTTTTCACCAGGCTATGCATTCCTGCTATTTCAAGATGAAAGCTCTGTCCAGGCTCTCATTGATGCGTGTATTGAAGAAGATGGGAAGCTCTACCTGTGTGTCTCAAGTCCCACTATCAAAGACAAACCAGTAAGTGCATTCCAGCATGAGAATAGCTTCTGGTTTCTGCCTCCATCTCTACTCTGTTTGAAAAACCCACAGCATCTTGATGTTTCTATTCATTGACATGTTTGTAAGTAGACTGGGAATGAAGTTTTGTTACTGTTGTCAAGCTCCTAACATTGACATTCTGTATATTTGTGCATATTATTTGGCCATTGAACTTTTGATTAATTAAAACATTGGTAAATCTTTACTATTAAAAGACTTCACCTGATAATGCATTTGATAAAGTAGCCGAGTTTCCTCTGAATAATAGATTTAGCTTCTAATAGGCATCACATTTTCACCTTTGTTCAGTTTACTCTTAAAAATGAAATGCAGGGTTAGGATACACTATTTTTAAATATTTTCTAGTTTTACAGCTTTATTGCTTTTAATGATGTGAATTATTGTTTTAAAAATATAAAATACTCTGCAACAGTTTTAAACATTTCCCCCCACAAATTGTACTGAGAATGAGACCTTTGGGTTTGCACACTCCCCAGGTACAGATTCGGCCTTGGAACCTCAGTGACAGTGACTTTGTGATGGATGGTTCACAGCCTCTTGACCCACGAAAAACTATATTTGTTGGTGGTGTTCCTCGACCATTACGGGCAGGTATGATTAAACCAAAAGACCTTCCTCACCCTTTAGCATAAGATGTATTTTATAAAGGTTTCTCGGGATAAATTCTCCCTTAAGCAGTTGAGTTAATGTCTAAGAGTGAGAGTTCTGGAATCAAAGTGTCTGGGTTTGAATTCATGTGCTCTGCTCTCAGTTAATAGTTGAGTGACCTTGGACAATTGCTTAATTTCTCTAATTCTCAATGTCCTCGTCTGTCAAAGGGAGTAGTAAGTGTATCTCCTTTCTATAGAGCTGATTTGAGGGTTAAGTGAGATAACCAATGCAGGATGCTTAGTGCAGCTTCTTATAATGCCCATGACCATCACTCTCATCATCGTCGGAAAATAAACGACGCCCTTCAAGAACAGATGCTGGATTGCGATGTTTAGTGTTTGTTTCCCATGTCCTCGTTTGCTTATCAGCTGCTTGCTGGGCTCTGAAATATAATATGGGTCCCAGCAGTGTATCGTGTTTTTAGCATAGTGCTAACAGAAGAAATTTCATCCCCATCACCTCATTTGAGGTTTGGTAGTATAAGTACGATAAAGATCAGAAAATGAACAAGAATGCAGTTTCAGAATTGTAACATATAATGGAGAAAGTGATACATTCGTTATTTCAAGTTTTTATATGAGAAATTGGCAAATAGCTAGCCTGTGGGGAAAGGTCACAAGATTTTGATGGAAAAAGCCAGAAGGGCCTCCAAACAAAGAGCTTACCAAATCAGTTTTCTAGTGTTGAAATGATTATTTATACTAAGCCAGACCTTGCTAACCAGTAAATATATGGCAGCAACGTGGTATAGACCATGGTGCCAAGCCCAGCAGTGCCACTCAACCGCCTGTGACCTTGGACTGAGTGATCATCTCCGTGCCTCAGTTTCCCCAAGAAATTACTGCCTACTTCATAGGGTTGCTGTGGAGATGAAAAGAGAACATAAGTAAAATATCTAGCAGAGCCCTTGCCCTTAGTTAAAAGATAAATGGACAACTGGTTATAATAACGCTTGATTTGAATAATTATAATGACATGAGCTCAGAGTGCAGATGAGCTGCTTTTGATGAAACCGTTGGTGAGCCAGCTGAGTCTTCCTGATTTCAGATCCCCTCTCTGCGTCTTTCTTATTTAGTGGAGCTTGCCATGATAATGGATCGGCTGTATGGAGGTGTGTGCTATGCTGGGATCGATACCGACCCTGAGCTGAAGTACCCAAAAGGAGCCGGGCGAGTCGCCTTCTCTAATCAACAGAGTTACATAGCTGCTATCAGTGCCCGCTTTGTTCAGCTGCAGCATGGAGAGATAGATAAACGGGTAAGTCCTAGACTGCGTTCTGGAAAGTTCTAGAGATGGCCCTCTAACTGTGTCATTACCAGATTGGATGGGGAAATCTTATATGACCAAAAATTGACAGCTGACAGTTATGCCTGTAGGACCTCTGGGTGTATGTTCTATAATACATGTAGGAATTTCCTAGGAATTGCTTCTGTATGCGTGTTTGAGTAGCCTAACCAGAACCCTGTATCAGTTTACTTATCAATTTAATTTTTCCTAAGCTATCACCTAGATCCATTCATTTCTTCAGTTAGTCAATCATTCAATATTTACCAAATCCTTCCGGCTATGTTTTAGCAAGTGTACAAACATGAATGTCCTTGAGGTCTCCTGACATTTTTTCATCCTGGGACATTAGGACCTTAGTGAGCCCTGCTTTCCAGTGCACTGTGTGACAAATGATTGAATAAATTTACTTCTAGGTCTGCATGTCTTAGAAATAGTTCATTATAACAGATTAGGTAGAAGAAGTCACAGTCTCTCCATCTGTGGCCTGTCCTGCCTGGAGCGAGGTGGGAGCTGTCAGCATTGTTTCCAGCACCTCACACTCCTCTTCGTGGGGTTTCTCTTCTGAATCAAAGGGCTGGAGAAAACCACAAAGATAGCTTTGCCCTCTACTTTCTAATGTATTTGAAACATTCCATTATGTATCTTATTTCTTTGCATTCACAGATTCATTTCTTATCTTTGTATTCCATGCGTTCAACAAATGTTTTCGTGCCAAGGACAAGAAGTCCCTGTCCTCAGGAGTTCATGGTCTGGTAGATAGTGTGGCCTGTGCCGATGGCCAGTAGGCAGACGGTTTGTTCCTAGTTTGTGCTGAGATAAGAATGTACACAGTGTGAAGCGGCCGCTCTGGGGAGCAGTGTTTAGTTCAACTGACTTTTTTCCTAGACAGACCCTGTGGATGTGGAGGAAACAATGCGTTGATTTGCATTCATGTGGGCTCCTTGTTTCCTGGCAGACGGCACCTTTCTGAGGCCTGGCTGGGATGCCCAGCGCTCTGAGGCGTTGTGCTCCCAAGGATGGGTAGATGTGCTCTTCTCGAGTCGGCGTGTAGAATCCACCCAGGCAGTAGTGGCTTACACACACTGTTCATGCTTCGTGTCATGTATATTCTGTGTCAGAGGCAGTACTGACTGTCAGGTCATAGTGCCGTCATGCTGACCAGCTTAAAGAGAAGGGTGTGGATTCTGTTGTGAAGGAGGAAGGTGCAGTGTTAGCCACAGTGACAGGCCTCCTGTGTTTGAGTCACACTGAAAAATGAGTACATCTGAGTAAACAGTCTCTGGCTCCACTGCTTCATTCCAACACAGGTGTCAGAGTTGTGAGGTTAGTCATTAGAAATTGAGACTTCATTTTTACTCCTCTGATCCAGTTCTCCGACCAGTGCTCTTGCTCTCTGTAGAGTTCTGGCATGGCCTCCTAGTGCTCTAGTTCTGCCTGCCCCTCTGTCTCCCCTGTCACCCTTCTCCTGTTGGTCCCGGCTCCCCTTTGTCAGAACTGGATGGCACCGGCGTTAACGACAATCTGGTATAAGGGAGTTTCAACCACGAGTCCAAGACTAAAAACAACCACGTTATTCCCACTGGCGAATTAATAGCCAGGTTATTTTTAATACTCGAGAGGCTCAAATAACAGGCAGCCTATTGAACACTGGAGCGGGCCCAGTTCCTAAATGCACCTTTGGCTTTTAGACTCAAGTAAACCCTTCCTACTGACAGGAGGGTGCAGGGCTGGAGATTGTGAGTAAAGTAGCTGCATGTGGGTTCCCAGAGTAGCAGCTTTGCAATTCTAATCAAGATGTGTGCGCTGTGAACAGAAGCCACAGCCAGGCTTGATTACCACTCAGAAGCCGCCATGGAAGTCAGGGTTTGACTAGCGAAGGGCTATTTTGTGGAGCGGGAAGCTCTTAGTTGGGTTTGTTTAAACTATAATTCCACATATAATGAACAACCAAGTCCACTAATTAAAATGCTGGTGTGTGTCTGTGAAAATTCTCCCGGGGGTTTAATTTCATAATGCTCAGCTGCCTTCACTTTATTTCTGTGGAATTCTTTTTGCCTTTGAAAAGTGTTGATTTAATATGCCAAAAATGTAAAATGATGGGTATAAAAACCTGACCGGGTTCTTAAAGATGGACTCTCTTAATTTCAATAAGAGACTGTGGGGCATCTTGGCAGAGCCGTTCAGACAGTGATGGAAATGCGTGCGCACAGGAAGGAAGAGTGGCCTGGCGGTGTCACGGAAAACATAACCACCTCCCTTTTATTTTGGTTGCAGGTGGAAGTGAAGCCATACGTCTTGGATGATCAGCTGTGTGATGAATGTCAGGGGGCCCGTTGCGGGGGAAAGTTTGCTCCATTCTTCTGCGCTAACGTTACCTGTCTGCAGTATTACTGTGAATATTGCTGGGCTGCTATTCATTCTCGTGCTGGCAGGGAGTTCCACAAGCCCCTGGTGAAGGAGGGCGGGGACCGTCCTCGGCATATCTCATTCCGCTGGAACTAGAGAACGACAGTGCTCGTGTTCAGGCCTCAGAATAAGTGCACTCTTCTGTTCATTCTGCCCCTCCTCAGCCTCTTCACGCTGGCATGCCCTCTGTAGCAGTCTCACTTCACAATAGTATAATGAAAGAATGGCCTATACTAGAGGTGTTTTGTAGATTCTTGTGTCACTGAAAACAATATGTATGAGCTCCTTTTTCCTATCGCCATCATGTTGCCTGGAAGTTTCATACTCTTGCTGGAGAGCAAGAGGATCCATACTTCCCGCAACATTTTCTTAGAGGAGAGAGAGAGATTAAGAGAGAAATGAAATGATAGAGTATTTTGGGTTTTTAATTAAATTATTGTTAATAATATAACATATAAGAATACTTTTATTAAAATAACCATGCAACAATAACACTATTAGTCTATCCTGACACATTTTGTCTCCCGGGAAACGCTTCTGCCTTTTTCTTTCTTTTCTTTCGTCTTGTTGCCTCTCTCTGTTTCCATCCCCTTTCTGTTCTTTTACAGGCAGGGGAGGAAGTTAACAATTACTAACAGGAAATAGCATGTTAAAGCGAACGCAGATGCATGAGCAAGATTGAAGCAGCCTCTCACTCATTGAAGGGTTCAGAGGCCGAATCTAATTTCATCCTGCCTCGGAGTTACTTCCACATCAGAAGCAGTCAAGTAGGCAGATCTAGGTTTATTTTCTTTTAAACAATTGTGAACATGTAGAATGTAAAAATTGGGGAAATTGACTACTGAGGGGAGTGCACTTATTTATTTTTAAACTTACTTATCTGGTCACAGCCCTAGGAAACCTACCAAAGCTAGAGTTCACGACAACTGGTGGAAAAAGTAGCATTTCCTCTCCCGAAGGACAAGTAGCTACATTTTATTTTTGATGTTCTAGATAAACTCTATCCTAATTTACTAACACTCATCAGGTGTCAGCCTTTGCTCTCCATTTTGACGTTACCTCAAGGATGTCCTTTTGATTTTGTGTTAAAATACACTTGTAGCCAAAACTGGAAGACAAAATCAATACACTAATTGGCTGCTGATTGGCTTACTTTTAGATTTAAAGTTACTCTGGGTATCCTGTAATTTAGTTGTAACATAGAAAATGAAAAAAAAATTTAAAAAAAAAGTTGAGTAGTTGCAAAGTGTTCTGCACTGTTGAACTAAGTAACTGTGTGAATCTGCAAAGGTCCGTATGTTTATCTTCCTCTTCCTATAAAATAAGATACCGTTACAGTTTCAGAACTGAGCATGGGACATAGTCAGTGTTTGAAGTGCCAACTTCGTCGAGTAATGCATGCTTTATTATAAATAAAATCCTAGCTCGGAAAGGCATTCTTATGTGTGGACAGTATGCTTCAGGGGTGAATTTAAAATAGTCTCTTGAAGCCCTGGTCTTGGAAGTAACTTTGATTTTAATTGACTTTATCTTATTAAATGCCCTATCCACCATTAAAAAGATTATCATCAGTGTGCAAAACGTTTTAAAAAAACATAATGGCAATCTTGCTAGTTGTGCTACCTAACAGTACCATCTTGGATCCTTCAAAACCAAAGACTTGCCCCAGCACTACGGTGGAACCACCTGGCTGATGCCCCTACCGATTGTCTTTAGGAAAAGCAGTCCTTTATTTGAATACAGGCTTTAATGAACGCTATACCTGTGCAGTTCCAAAGGTCAAAATGGAGGCATTTGCTGTCTAGTAGTCCAACACAGAGCGGGAGCTGCTTCCAGGGCCCCCTGCGAAGGCCGGAAGCAGCCACGTGGACGGAGGGTGCTCTCGTGTAGCTGGTCAGGGACTTTCTTTTCTCCTGAACTACATAATCCTAAGTGGAATGTTCATTTGCCTCTTTTTCTTCTTTTCAACGCTTGTAGGCGTCTTGGGGTGTGCTATTGTGCTGTTCCTACTCAGTAAACAGGTGTGATGAGTTAACAAGAAATAACACTGTTTGAGAACTAGCTTTGAATAATAATTTTTCCCTTTGTACATGACCTGCTGAATTTCGGTACAGTGTTTTGTAGCTAACTTATTTTGTCATGCACATAATGTATATTTGTTATGCACTACTTTTGTATATCTTGTTTTTCCAACAGTGAACATTTTTAGGCACACTTTTCACTGACGGGATATCTCTTTATGCAATACCTCAATTTTTCATATTGCAAAGAGTAGCTTTTTGTACTTTTATTACTGAGAGATCTTCATATACTTCATTTTTTAATATAAATAATTTTAATAAATTTTATTTTCTTATATTCTGCTTTTTATACATTTCAGTGCTCTGCATACATTTTGAATTATGGATGTTGTGCACTGGCAATGCTATTTTAGAGTCTGCAGAAAAGAGAAAGCATGTTGCTTAAACATCCTTCCCAGCACCAGCTGTTGGTGGACCTAGAATTTAAGAGATAGTCTATGTGAAGTCACAAATTAATGAAAAAAATTCGCATGAAAATGACAGATAACACTGTAGTTCCTAAAAAAAAAATTAAATGCATAAGCATAGGGTAGAAATTTAAAATGACAAAATTGTCTACAGCTTCTTACTAAGTTTTTAAAATTATTCATAACGCAGACATTTTTTGGTGAATGTTTAGCCATTTTTAATATTAATAAATTGATGTTAAGTGTTTGATTCAGAGATGTCTGCTCTTTTAAATTATATATAAAGGAAAAAACCAGCCTGCCGTGGGACAGGTGTGTAATGTTAGTATGCATGACTAATGTAAGAAATCGCTATTCTACTAATATTTACTTGTGATTGTGTGACAAGTGTGTTTACAGATTATTTGGTTACACTTCAATTTACAGGGCATAAACAATTATTATCTATTACTCTGAACTTTATCGATTACATGTCCTTCAGATTACATGGGATTGTAGTTGGGAGTTACCATGTAACTCAAAACATAATTAACATGTAATTAGTTTACAGATTTTAGGGTATCACTTCAATTTACCAAGCATGTAGTTCTAGCGCACTAGCATGGCACCAGCCATGTACTTACAATGTAGTTACAGAGTAATTACATGGTTATTTTTGCAATGTAAAATAAAGTGTTTCTGATTATTTTCTATGTAAAGGAGCCCTCTCCCTCCTCCTTCTGGTCCCCACGCTTTGGTATAATATATATACTTCTCCATACACAGACCTCTGCAGAATGCAAACTAAAACTTGCAGTGAATGAATTTAGCATTTGATGAGAGTGCTGTTGGAAAGACTTGATAACTCACCCCTTTTGTTTTGAAGAGTTGAATCTTCTGTTAAAAGGTGATTTGAAACTTGAATGTGATGAATTGTGGCAAGTTAACTTCAAGTTATGTGCAATACTTATTTCAAACTTTTGAAAGATCTTTGCAGTGTAATTCTTTGTTTTTAATTGCAGACATTTAAAAATGTCATTTTCTACTGTTAAGAGTAATCCTCTTTCTTGTTGGTGTTTCTAAAGAAAAGAATCAGAAATCAATCTTTCTACTAATGTAAATTTGAGATTATTTTTAAAAATGGAATAAAAGAGGTTTTGGTCATTTGCTTTATTTTATTATCTTATTTTAAAGCTACTGTGACTGATAGCATTGTAAGAATTGGGACAATATTGTATTCAACTGTTTTATTTTTTATATTTTTAAAATTTAAAGTATAATTAGTTTTTATAATTTTCATCAGATTTTTGTTATATTTTTTGGAAGTGAAACTTTTAGCAAGTGGGTGTCTAGTTTTTACTAATCCCTAATGTTTTTTTCCCCAGTGTATTGCTCATATTATCAGAAGGAAAAGTTATTTAAGTATGTCAGTTAATTGTACTACTTGGCTGAATTTCCATATAGTTTTTACTGTGTATGGGGAGGTTGTAGTATTTATTATAGCATTTTAAATAAGGGTAATTCATTTTTTATTAAAGTCATTTTCACGTTAAGTTCCTATTTTTGTATGTTCTACTCTTAAGTTATATAACACAGTTCCTTTTTAAAAAGAGTTCATTTGTTGAAGTGCTAGTGGAAAATTAATGTTATTAAATAGTTTGCAAATGACTATTTATACCAGTATGCATATAATTTTTAAATATTTGTAATGTGAGATGTTGAATGAATAAAACTTTTAACTCAGCTTTCTTTTAATATACTTATTTATTTTCAACATAAGTAGGTTATGCTTCCATGGTTGGGAAAATAACATTTTATAAATATTAAGAATATATTCCTGGGCCATGACAGAATGAGCGGTCAGGAGCGATGCCCGGTCACGTGAGCACTGCTGGTGAGCGCGCACAGCCATGCGGGCCCATGAATGTCAGTTCCCATGCTGCCCCGCACAGGTCTTCTCATCCGGAGTCTGGAGTGTGTTCCGAGGCCTTAGCCCAGGATCTGCTTCAGGCCAACTGTCCAGTAACAGTGAGGGAGCAGGTGTTTGCTGGGGGAGGTCGGTGTCCGGGAGGTCGACAAAGGGCCTTTGTGAATGGAGAGTCTGGGTTTCTGCCAAGCTCCCAGAGGCCCCTGGTTCGCAAGTCTCCTTTGACTTTCGGTTCCTCCCTAGATCCTAAGGTCATAGGGCATGGCCTCGGAGATTCTCACCTCTATGCCACGTGAGTTAAAAGTCTTATATTTGTTTTGGTTCAGTAATTGTGAGCTGCCGAGTGCTGTCATGTGTCGGTATTTCTATTTCACGCTGCATTTTCAAACTTTTAACAGAAAGTACCACGCTGGGAAATTTGGCCCCGTTTTGCCAAATTTAACTTCGGCTCTTTTTTACCTTGGATATAGTATTCTTGAGACTAGAAGGAGCAGCAGTTGTCCTGAGACAGACGGACTTAGAGGTCTTCTGCTTCTAAATTGTCTTTCCCAATATGCAACTTTCCCACTACAGGGCCTCCTGAGGATTGAGCCAGCAGCGCGGAGGCTCCCCCGGAGGACCAGGTCACAGCTGGCAATAGCTAAAACTTACCTGTCATTAGCAAAACTTAGGCTCAAAGTTCAGTGGAGCACCCCCCCCCCCCAGCCCATAGCATTCCAAGGCATCCTGAGGTGGCTTCAGCCCTTGGGGTGGGGGGGTACTATGAGTCGATTTAGTCTTATTTCAGGAAATGTTTATTTTAGGCAAGTGCTGTAGCAACTATGTGGTGAAGGAATGTGTAGGTGCACTGCACCCGGCGTCAGGATCGGAGTGGTGCATCCGGAAGGGTGTGCGGAGCTGTCTGGGCTGAGCTTACTGGGAGTTCACCTAGCCCCACCCACCGGGAAAGCTCTCTGCCCCATCCCCAACCATCCTTAATAATCAAGGTACTTCATAACCTTTGTTGCTAATGGGTTTGTATCCACACCCAGTTCAGAAAGAAAATAAGTAATTTTTTTAGGAATTTTTTTCTTTTTTTGTTTGTTTGAGAAACACTCCCTTAAAGTGTGACCAAAAGTCACAGGAAAAGGAAATTCCTGATTTTAAAAATTAAGGGACAAAAGAATTCCTGATTTTAACTAACAAAATGAGTTAACATTTCCAGGGTCATTTTTTTTCCCTGACATATGTAATAACAGAATAATGGACGCAAGAAACTCTAATATTTATCTGGCCAATTATACTCTTCAGAGCACTAAGGTAGTCCTTACGGCAAGAAAATGACAAAAAAGGAGTTGTGTCATGAAGTACGCTTAGGAAACAAGGCCCTGCTCCCCGGGAAGCCCTAGGCCATTAGGTGAGTAAGGCCCGAGGGCCCTAACGGAAAGGGCCTGCTTGCGTTGTTGGGAGTCTGCCCCACGTTTCTTTGACTCCAGGCTATTGACAGGTAACGGCTCCGGCTCCATCGTGTTCCCTGGTGCCAGGAGCCCTAGAGCCCCACTTCCCTTCCTGTGCGGCAAGGGCTCTGCTGGTCACGTCCGGAGCTGGTGCCGTTGTCCACACTGAACTTCACTGCGGTTCCACGCAGCTGCCTAGCTCGACCCCCGTCCCATTTCCAATTCAGCTCCAGTTTCCCTCTTCCTCACTCCCACTCGGAAGGAAAGAGAGAAGTTCTTCGCAGATACACCGTCACGTTGGTTCATCAAAGCCATTCTGATCACGCGACTCCCTGGCCAGACCAGCCCTTGTTTCTTTTTGTTTTTGTTTGTTTGTTTGAACCCTCACCCGAGGATATTTTCCCCATTGATTTTTAGAGAGAGGGAGGGAGGAAGGGAGGGAGAGAGGAACATCAATATGAGAGACACACATGGATTGGTTGCCTCCTACAAGCGCTCCAACTGGGGCTGGGGTTTGAACCTGCAACCCGAGTATGTGCCCTTGACCAGGAATGGAACCCGGGACCCTATGGTGCATGGGCCGGCACTCTAACAACTGAGCTACACCGGCCAGGACTCCGCCCTTCATTTCGTATGGGTGCCACACATCCCAAGGCAATCCGGCTTTGACTGCCGTTCCGTGATAGGCTTTCTGTCTCTGATCACATATCACTTCCCTCCTGCAAAACTTTCCTTTTGCAAACGTGCCCCAGCATCACCCCACCCCCGTGCACTTCCAATAAGCTCTAAGAATGCAGAAAAGGAACATCTGTGCCCTGCTGAGAACTCACTCTAGCGGAACCAAATCAGCCTCTTCTTAGAGGACATGTGGTTTGGCACGCCTGCGTCTTGTTGGGATATTTTCAGTTTGAATCTCTTTCTAGTCAAGTTGGGTGTCTTGTTGGCTGGTGGGAAAGAAGTGTGTCACTGACTCAGTGGGGTGGAGGTTGGAAAAGTACAGTTTGTCTCAAGGAAGTTTAAAGTGAAACAGCAGCGTCCAAATTCGGTGTGTGCAACCCACCTGTGTTTTCTCCTGCAGATAATCCGACTCCATGTCAGAGAACACTGGCATGGGTGGTGGTGGGGGGCGGGGGGGGGCGGGGAGGGGGTGGATCAGTGAGAAGAATGGGTTCTATTCCGGTCAGCAGGGCTGTGCTACCATAAAAAACGTCAATGTGACCAAGCAAATGTCACCATTGTAAAGAGGTTATTTTCAACTCTGCCACCCCCTCCCCTTCCAACACCGAAAGAGAGAAGAAAAAACATGCCCAAGAGCGACCGCCCCGGACCCACTAAAGACACGAGGGCATCGAAAACTCGCTCTAAAATAAGCTGCCCAGGAAGAGCCGCAGCACCTGAGGTCGGGGAAGCACACGGGAGGTTTCGGGCAGGATCCTAGGCGACTGGGGCTCCTCGTTGGGATGAATGGAGGCGTCATTCCCCGCTCGAATCTGAGAGAAATGGAGCCGCCCCGTGTGTTTAACTCAGGCGGAGCGTGTGGCCTGCTGCAGGGATGTGGGGCGGCCCCACGGGTCGGGGTTCTCAGCGTTCCTGATTCTGCAATGACAGGATGCGTTGGTTCTGGAAGAGGAGACATACCGGCTGATCCCTGGTGTCGTGGGCACTTGCATTCATGCATTTGCACGGTTAGACCCCATAAGGTACAGCGAGTCCTCACTCAGCCTCGTCGCAGGTTCCCTGACTCTAAGCAAAACAATGTATAAGGAAAGGGCTTTACCACTGGCTCCTTGGCATAAACAAACACTAAGTCCCTGCAGGTCTCGTCAACATTATAACAAAACAACATTGAATGAAAGGCGTTGAGGACCTGCTGTGCTGAACGGAATACAGAACTATCACAGGGAGCAGCTGAGGGGCTCGGAAGGGGGCCTGGAGTCAGGCCCCACCTGCCAAACCCCACAGTCTCCCCCTGTCCACCTCCCTGCCCCTGGAGCAGCAGCAGGCCGCTTGTTTACGTTGGATTTGTTTTTAAAACAAACATTTCATTTCTGAGCCTCATCTGGGTGCACGCTATCATTCGAAGTTGTAGAGATAGGGTGATGAGACGAAGTTTGCTAGGATTGTGAGTCCTCGCATGAGGCACTTGCTCCCTAAGAACTGACTTTTGGTTACGGGATTGGCCCAAGGTCATGGAGTTGGGAGGGGGGTGCGGGGGGGCCAGGTGAAGCTCTTTGGTCTGTCAAGCTTGAGTAGCTCAAGTCTACCTCTGCACTTCTGGTCTGCCTCACTGCGGGAAACAAGGACTATAAACCCCAAACTTCCAGAAACCATCAGTTGTGGAGTGAGAACAATAATGAATAATAATAGCAACCGCAACAGCCACCGCTAGCATGGACGGAGTGCTGACCCAGCACCAGGGCTTCCTGCTATCGCTTCTCTTTTCTTCCTCCCTATCCCCGTAAGATGGGTACTGTCAGTGCTCATTCTAAGGTGGCCACGATTCAGAACGGGTAACCAGCCTGCAAAGCCAGGATTCAAACACGGGCACAGAGAAGTTGTACTGAAAGGATGCGATCACTTTACAAACCCGTTGGAACACCATCTCCCTCCGCAGGACTTAGTTTGGCCAGGATGCCTTTAACAATAATGTGAGTGCTACTCCTTATGGTCATAATGTCACCCACTAAATTGTCAGGGGAGTGAGACGTGCTTTGGTTCTGGAAGAGGAAACATACTGACCTACTGACCAAAGTCACATGGGTGCCAAGAAAGAATGTCTGGATGGGCAGGTGGGTGGGTGGATGGGTGGATGAATGGAGCAGGGATGGATGAACAGGTGGATGGATGGACAGGTGGGTGGATGGATGGGTGGATAGAGGCAGAGATGGATAGGTGAATGGAGGCAGGGATGGATGGGTGGATAGATAGATGGACAGGTGGATGGATGGACAGGTGGGTGGATGGATGAGTGGATAGAGGCAGAGATGGATAGGTGGATGAATGGAGGCAGGGATGGATGGGTGGATAGATAGATGGACAGGTGGGTGGATGGATGGGTGGATAGAGGCAGAGATAGATAGGTGGATGGAGGCAGGGATGGATGGGTGGATAGATAGATGGACAGGTGGGTGGATGGACAGGTGGGTGGGTGGATGGGTGGATAGATAGATGGACAGGTGGATGGATGGACAGGTGGGTGGGTGGATGGGTGGATAGATGGACAGGTGGGTGGATGGATAGGTGGGTGAATGGATGGGTGGATAGGTAGGCAGGCAGATAGATTTAGATACATCTATACATATATTCATTGGGTTTTTCTTAGATTCAAGGAAAACCCCACCAAGGAGGAAGCGTTTTGCTTCTTTCTGTAGAATCATAATTGAACACGTTCTGTGCAGAAATCAAGCCTCTTCTCACGCATCTCGTACTTCGCGCCTCTGCACACACCCCCCCCCAACCCCCTTGTAATCTCAGAAAACCAGCCCCGCCGCGCAGAGGGGCGGGAGAGCGGCCTCGCTGGTGTGCCCGGTGAGCTGTGAAACAGCGCTTGGATATGTAGCTTCTGGACTGAGTGTCAGAATCATTGAACCAGATATCTGCAGAGAATTTGTGTGCCTGATTATTTCTATACATATATTTAAAAAGAAAGAAGCGTTGCCTTTTTTAGGCACCGGAGCCCTGGTGCAGCTCTGGCCGCTGCCGCAGCAGAACAGCTGTTCCTGACAGATGCGATGCTACGGGGCCCAGGAGGACCAGCTTCGATGTTGGAGCGGAGATTTGCAGCAACGCGCCCTTCCGAGGGGGACATGAGGCCACAGCCAAATCGAGTCATCGGCAACTTCTTCTTTCCATCCGAAGAATTAAAATCTAACCGAGACCAAGCACAAAATTCTAAAATTGGAGGGGATGCAAATGGGATTCGGATTTAGTCCCCTAAGGCGTCCTACTTAAGTGGGGGCCAGCAGCCCCCTTCTAGGGGAAGGGATGGGGCAGGGAGTAAGAGGGGTTATGGGGAGAGAGGGAAGTAGAATCCAATTATCAAATGCAATTTCATATCCAGAAGCCTCCCTTCACACACACACACACACACACACACACACACACACACACGCCCCATCACCAGGACACAGCCTTTCACACACGTCATGTCGCCAGTTCGTGTCTCCCAGGGCGAGGCAGTTTGGCAGTGACGCAGTAGTCACCATGAGGGAGGAAAAGTGGTCTCTTCCTTGGCTTTCCTGATACTTAGTCTATATTGTAACAGTTTCCTTTCAATTACACAATTACATACGGAGTGTGGAGCCCCCTAAGCTGATAGCAGTCAGCGCCATGTCTAGCCCAGCGCAAGTCCTCGATACCTGTTAGCTGTTATTAGGAGCTTCCTGCCTGTTGTGCGGTTGCTATAGTTACTGTCCATGCTCTTACAAAGCGTGGGTCCCTGTGCTGGGTTGGGGGCAGGAGTGGGCAGCAGGGTCCCTGTGCTGGAGGTGGGAGGCAGGAGCCCTCTGTGCCGCTCTCCACGTGGCATTTTCCTCCACTGATTCTCTCGATTCCCACCCCATCCGGCCTGCATGAGTTACCATGATGACGGAGAAAGCCAGGAGACTCAGGCCCAGTGCCCACTGCTCCGTTCTTGCTGTCTTTCTTTCCATCTTAGGAGCAGGAAGCCTCCATGGTGTGTGCTATCAATGTGAGCACCAACCCCTGGGGACTGGTTTTCAGGAGACTTTTAGAGGAGAATCTTTCTTTTTAGGGAAGAAGCAAGAACAGAGGGATGGAAGTTGGAAATTAGGCCTCGAGTCCCTCGGCTGACAGCTCAGTTATGCTGCCTTTTAGGAAATAGATTATTTCTTATTTCCCCTTTGCCCTTATAAGCAGTAAATGTCCACAGCGGTGGAGCAGGGCAAGGTGGGCCTGGATAGTGGAGGCAACGTGCGTTTTGAAGTCAAGCAGAGTTGGGCTCGTACCCCAAACCAACCACAGGGGTCATTGGGGTTAGGGACATGGCTCTGGGGTAAGACGCCCAGATTTCTGGCCCTTTGCCACCCCTGGCCCAGTGACTTTGACCATGTTAGGTGACCTCTGAGCATCAATTGTCTCATCAGTGGGAAGGGGCAGATAACCATCTCTCCATCAACGGGCTGAGGTAGGGTTAGGTGAGGCAATCACGAGAAAAACACTTAAACAGTGAACCTCAGAGGCGCCCATTCCCTTCGCCACAGTTGTCCCAGATCCGGCCATTCCTGGCCGAAGCGACCCTGGGCAAGTCTCTTCCCTTCCTGAGACATTACGTGTACCATCCAACCCCACCCTGCCACCTCGGAAGGAGGGGACAGTGACCCTCAGCTCCAGACCTGTGGTCAGGGTCAGGTTAGTGACCTGGCAGGGCTGTAGCAGAGCCTCTGGCCGGCACCTCGCTGCGGCCCTCACCCCCTGCACCAGGGGTGGGACAGAGAGCTGGCTTTGCCATTGCCCGGCCGAAACCCCCCTCAGCTTCCCTGGTGTCCCTGCGTGTCCTGGCCTGGGCCCACCCACCTAGTCTCTGACACTCTCCGTCTATCTTGCACTCCAGCCATGTGGTGCGAATCACTCACCTTTCCTCTAATTAATGCAATCCCCCTTCCCTGGGGGAGGGTCTTCTCACCTGTTATTTCCTCCGTGAAAAATTACCTGCTGCCCTGCTCCTTCTCCCCACCCCACCCCTTCCCCCACTCAACTCAGAGCAGTGGCCCCTCCTTTATCCTTTGGGACTTAGCTCACACGTCACCTCCTCCAGGAAGACTTCCAGGATTCCCCTTTCCAAAGCCCCTCCCCCACCCCATCACACCACCATCACAGTTGATTTGTTGGCAGCAGCACTCCCTCGGCCTGGCACTTTTCACAACATAATCATCACTGTGTGTCATTTCTTTACAGGGTGGCGGGTGGCGGACACAATGAATGTCTTACTCATGCTGTGTCCTCAGGACCTGTCCTGTGCCTGGCACATCCTAAGTGCTTAATAAATGTTTGCAGAACGCGACGTTAGTTCCCTCTCCTAGCCCTGCTCTCAGGAGGGGGCGGCTGCGCTTCGGGAGGGCCCGGCCTCGAATGGGCCCAGGAAGGTATTTCACAAGGGACCTGGGGATCACTGGGAATCCCCAATAAAAGGCTGGGGCCTCAAGGGCGCCCGTGCTCCCAGCTCACCTGGGAGGTGGTTCAGTGGTTCACTGCAGGTGGTGACTCAGCAAGAGGAACCCGAGACTCTGCATGTCGAGCCTGCTCTTGGGTGAACCCCACACACTCAGACCCCGAGGGAGAAGCCAGAGCACAGTCCCTAGAAAAGCCTCCATCTTTGAACCTGGGGGGTCACGGACAGGGTGAGCGTAGGTGCCCGGGGGCCAGAGCCTGGCTGGGTTGTGGGTGCGCCTCCTGAGCTGGAGCTGCTGGGACCCGGGACCCAGGGGCAGGGAGACGAGGAGCAAAGAGCTGGGTCCCTCTGGTCCCCAGCCGAGCAGCCGGAGAGCAAGAGGCTGGGATGGGCCGTTTCAGGTTCTCCTGGTCCCAGAGGCTTCCAGCCAGGAGCCTGCTCCTTCCTTTATTCACTTATTTCCTCAACCAATGTCTGCGCGTGATCAGCTCCGAGGACACCGTGGGGACCAAAGTCTCTGTCCTCTTGGCATTTACAGTCCGAGAAGGACCTGGATTTGAGCCCTCGGACGTGTGCTGTGTGTGCGCGCGCGCGTGTATGGGTGTGCGTGCCTGTGTGTGCGTGTGCGTGTGTGGGGTGTGCGTGCCTGTGTGTGCGTGTGCGTGTGTGCGTGCCTGTGTGCGCGTGTGCGTGTGTGGGTGCCTGTGTGTGCGTGTGCGTGTGTGTGTGCGCGCGCGTGTGTGTGTGTGTGTGTGTGTGCAGGTGTGTGCGCGTGTGTGGGTGTGCGTGCGTGTGCGTGTGCATGCATGTGCATGTGTGGGGGGTGTGCGTGCAGGTGTGTGAGCGCGTGTGCGTGCGTGCAGGTGCGAAGGGGACTTGGGTGCGTCCTGTCCGCCCTCCAGCCCTGGTGGAACGTGCTGCCCGCCCCGGCGCGGGGCGTGTCGGGAGGAAGCGAGGAGACCGCCTTCCGCAGGTGCGGTTGGCGCTGCTCACGGAGCCGCTGACTCTGCGCCTGCTGCTCGCAGAAGGCGGCGACCCGCGGGGAGAACTGCGCACCCATCCCGCAGGTGTCCCCGCAGGTGTCCCACGGCCCGGGCTCGGGGCGCTGCGGGGAAAGCCGGCGAAGCCCCGTTCTGTGGGCAGGTGTGTTGGGAGGGACGGGACACCGGCCAGCGCACACGTGTAGCCAGAACAGCCAGTGCCGAGTGGTCTGGGAAAGCGGCCCGGGCCATCCGGTGGGACGGGAGCTGGAGGAGCGGCTCCGACAGGTGAGACGGGAGGTGAGGTCCGAGTAAGGACAAGAGGACAGCCCGCCGGCGTCTGGGGGAGTGTGCTGGGCAGAGGGAACGCCGTGCTGAGGCCTGAGCAAGGCTGAGTGCGATGGGTTCAAGGAGGAGCCGGTGGCTGGGCGCAGCCGTGACGGGGGAGGGGCCTAGATGAGCTCAGGGAGGCCGAGGGGCCCGGGAGAGGCGTGGACCTTGTTGAAAATAAGATGGAGAGCAGCTGCGGGGAGGGGGCTGAGTTGACTTGTGATCTCCCTGGAAACTGCGTGGGGACCAGCTCCTAGGGGTCAGGGGGCCTGAGTGGGCAGGAGGGCCGCCGAGAGGGGATGGCGATGGGCTTGGTGAACATGACGGTGATGACGGGGGTGACGGTGATGTCATTGGGTGACGGTGGGTGACGGTGATGTCGGTGATGTCAGTGGGTGATGGTGGGTGACGTGGCGGGGGCCAGGATGATGGCAGTGGAATGGAGAGGCGGCGCGTTAGGGCTACACGTTGGAGGGAACAGGCGGGGGAGGGCGGTGAGGAAGATGCAGGGAAGTGACGGGTTTGGGCAAAATCCCACCTGCTCTGCTGTTTGGGGAGGAAGCACAATGTGCCGGCAGGACTGACCCCACTTCTCGGCCGGCGGCAAAGGCAAGGCCCCCTGCGACCAGAGGGAGACAGGCCTGTTCCAACGCAGAGGGAGGGGAGGGCCAGAGGCAGAGCCGCCCCGGCCCCCTTCCCGCCCTCTGAAGCCTCCTGGACGGTCTCTGCTTCTTTGAAAGGGGGGAGCGATCACCTTTAACAAGGAACGAGAGGTGGCACTTAGATGCGCTCACTGCGCAGGCGCTAACTCTGATGAAGCTGCTTCTCGCTGGGAGGGGCCTACGGAAGGGAGATGGGCCGATGGATGGGGCACACTTCCCAGTTTCCCGTAGGGCGGGTTACCCCGTCCCTTCAGTCCCTACAAACTCCGGAGATGGAGAATGCTGGCATTATCCCAGGTTACCGGGGCCGGGGACACCCTGGGCAGGTGTGCCAACCGACTCCAGCCGTCACCTGCCTTGAAGCTTGGGTGCCACGCTCATACCCTCTGCTTATCATGCAGGAAGACTGCAGCCTTAAAAAATCAGCCCCATTCTCATCACAAGGGAAGAAAAAGTGTAGCTGTGAGAGGTGAGGGACGTTACCTAGACTTACTGCGGCGATCATTTCCAAGCACACGTAAAATCGAATCATTATGTTGTACGCCTGAAGCTAATGTCAGGTTAGACGTCAATTTTATCTCCATATAAAACCACCCCAAGCTTCGGCAATTTCTGGAGAAAAGCACACTTCTGTCACGTTGTATTTTGCGAGTTAACAGCATTTGTTTGTTTAATGTAAGAATTTAAAAATATCTCACAATTTCTTCACTTAAAAACATACAGCTCCCCTCTTGTTGCCCCAACCACGGGGTTGGCCGGGGCCCCTGCCCTCCTGGCCGGTCCTGGGGGGAGTGTTTTGAAAGCCGAGGCCGCCTTAGCAGCCAGGACCCTTCCTGCCCCCGCCCCCGTCCCCGTGGACTCAGTCCCTTTCACACTCAGGAGCAGAAGCACAAGGCAGAGCCCGTGGAGGGGGAGGAACAGGTGAGGTGGGAAGGCTGGTTTCTGACGGTCACCGGTGGCTGTCACAGGGGGCCACAGTCCTCCTCGGTGCCCGCCCTGGCCCCACGGAATTGACGGTTTTCCTCGCAGCCCCTGCAGCTGCTTGATGAGGCGCAGGAGAGGGAGGAGGAAATGGTGTCTTTTGTGGCTGCAATGGCATCTTGCAGAGTTGCCCCTGGTCTCCCCACGCCTAGCATCAGCCAAGCACGCCCTGCACTGAGCCGGCAGTCAGCCCCCCTCCCCCCCCCCCCCACCCCACAGTGCACACGGATTGGAATGCACTTTCTCCACGTGCCTGAAAGAGTCGTGGCTGGAATTCGGGCTAAACATGAGAATGGAGTTCTTTCTTAAAGGTGGCCAAGGGAGGGGAAGAGACGATTTGATCTGGGAGCTGTGACTGCCACCTGGTGGCTGGTAATAGCTGAGCAACTAAAAAGGCTCCTTACCTGAGGTTCGCCACTCTTCTGGTCCCTTGTTTCTGGGCAGTGGGGGTCGGGGGGCTCAGTGAAGGGGAGAGAGAGAGAGAGCTGCAGCACAGTGTGTTCTGTGTGATAGAGGCTGTGATAGGACAGTCCTGAGGAGGGGAAAAGGCGTGGACGCAGGACCCACCCAGCCCGGGTTGGAATCCCTGCTCTCGGACGGCCCTGCTGTGACCTCACCTCTCCATGTCTTCGCTTCCTTATCTATAAAACGGGGGTGACAACGGTCCGTATCTCAGAGGGTGATCCTGAGAATGAAAGTGCACACTCCATGGAGATGCTTAGCACAAATTAGGTAAGCCACAGATGAGAGAAACATTGTGCAACACATACAGCTAAGCTAAGATACAGAATATATAAAGAACTCCTCTTCATGCATGAGGACCCGTATATACATAGAGAAGAGATTAAAACATCAAAGGTGATATCCAATGGCCAACGAACTCAACTTCATCAGTCACCAGGGAAATGCAAATTACAAGAAAGAAATGCCGCATGGTTAATTTTATGTGTCATATTGGCTTGGCCACGGCCCAGGATTTTGGTCAAACATTTCCATGAAGGTACTTTTTAAGATGAGATTCAGATTCAAACCAATAGAACTTTGAGTAAAGCAGGTTACTCTCCACAACATGGGTGGGCCTCATCTCATCAGTTGGAGCCTTAATGGCAAAAGAATGACCTCCCTCAAAGAAAGGGGAATTCTGCCAGCAGACGCCCTCAGACTTGAACTTCAGTATGAGCTCATCAATTCTTCCCTGGGCTGCTGGCCTGTCTTGAGGATTTTGGACTTGCCAGCCTCCCCAACTCCTTGAGCTAATTCCTTAAAATCTCTCTCTCTCTCTCTCTCTCTCTCTCTCTCTCTCTCTCTTTCTCTCTTTCTCTCTCTCCCCCCCCCCCATTGGTTATGTTTCTCTGGAGAACCCTAATACACATATCCACCAAAATGGCTAAAAAAAAAAGACTGACAAGCCCCATGGTTGTGACCCGGTGGAGCAACTGGAATTCTCACACTTTGCTGGTGGGAGTGTGAATTGGTACAACCACTTTGGCACCTGCTTGTCAGTAGCAACTAAAGCTGAACATATGAACACCCTAAGCAGTTCCACACGGAGGTGCATACGCTGTGACCTGTGTTCAACAAGCGGCAGATATAAGGATGTTCCTAGCAGCACTATTAACAACTGGACACAGCCGAATGTCCCACGACAGTGGGACGGGTGAATAAATGGAAGTCTGTTCCATGATGGACAGCTAGTGCCGAGCATGCCTCTCCCAAACACAACGTGAGTGAGAGAAGTCTCACAGGAGGGCCAGACCTAGTTGATGTTTGAAACGGGGAAAGAGGAAAGAAATTGGTCCTGGCTGAGGACGCGAGGTGCTTGTGCAGGGCGCCCTCTCTCCCCCGGCGTGGGCATTACACGGGTGTGTTCACTGGAAATCCATCCAGCTGTATACTGATGTTGGCTTCACTTTTCTGCACATGTTTATAATTCCATTGAAAAAGCTTATTTTAAGAAAGTATGTCACTGCCTGTTTCTTTGGGGAAGTCACTCCACATCTTGGAGCCCCAGTTCTCTGTCAGATTGTACATGGATTGAAAAAGATGGGCTAAGGCAGCCGTGGGCAAACTACGGCCCGTGGGCCGGATCCGGCCCGATTGAAATGAATAAAACTAAAAAAAAAAAAAGACCGTACCCTTTTATGTAATGATGTTTACTTTGAATTTATATTAGTTCACACAAACACTCCATCCATGCTTTTGTTCCGGCCCTCCGGTCCAGTTTAAGAACCCATTGTGGCCCTCGAGTCAAAAAGTTTGCCCACCCCTGGTCTAAGGCCATGGTCGGCAAACTGCGGCTCGTGAGCAACATGCGGCTCTTTGGCCCCTTGAGTGTGGCTCTTCCTAAGCCTTAGGAGTACCCTAATTAAGTTAATAACAGTGTACCTACCTATATAGTTTAAGTTTAAAAAATTTGGCTCTCAAAAGAAATTTCAATCGTTGTACTGTTGATATTTGGCTCTGTTGATTGAGTTTGCCGACCACTGGTCTAAGGGAAAGCTATTTGCTAAGTAAAAATGTCACCATGTGCAGTTCACAGAATATGTGCTCAGTAATTTGTGAATTAAAAGGAATGTGTAAGGGAGCTACCTCTTATTATGTGCCAGAATGCTTAAATATGCCTTAATTGTGAGTTATCTTAAACACTCAAATTATCCTGAGTTT
>NW_005871256.1:559305-563235 GCF_000147115.1 Myotis lucifugus
TCTGCAGCGTGGTGCCGTCTCTCTCTCCCTCCCCAGACCCCAGCGTCATCTGAGTGACAATCCAGATTGGCCAAGTCCGGGTCAGCTCCTCACTCTTAAATGTTCCCCATTCCCAACCACAGGGAGGGGTGCCCCCGGCCCTGGTCCCCTTCCGCCACCCTCTTGATGCGGCTCATTTCCTCAGAGGGCTCTGCCCCTCTGGTCTGCCCCTCACCCCAAGGAAGCTGGTCCCCAAACTTTAAAAAAAAAATAATTGTTTATTGATGAAAGTATTACACATGTCCCCCTTTCCCCCCCATTGACCTCCCTCCAGCCCCCCCCCCAGGCCTTCAGCACCCTGTTGTCTGTGTCCATGGGCCATGCATATGTGCATACAAGGTCCTTGGTTGATCTCTTCCCACCCTCCCCCCCTTCCCCCCTTCCCTCCCAGATTCCGCACTCTGTCCCCTGCTTCCAGTCTCTGGATCCACTCCGTTCCTCAGTTTATTTTGTTACTTCGATTCCACATATGAGTGCGATCATGGGATACTTGTCTTTCTCTGACTGGCTTATTTCACTTAGCGTGATACTCTCCAGGTCCCTCCATGCTGTCTCACAGGGTAAGAGATCCTTCTTTTTTACAGCTGCATAGTATTCCACGGTGTAAATGCACCACAGCTATTTTATCCACTCATCTACTGATGGGCACTTGGGCTGTTTCCAGATCTTAGCTATTATTGTAAATTATGCTGCTATGAACATAGGGGTGCACACATTCTTTCTGATTGGTGTTTCGGGTTTCTTAGGATATACTCCTAGAGGTGGGATCACTGGGTCAAATGGCAGTTCCATATTTAATTTTTTGAGGAAACTCCATACTGTTCTCCACAGTGGCTGCACTAGTCTGCATTCCCACCAGCAGTGTACTAGGGTTCCCTTTTCTCTGCATCCTCTCCATCACTTGTCATTTGTTGATTTGGTGATGGTAGCCATTCTGACAGGTGTGAGATGGTATCTCATTGTCGTTTTGATTTGCATCTCTCGGATGATTAGTGACTTTGAGCATTTTATCATATGTCTCTTGGCCTTCTGTATGTCCACTTTGGGTAAGTGTCTATTAGGTCCTTTGCCCATTTTTAGTTAGATTGTTTGTCTTCCTTTGTTAAGTTGTATGAGTTCCTTATATTTTTTGGATATTAACCCTATATCAGATGTATCATTGCCAAATATGTTCTCCCATGCAGTGGACTCCCTTTTCGTTTCTTTTGCTGTGCAGAAGCTTTTTATTTTGATTTAGTCCCATTTGTTTATTTTCTCCATAGTTTCCTTTGCCTTAGATCAGCGGTTCTCAACCTGTGGGTCGCGACCCCGTTGGGGGTTGAACGACCCTTTCACAGGGATCGCCTAAGACCATCGAAAAACACATATATAATTACATACTGTTTTTGTGATTAATCACTATGCTTTAATTATATTCAATTTGTAAATGAAAATACATCCTGCATATCAGATATTTACATTACGATTCATAACAGTAGCAAAATTACAGTTATGAAGTAGCAACGAAAATAATTTTATGGTTGGGGGTCACCACAACATGAGGAACTGTATTAAAGGATCTCGGCATTAGGAAGGTTGAGAACCACTGCCTTAGATGTATTCATAAACATATTGCTATGAGAGATGTCTGAGATTTTACTGCCTATGATTTCTTCTAGGATTTTTATAGTTTCACGACTTACATTTAAGTCTTTTATCCATTTTGAGTTTATTCTTGTATATAGTGTAAGTTGGTGGTCTAGTTTCATTTTTTTTGCATGTATCTGTCCAATTTTCCCAACACCATTTATTGAAGAGACTGTCTTGACTCCATTGTATGCTCTTGTGTCCTTTGTCAAATATTGAGCTTAATGGCTTAGGTCCATGGTCGGCAAACTGCGGCTCGCGAGCCACATGCGGCTTTTTGGCCCCTTGAGTGTGGCTCTTCCACAAAATACCACGTGCGGGCGCGCACGTACAGTGCGATTGAAACTTCGTGGCCCATACGCAGAAGTCGGTTTTCGGCCTGGGCGAGTCTATTTTGAAGAAGTACTATTGATATTTGGCTCTGTTGACTAATGAGTTTGCCAACCACTGGCTTAGGTTGATTTCTGGGTTCTCTGTTCTGTTCCATTGATCTATATGCCTGTTCTTGTGCTATACCAGTCTGTTTTGATTATGGTGGCTTTGTAGTATAACTTGAAATCTGGTATTGTGATTCCTCCAACTTTGTTTTTCTTTCTCAAAATTGCTGCAGCTATTAGGGGTCCTTTTTGATCCCATATACACTTTTGGAGTATTTGTTCTAGACCTGTGAAATATGCCATTGGTATTTTAATAGGGATTGCATTGAATCTGTAGATTATCTTGGGTAGTATAGACATTTTAATGATGTTGATTCTACCAATCCATGAACATGGTATATTCTTCCACTGGTTTATATCTTCTTCTATCTCTTTTTCCAACATCCTGTAGTTTTCCGAATACAGGTCTTTTGCCTCCTTGGTTAAGTTTATTCCTAAGTATCTTAATTTTTTTGTTGCAATGGTAAATGGGATTGTTTGTTTAGTTTCTCTTTCTGAGAATTCATTATTGGTGTATAAAAAAGCCACCGATTTTGGGGTGTTGATTTTGTATCCTGTTACATTGCCAAATTCCTTTATTAAATCTAGTAGTTTTTTGGTGGCATCTTTAGGGTTTTCTATGTACAATATCATGTCATCTGTGAACAATAAGAGTTTTACTTCCTCCTTTCCAATTTGGATGCCTTTTATTTCTTCTTCTTGTCTGATCACTTTGGCTAGGACTTCCAGTACTATGTTGAACAGGAGTGGTGAAAGCAGACATCCCTGCTTTGTTCCTGTTCTTAGGGGAAATGGTTTTAGTTTTTGCCCATTGAGTGTGATGTTGGCTGTAGGTTTGTCACAAATGACCTTTATCATGTTGAGATATGCCCCCTCTATTCAGACTTTGCTGAAAGTTTTTTTTTTTTTTTTTTTTTATCAAAAATGGGTATTGGATTTTGTCAAATGCTTTTTCTGTGTCTATCGCTATGACCATGTGATTTTTTGTCTTTCAATTTGGTTATGTGATGTATCACATTTATTGATTTGTGAATATTGTACCAGCCTTGCATCCCTGGAATAAATCCCACTTAGTCATGGTGTCTGATCTTTTTAATATATTGCTGGATGCGATTTGCTAATATTTTGTTGAGGATTTTAACTTCTATGTTCATCAGGGATATTGGCCTGTAATTCTCTCTGTTTTTAGTGTCTTTATCTGGTTTTGGAATTAGGGTAATGCTGGCCTCATAAAATGAGCTCGGAAGTGTTCCTTCCTCTTGGATTTTCTGAAATAGTTTGAGGAGAACGGGTGCTAGTTCTTCTTTGAATGTTTTGTAAAATTCCCCCGTGAAGCCGTCTGGGCGGGCTTTTGTTTGCTGGGAGTATTTTGATTACTGCTAGTCCCTCTGGTCTGCCCCCCACCCCAAGGGAGCTGATTCCCAAACTCTAAACACCACTTTCCAGATGAGTGGCCCATCATCCCACAGCCAAGCGACCTTCCTTCCAGCTTCCCCAGGGGGCCCTCTCCCCTTTGCCCAGGGCAGCCAGGCTCCCTAGCCTCTCTCACTGCCCTCCTGCTTCCCCAGCCCTCACTCCTCCCGCACTGGCAGCCCCCCTCCAGCATGTGACCTGGCTCCCCAGCTGAAACCCCCCACAGTAGTCCTCTCTCCAGCATCTCCATAATGGTCCAGCCCAGTCCCCCTCTCCACCACAGTGGTCTCTCCCCTCAGCTCCCCCCCCACACACAGAGGTATGGACCTCAGTGGCCCTCCCCAGCCCTCCCCCCCACAGGGGCCCAGTCCAGTTCCTCAAGTATTTACTCCTTGGTGGCTGACCCGCACAGAGT
>NW_005871256.1:564840-573343 GCF_000147115.1 Myotis lucifugus
CTCCCTGAGGGGCTTCCGGGACTGTCTTGTGTTGAACCCCCTGTAGGGCAGCCCGGTCGCGTCCAGCTCCTGCCAGGGTGCGGGGTCTGCTCTGCTCTGTGAGTGGCTCCCTCCTCCATAACGGCCCCTTTCATGCCTGTCTTTGTGCTTATGAGGCCTCTGATCTTTTTAAAAAAAAATCAACTGTATTCAGCATTGAATGACACACATGGTGAGGAGGTTGGCCAAGTCCCGCGCCCTGGTCACCGGTCAGAAGCCCTGCCTCGCTCTGGGGGCGCCCTCCATGTGCTCTGCTGAGAGAATCGCCCTCCACCCAGCTCCCCTTGAAGCTGCAGTGCGGCCTTCCACGAGGCCGCTCACAGGTCCATCCGGAGCCTTATCATCACCCCCAGGAGAACCCGGCCCCATCAGCACTCACTGCTTCTCACCGCCCCTCTCACCCCACCCCTGAGCCCAAGCAAGCACCAGACTCCTTTCTGCCTCCATAGCTTTGCCTGCTCTGGACATCTCTACTAATAAAAGGGCAATATGCTAATTAGACTGGGAGACCTTCCGGGAGACCTTCCGGACAAAGCCATGGTGGCAGGGCCGAGGCAGAGGCGGTTAGGGGTGATCAGGCCAGGAGGGGAGGGCAGTTGTGAGCGATCAGGCTGGCTGGGGGGGTGGGGCAGTTAGGGGCGAGCAGGCCAGCAATGGGGGGCAGTTGCAGGCAATCAGGCCCACAGGGGCAGGGGGGCAGTTGGGGGCCAGCAGGCAGAGTGGTTGGGGGCCATCAGGGAGGCAGGCAGGTGAGTGGTTAGGAGCCAGCGGTCCCGGATTGCGAGAGGGATGTTCGACTGCCGGTTTAGGCCCAATCCCACAGGCTGGCTATCCCCTGAGGGGTCCCAGATTGGAGAGGGTGCAGGCCAAGCTGAGGGACACCCCCCTTGGCTCGAATTAGACCGGACAGCCAAACGACCTTCTGGACGTCCTTCCTGATGACCTTCCGGACGAAGCCAGGGCTGCGGGGTTCCGAGCCCCTTGCTGCACGAATTCCGTGCATCGGGCCTTTAGTTTCATATAAGTCAAATCCTACAATATGTCAGTTCTCCTGATTGGCTTCTTTCACTTATCCTAGTGATTTTTGTATGTTAATTTCAGATCCTTGTACTTCACTGAATTCTTTTATTATTAGAGTTAGTGTTATTGTTGATATGCATTTTCCAGGCATACTATTATTTATAAACAGAATTTTTCTTTTACCCATTGTTAGGCCTGCAATAGATTTGGTATTACCTAGTGATCAGCAATATACCAACAATTGTAAAAATCCCCACAGAGAGCTCGAGAGACCCTCATAGTTGTCTCCGTTCTCAGGATAGCGCCTCCTTTAAAATACGTACTGACCTTGATGTTTTACTTTCTTTTTTAACGATTAGGTTTAACCCAGAAGACGTTAGCTAAAAAGTTTGAGTTTCCCATACATTTCAATGGAGCTTCCAAAGTAATGAAGAAAAAGAAAAAGGTATATTATAGAACCGGGGGATGAGCAGCGTTGAATTTTACATTAAGCTCTCTAAATACAAATGTGTGAATATGCTCAAGACAGTACAAATAGTGCCATCTTTTGAAAAGTTTAATTTACTGAAATGAAAAAGTAGAAGTAATTTATCAAAAATGGAATTTGGTTTGGAAATACTTATTAACAATAAAGACTAGTCCTTGTGTTTGAAGGTATAAAACACAGTTTAATCAAAATGTAACCCACCGGGAGATTTTTCAGAGCATTAAAATATATGTTCTATAGACTGTCACAAATTCTGATGGATAACATAGGAGAAAATCATGGATTTCACAGAAAAGAATGCATCTATTGGGTCATGTTGCTTTTTTAAAGACAAGGAACGTACATTAAGCATCTGGCAGGAAAGCGGACAAGGACGAACCGTTAGTGCTGAATCTTTTCCCCTCTGGCCCAAAGGTCATGGTAACCTGAATGTTTAAACATATTCAAGATCATTTGCTCATCTTTCATTTCCACCATATACTTTATACTTCAGTTTAAAGAAATGGTTAGTTAATAACGGCACATAAAGTAATATTTTCTGAGCTTAGTGTGTGAGTTGTAGTTTACATATAGTATAAAATAGCATTCAAGGTGACTAACCCTTGCAGCAAATGTATTTTGAATTTCCCACTAGAAATATTTTTTCCAAGAACCAATTCCTCTTGGGTGAGGAGAAAAGAGCAATAGCCAATATTATGACTATTGTGTACCAGACACAGTACGTGCTTTACAAATATTTTTCATTAATTCTAATAATCGGATGTTTGAGGTTTTTCCTGGATGAGATTAAGACACTTGCCCAGTGCCAAGCAACGGCGAGGGGCAAAGCCAGAGTCTGAGCCGAGGTCTGTGCACTTGCTTCCGTGGTCCTCACTCTCCATTCTAGCACATTCTTGCTCTAGTCGTTTGGCTTTGGTGTGTCTTAGTAGAAGTGTTTCTTATCTAAAATAAAACACATTAAAATGAAATTACTGTCCACTGGCTTAGACATAGAAATAGAAATTCATTATTTTTATTATCTTTTGAAACAAAATCGAATGTGTTGGAACCATTTAGGTAGAGCTTCGTAGACATGGCCTTGGAGAGGAAACTCCATCCAGGACAGGTGCCTTAAAACAGAGAGGGAATGCTGGGAAGCTGGGCAGAGAAATCAGAATTCAGTGATCACGGAAGACGGTTACATTTAAGTTTTGAGTCTCTAAGTGCTAATATTGCTTTATAATTATAATATCAATTGACATGCAGCACAGTTGAGTCACTCCCAGTCGCCTCCATCAAAATGTAGGTTCTTAGTACAGTCACTCGATAACAACATCTATTTTGACAGTAAATCTGCCGAATTTAATTTTGCCTTTCTGCTCAGTGTTCCTAACCTGTACTTATCTTTTTTTTAAGGTTTCAGTGTGGAAAAAAGTACACAAAGTCATTTCTAGAATGCTCAAAGAAAACGAAAAATATAGACTCAGGCTGAAATGCCAACGATTAGCTGGTGAAAGTAAGTTATAATATTTATTGTATTAAAGGACTGGCTTCTATAACAGTTTAGTTTCCCTGGATCACATGAGAACAGTACTTTTCCTAATTGTCATGCAAGGTCCAGAACTCTGGAAACGAGGCTAACCACTGTTCATCATCATTAAAAGTACAGCAAACAGCACAGCCGTGAGGTAGAGTAGAGGCCGGAGGAGGCGGGAGTGGAGGGCTGCAGAGGTGAATGCTGACGGGAATTTAGTGAACAAGGGAGCACGCTTACCTCTTAAATCTGAATTTCAATGCCAACCTTTAATACAGATTACAAAGCTGATCCCTAGTGACGAAGGAAGACACTGTCAGCAATGTAAATTATATGTCACTTTACATAGTCACATGGGTGCTGCCATCTAACTTAATGCATTTGGCAAAACCTGCCCTTGAGCTGTGGCCTTGATGTCACTTCATTCCTGGGAAACATCTTGTAGATTAAACCAGGTGCTAAAGCTGCATCAATATTGAGTTCCATGCTGTGGCCAGAGCAACACTAGATGTGATCTAGTACATTCATTAAAGTAATTGGATTCGCACGCAATTAAGTTGGATAAAAATCTCTGCGTATGTAACTAATAACGCCACACAGATTGATAATCATAATAGTTATTTTCTTTCCTTCACATGCATGTCCTATCACACGTGTTACCATGCTGGATGTTTCTGTAGGTTCTTAGTACAGTCACTTGATGACAATGTCTATTTTGACAGTAAATCTGCAGAGTTTAATTTTCTGAAGAATATTTTCAAACAATAATAATTAGAAACGGAACGCCGTTTTGTAAACAATGTGACACTAGAAACTCATTACTGTTTGTGTAATAGTGCATCAATAATGGCAGAAATTGTTTGCAATTATGGCATATATGCCAGTGTTCAGATTAGTGATGCTCTATTTTACTTTTCTTACGCAATTAAGAAAGAGAATGAATGGAGCAGGAGAGTGATTAGGAGAAAAAAGTAGTCAGTGGTGTCTTAGGGGAAAGGATGTTTGAATAAGCGGCACCGTGTGCAAAAACCCGGACCTTGTTCTGAATGTTAGTCCAGATCCAGTAACTTGAATAAACATGCTGGGTCAGATCTAGTCTTGCTCTGGCCGTAACCTTGAACTTGCGGGTTCTCTTGTGCCTCAGCAAGAGGCTTTCTATTAACCATCAAACACTCTTGTAAGGATTGTTTAACAACTTAAAATAATATGCTGTGTTTTTCAGAAACAGCCTCTTACAAACAAAAGATATCCTTGTAATTCGTTATTACAATTTTAAACCAGATTACAAAAACTAATAATCCCGCCTTTAAGATGTATTATAACTTATTCCCTAATATGCATTTATTAATGGGAAAACCTTTCCTAGAGGCCCACTTGAATTCCTTATATTTTATATTGTTTCTAGACTGAGATTACACAAGATGAATCTTCTCATCGTCTTCTGGTAAGAATCTATTTTTATAACAATTATAAAGTATAGACTTTAACCCTTTGAGTGCCAACCAATATCCTAGGAACTATGCTAAAATTGCCAAGGCATTTTTGCTGATTTTACAGCAGTTTAGGAAAAAAATTATGAATCGCAAGTAAATGAACTTACATATTCAAAAACTTAAGGAAACCTTTACTACATTTGTTTTCATCTTTGACATATATTGTTTGCTGATTGTATTATAAAATACTAGTAGAAAAAAATTTGAACAAAACATATAATGTTAAAATAGAGGGACACCCTTCTCCAATATCTTCCACAAAATCGTCATCTTCACAGTAAGAATTGACATATTTAGCAATATCATCACTAATAAAAGCAGACTTAGAACTGGACACCATTTCGAAGCTTTAGGGCTACAAAGTCTGAGTGTTTTAAACTTTATAAAATCGTAGTACCTGTAAAAAATTAGACAGATAAATGCCAGTGGTCAATTTTAGAACTACAAACATTCGGCATCATAAGTAATCTGCACTTAGGTGCCATCTGTCAATAAAGAGTGAACTACTAGCATCTAATAGTGACACTGCAGGAGGGGCGCGATAGCGCTCCTGGCACTTTTGGCGAAAGACAGGAGGAGCGTGATCATGCTCCCGGCACTCTAGGGGTTAAAATTTCCCCTTTATATTCTACTTTCTCCAACCCTTAGTGTATACCCATTGCTAACTCTAACCAGTTTCCTTCCTGAAACCAGGGTTTGGCACATAGTAGGCACTCATTAAATATTTGTTGACATTTAATAAACTATTTGGGCCCCATGTCTAAAATGCTATTGAAACTGCTCTCTCCATGGTCCATCGTTTTCCTTTTTGTTCCTGTATCTGCTCAGTTCTCTTCTCTCTCTGTGCCCCCCCCTGCTGCTTCCCGCGGTGACAGGTCCTCTTCCTATCCAGCACGAGGGCACTGTGGCTTCCATTCTTTGGGGCGCTGAGAGGTGGGCTTCCTCATTTCTCTTACAGTGGCTTCCCAAAGTGGCAGTTACACAACGTTCTCACGAAATAGCACAAGAAGTAAGGACTGTAAAGTAATTCCTAGTTTTGTTTCTTCCTTTAGTTATAACTTAATTACGATGAGACTAGGATTTGTGGCAGCGTGTTCTTCTGTGACTGTTCAGCAAATCTGCCTGTTTCCCGTGGAAGGACACGGTGCCCGGGCAGATGGCCTAGGCCTTGCCCGCCACGCAGTGTCCAAAGCCCCCGGCAGGGCGGAGCCTGCACCGTGGGAATGTGCTGGGTAACTTTGAGGCTGCTGAATTCTTGGGGAAAGCTTCCAGATTTAGCTTATGAAGCTCAAATCCTTGTAAAATGAGACATTTACTTGTTTATGCTGTAATTTGTGCTGCACAAAGTTTTGTGGTGAATGGGAATGTTCATTTCAATGTCGGCTTTTTTTATATAACTTACAGTACTTGACATAGTCAGGTAATCTGTTTTAATGATTGAATGTGTCAGTATTTATTAGATTTAAAACTGTCATGCTGGATCCAGACTCAGTGTGCCTCACTGTTCCAGAGCGCTGGGTAGTGGAGACTCCTAGGAAAAGAAATGTTCTCGATGGGTGCTCTACATCTTTTCATTGTTATCTAAACATTTCTGGTGAAAATGTATTAAACCTCTGTTTTTTTAATAGAACATAATAAACATAATACAACTTTTCTCTGCTGACAATATCTAGAAAGTACTCACATCTGATCACAACCCCTTCCGCCCGCCTCCCTGCCTCTCCCACTCAAGGTAACCATCACCGCATCTGTGCACATGATTACTGTTCACGTTGTTCTATCGCAGTGTCTATATGTCTTCCTGAAAGTGCGTCTAGGTGTCTGATTTTCTATGAGGCATTATGTCGCATATACTCTTCCGACTTTTCCTGTTACTTTGTAACATCCGTGCATATTGCTGACTGCCATTGGGGTGCGTTTGTTTTGCTCTGCACTTTCTAAAAGTCAAGTAAAGTGTGAGGGAATCGCCACGTTCCTGGGAATAATGCACTCTGAGCCCCGATCATCTCACTGCTCCTCAGGATAAACTTACTAACCACTTGTTTAATCTGTTTAATTTTAAAGATGATCCTAAATGATCCCTGTGCTGTTAGAACTCTGGTGTGTGCCTAGAAACATTTGTATTCCCAGAGAAGTTACAACAGGAAAGGAGTCCACCTGCGGATGCTAAGTGAAGGGCTGTCTCGCGGCTCCGTGGAGCACCCTCACTTCCCTGTTCTGTCCTTTCTGAGGTTCTGAGTGGGAGGGACACGCTCATGTTTCTGGAAGTGTCCCAGTCTGATCTCAGGCGGCTCCATGTAATGGTCACTTGTTAGTCGGGCTTCCTGTGACCCTGCTGTGCCCTCCTAGGACTCTCTGCCTGGGATTGGTGATGTTTAGAGAAACCTTTTAAACAGGTGATTGGATGAGCCCCGGGTGTGGGCGTGTCATTTTAGTATTTGTGTTATGTGATTGAGTACAGGCCAGAAGCCAGACCTTTTATTTTATTTTTTAAAAATCACCATGAAATGGAATCTTCTGGACATCAAGAGACAGAGACCGACTAAAAGCTGAACTGATCCCAGCAGAGGTAATGCCAAGTGCAGAGCCACAGACGTGCACTGCCCACTCCTTCTTGCAGGCGGGAGCTTCAGTTACACGCCATCTGGGGCAGTGGCGGGAGTGGGCCAGCCCACACGAGGCTCCTGCCTTTTGTGAGCTGGGTTCAGGGGGCCTTCTTTAGTTCACACGTTTATTGGTGTAATACTTACTGAGGACATATTATGTCCTAGGTTCTGTTCTAGGCACTGGGGGAGCAGAAGGGAAAAAAAACATATTAAATGTCTGGCTTCAGGGGAAGACATAATAAACACCTAAAGTATTCAGTATGTTTAAAGAGCAGGTGCTATGGAGAAAAATAAAGGGTGTGTTGAGGGGTGCAGTGGAGGGAAGGCTCCACGCAGAAGGTGACATGGAGATGAAACTGGAAGGAAGGAAGCCAGGCGTGCAGAGGCCGGACTCTGAGGCTGGAGGAGAGGGAAGAAGAGGTCCCGTGGGGGAGGGGGGAGAGGAGATGAGAGGGTAACAGACGCCAGACTGTGTGTCACAGTTTTGAGGACTCTCCTTTTCCTCCGAGTGAGATGAGGAACTGTCGGAGCGTTTAGAGCAGAGTAGTGACGTGAGCCGCCGACCTTTAACAGAGCTACTCTGGCAGCTGTTTTGAGAAGGGACTGGTCTTAACTTGAGAGTCAGTGAGGGATGGTCTTTCTCCCTGTCTTCTCATCTATAATAATAAAAGCATAAGATGAGCCGAAACCGGTTTGGCTCAGTGGATAGAGCGTCGGCCTGTGGACTGAAGGGTCCCAGGTTCGATTCCAGTCGGGGGCATGTACCTGGGTTTCGGGCACATCCCCAGTAGATGTGCGGGAGGCGGCTGATCGATGTTTCTCTCTCATCGATGTTTCTAGCTCTCTGTCCCTCTCCCTTCCTCTCTGTGAAGAATCAATGAAATATATTTTTTTAAAAAAAGCATAAGATGCTAATTAGACCGGACGTCCTTCCGGACGACCCACAAGGGCTGAGCTCCTTGCACAAATTTCGTGCATCGGGCCTCTAGTATAAGCATAAAAAATCAAGCAGGTGGAACTTCTCTGCAGAGAGGGACTTTCCTGGGAAATTTGCAAATTCTAACGCTCTCTTTCCTTGGCAAACACATATAGTCCATCTCCTGGGAGGGGACACTCACACTCTTGTTGCACTTTAAGAACTACAGGTATATGAGACAATACTAAAAATCTCTAATAACTGGGGAAATGCACAAAACCACAGTGACATCTCACCTCACACCTGTTAGAATGGCTGATATCAAAAGACAAAAAAGATAAGTTTTGATGAGGATGTGGGGAAAGGGAACCACGTGCACTGTTGGTAGGAATGTAAGTTGGTGCCACCGCTGTGGGAAACAGTACAGGG
>NW_005871256.1:573443-593297 GCF_000147115.1 Myotis lucifugus
AGCTACTCCAGTGCTGCGTTGGGATGGAGAGGAAATTCAAACAGTGTCTTGAGGAAGTAACTGGGCTCCCAAGTTGACTGCAGCATTACTCACAATAGTCAAGATATGGAATCAACCCAAGTGTTCGTCAGTGGGTGAATGGAGCCAGCTGGTTTGGCTCATTGGTTGAACCTTGACCTATGAACCAAAATGACATGATTCGATTCCCGGGTCAGGGCACATGCCCAAGTTGTGGGCTCCATCCCCAGAATGGGACTTGCAGGAGGCAGCCAATCAGTGATTCTCGTCATTGATGTTTCTATCTCTCCCCCTCCCTCTCCCTCTCCCTCTCCCTCTCTGAAATCAATAAAAAAATATTTTTAAAAATCTGAAAGTTTAAAAAAAGGATGAATTGATAAAGAAGATGTGATACATACATACATGCACACACACACACACACACACAATGGAATATTAGCCTTTTAAAAAGAAGGAAATTCTGTCATTTGTGTCAACATGGATGAGCCTGGAGAACATCATGTTAAGTGAAACAAGCCAGGCACAGAAAGACATGCTGCATAGTTTCACTTATAGGTGGAATCCAGAAAAGCCGAGCTCATAGAGTAGTGGGGGCTGCCAGGGGCTGGGGGGGCGGCAGTGGGAGCCATTGGTCGAGGGAACAGTCACGCAGGATGAGTGGTTCTGGAGCCCCACGGCACATGGTGACTGTAGTGAATACTGCTGTGTTGTCTACTGTAGTCTCCCTTATGCTTTCTGTGGTTTCAGTAACTAAGAGTCAACTGTGGTCCAAAAACATTAAATCGAAAATTGCAGAAATATACAGTTCATAAGTTTTCAATTGCATGCCATTCTGAGTACGTGCGATGAAGTCATCCGCCTTGGTCATCAGACCAACTGTCGCAGTGCACCAGTGCTCATGCTCATGCTTATTTTACTTACTGAAGGCCTCAAAGTGCAAGAGTGGCGATCCTAGCAGTTCACACGTGTCAAAGAGAAGCCATAAAGAGCTTCCTTTAAGTGAAAGGGTATCTGTGTATAGGAACAAGCAGTATACGTAGGCTTCAGTACTAGCCAGTTTCGGGCATCCACTGGTCTGGGAAGGTATCTGTGCTTGATATGCTAGATCTTAAATGTCACACACACACACACACACACACACACACACGGTAACTGTGAAGTGATGAATATGTAAATTAGATTAATTGTGGGATCACTTCACAATGTATACATATATCAAAACATTACATTTTACATCTTAAATAGGCACAATGCTTATTTGTTAATTATACTCCAATAAAACTGGGAGAAAAAGTAATAATAGATGTTTATAGTGTGCTCATCCTCTCTGGTGGATCAGAGGGTTTCAGGGCCATAATGGGAATCTTCCACAAGGTTTCCCATGATGCCCAGCGACCTTACCTTCAACTCTGACTTCACCACATGGCTTACTAGCCTCTTACAAGCCCACTGCTTTTTAAAAAGTTAGTTTTTGCCCAGCCTATGGCTCAGTGGTTGAACATCAACCTGTGAACCAGGAGGTCACAATTCGATTCCTGGTCAGGGAACATGCCCGAGTTGGGAGCTCGATCCCCAGTGTGGGGCATGCAGGAGGCAGCCAATCAATGATTCTCTCTCATCATTGATGTTTCTATCTCTCCCTCTCCCTCTCCCTCTCTGAAATCAATAAAATAATATATTTTTTTAAAGTTTGTTGTTTAGAACTCAAATTTTTTTTTCTCTAGCAGAAAATTATTCATGTTTTTTTTCCATGAACTTACAAATAATTAACATGTTTTGGGGAGATGAAAAAAAAGTATTAAGAAAAGTTGAAAATCACCCATAAAAACATCTAGGAAAAAAACCCTATAAACATTTTAGTGTCTTTAAATCTTTATATTTTCGCATAGTTGAGATGTTTATACAATTTTATTCTTTTTACTCAACATTATAAACATTTGCCATATTGCAACATTCCATGACATAATTTTTAATGACTGAATAGTATTCATCAAAATGAATGAACCAAAATGTACTCATCCACCCCCTGGTTAACATGTAGGTTGCATGTCAATCCCGATTCTTACCCAGCCACCATTACACAAATAATCATGCAGTTTTAAAGAATGATCCGTATTTCAACAGGAGAACAGAGTATGAAGGGAGCATGTGCACGAGGAGCCAAATATAGTCTGGGGTCTCGGGGAGACTTCTCTGAGGAAGTCGATGTCTAAGTGGCTCTGAAAGACCCTCGGACATGGGAGGAGTGGAAAGAGCATTCCCCGAAGAGGGCGCCATTTTCGTGCTGAAAGTCTGAGTTGGGGAGGAGTGTGTGTTTGGGGTCAGGGGAGGGGGAGAGTGGCAGGAGGTGACGCTTGTTGGGTAGGCAGGGGGCAAATCATAAAGAGCCGTAGAGGATAAGTTTAAGATTTTAGTCTTTATCTTAAAAAAAAAAAAAGCCCCTGTAGAGTTCCAGGTAAGGGGGCAACATCACCAGGATTTCGTTGTGCAGACATTGCTTGGACTCTGGTATGGAAAACAGGTGGGCGAGGGGGGCGATGCAAGTGTCAGGAGACCTGTCAGCTCCGGAGGGAGAGGGGATGAGGAGGCAGCACAGAGGACGGGGGCTGATTTGGAGATGTGGGAGGGAGAAACAGCGAGCTGGTGATTGAATGAAGGAGGGAGGAAGATGTCGAGAACCCCTCTCTGTTTCCTGGCGGGGGCAGTGGATGGATGATGGGGCCACAGGAGGAGGGGCAGGTCCAGGGAGTGCAGTTTGGGGACACGTCGAGGCTCGGCTCAGTGCCTCTGAACCACCCAATGAAGATGTCAAGGGAACAGCTGTATTTTGGGATCTGAGTCTATAACCTGACAATCAAGGGGTAGCTGCCTGTCACTACTTGAGCCAATTAAGCAGAGAGAGAGTGGAATCATGTATGAGCGTTTATTCCAATATTGTGGCAATATGAGAGCAGCGGGTCACCCACAAAAATCTCCTCTGTCTCCTCTTCCCCTCTCCCACCCCCCATAAGCCAGCTGCTTATATTGAGTAGAAGGACAAAGATTACACAGGGAAGTAGGCAAAATGATATGCCAAATGGGCAGTTTACAGGTAATACAGGCTGGAGATTTGCAAAGGCCTGTGGGTAAGCAAAGGCTGGGGGTCTTCAAAGGGCTGGAGACTCTGGTTTCTGCAACAAGGCTGTTCATCTGTCCATGACAATAGGCTGCATCTCCAGGCGAGCTCCCAGGTCCCCGGTGCAACTCCCAGCCAGGTTAGAACGTGCCTTCAATAATCAGAACAAAACCATCACGGTTAACAGAGCGTGATTAATATTTCTCACAATTCTAGCTGGTCCCCAACATTCTATTTCTGCCCCTATCAAGTCCAGAAGAAATCTCTCTGCTGGAGATCACATTTAAGAGTTATTGGCATCTGAATGGTATTTGAAGTCACGAGGTATGATTGTCAAGTATGGTGTGGAGACAGCCTGGAGCAGAGCCCGCGATGGAAGCTGCGCTGCCCAGGTAGATCGCCTTCAGGACTGAAAGTCTTGTCCCTCTGCTGTTAGCTGCCACTTAGCTGTGAGCCCTCTCCGGGTATTGCCCTTGGCTGAGGACAGCCACCATGCCCAAGTCTTCACCTGCTGGGGAAGGGCACCCAATCTCGGTGAAGGACGACTGCAAAGAGCCAGCCTAGCTGCAGAGGGCCTGGGAGATGGCTGAGGCCTTTGTTGGGACTATGTTGCCGTTCAAGTTCTCTGCCTGACCAAGGCTGCTTCCTCTCCTTCCCGCTCCATCCTGAGCGCGCTCCCAGTAAATGCCTGCATTCCAAGCTCTCCGCGTTGGCTTTTGGGGAACCTGTTCTGCAACCAAACTTTCCACTCGATGGTGACTTATTTTACAACAGACTGGACAGCTTTTGTTGAAGAGACAGCTGAATGGATCATTTAACAGGAAGAGGCCTCGGAATGCCTTTTACAGACAAAGTTCTAGGCAAAATACAAAAACTCTCATCAAATTATTTCTTCCCGAGTGCATCCCCAGGCTTCCGTGGGAAGAGCTCTGTGTAAGTCATCCTGCTTGTGTGAAGCTGATGTCAGTTTCACCCACAGGGCTTGCCTCCTTCACTTCGCTGTCCTCGGCCCTTCCAGCCACTCGGAGGAGAAGTTGGGACTAGCCTTTCTGCCATGGCCTTTCTGCCTCGCCATTGTCCTTCCCCCTTTAAGTCCGAAGTCCGCAATGACCCATTTCCTTTTTAAGTGGTAAGAGAGCTTCATGCTTTTCATAGCTCTCTGACTGCTGTTATTTGAAATTTAAATATAGAGCTGCTAGCAAGAGTCTGAGCATAGCTTCCCTTTATGCTTGCCTCTGGGAGAGTCTTAGAACAGATTTCTAAAAGGCTTATATTTCTACCACACCATTAAATTTGGGATAACATTCTTAAACTGACAGCGTGATTTATAATGAGACATTTAAAGTGCTTTTATCATCTCTTTCATTGGAGATATATCTATACATGGAGACAAAGCAAAACTCTTAGTGCCGAGACGTGATGACACTGATCACAGAAGACCCGGCTCACTGACATGTATGTATGTAAAGTAATTATTTTCACATAAAGCCTCCTCCTCTGAGTCCTTTGGAAAAAGACTCGCATTTGTTCACTTTCCTCCCACTTCCAGTTCTGACAGGAGTGTCTCAGGGAATGGGAATAAAATGTGAAAAAGGCATCAGTGAAAGTAAAGACAGGCTTAGCATCTGATGGGCATGGGGAAAAGGAGAAGCAGGAAAAGGACACGAATGTGTGATAATTACCTCTTTTCCATGGGAGGAGACCAAAAAAATTTGTTTTATTCTTCAGGCTGAGAGATGGCTGTCAGTTCAGGGATGTTTTCTGACATTAAAAAATCACCAGCCCAGCCGGCGTGGCTCAGTGGATGGAGCGTCGGCCTACGGACTGAAGGGTCACGGGTTCAATTCCGGTCAGGAGCATATGCCTGGGTTGTGGGCTCAATCCCCAGTGGGGGGCGTGCAGGAGGCAGCCGATCAATGATTCTCTCTCATCATTGATGTTTCTATCTCTCTCCCCCTCTCCCTCTCTGAATTCAATAAACATATATTTTTAAAAAATCACCAAAGGGGGAAAAAAGAACAACACCCCACATATGTGTCCCAAGTAGCTAGAGGGGAAAGTGTATGTAGAAAACAATGAAGGAAATCACAAGAAATAATAAATAAAAAATGTAAGACAATTATCTTATTGTCAGACTTAATTATAAGTATTTAAATCCCATGTTAAAAAGGTTCCTTAAAATGACCTAGTCAAGAAATAAAGTGCGATTTTAAAAGGCTGGGGAGAACAAATGGAATCTGTAGGAGGAAGGGTTTGCAACTGTATTTTAGATAGAGAGGAACTCAAATCACAAAACACGAAATGGACAAATAGATTCTTTTACGTTCATTAAAGCAAAGTTCATAAAAAGATGCAAATTTGTGAGGCTAATATACCAAATAACACAGCTTTAATGCAAGGAGAAATGTCACAAAAGTAATGGCACATAACAACACCCCTCTCTAATTCCTTGACAGGTCAAGCAAGTAAAAACAAAATCAATGAGTGTACAGAAGATTTAAATAACTAACAAACTTGATTTAATAGTTATGTATAAAATTTATATTTATATAGAATATAATTTCTTTCCTTATGTTCAGAGAATTTTTACAGAAATAATTCATATCTTAGACCACAAAGAAAATGTAATACACTCCCCAAAGCAGAGAATATACAGAAAACACTCTTGGACCACATGCAATAAAACTAGAAACTAGTCTTAAAAGAGATAAATTAGCAACGAGAAAAATAGCATTTAGAAATTAAAATGAAAAACAAACTTATTTTACTGAATGACTGGAGTCAGAGAAGCAGATCTTTAGTTATAAAATAATTGAGGAACTGTAATGAAAAAGCAAATATTTCAGAAGTAAATTAAAATAAGAGCATTAATTTCTTTCATTACCAGACAGGGACAAGGCAAATCAATAAACTAGATATCTGTCTCAGGAAGTTCAAAAGAGAAAAATGAGATAAACTTCAGGAAATGAGGGAAAAGAAAATTTTTTAAAGTATAAATTGGTAAATTAGAAAACTTAAAAATGATTGCCATAAGAGATGAGTCTTTAAAATGCTTATCTAATAATTGAGTAAGAGTAATATTTGTTTTACACTTAGAGATGTTGTTCTAAGCACTTTGCCTGTATTAACTCATCTAATCTTTATAACAACCCAATAGTACCCTCAATTTACAATGTGGAAATTGGGTCACAGAGAGGTTAAAAAACTACCCAGGTCACAAATCTAGCAAGTGGCAGAAGGGGGAATCCCAGACAGTCTGGCTCCAAAGACTGTATCTTTAAGTCCCACACTACACTCAAAATTATTCAGGAAACTGGTTACAAATTCATAGAAACAATAAATAGCAATTAAAATTTTTAAGTGAAAACAATGCATCTAATTTTATGCTGGAAACACAGATTTAAAAATATTCTTTGTAAGTAATTGATGGTGAAAGCCTCCTAGAATTATCAGATGAGGCTCAGAAGAACAAGTGTGTCTGTTTCATCCAGTCTGGGCCATACACTGCCTTAAGGGCGTATTATTAGGTCAAGAGTAAAGCCCGTGAACTTTGAACTGTGGGCGCGGTGTTGTGGTGGACAGGTATCTGTTGTTGGGACTACTCGGCACTCCCGTCCACTTTGGGAAATGCTCCCTTCCTTTCTTCCAAGAAATGCCTTTGTCCACTTCTGCGTGTGGCATGGGATCAGGGCTCAAATCCCAGTTCCTGGTGTTTTGTGACCTTATGTGACCCGTGTGCTCACGGAGCATTGTGAGGACAGCAGTTTATGTTTGTGCACTGCTCGCTCCGAGCTAAATGCTTTTCCCACCAGCCCCCTCCTGCAGGCACCACATTGTGCAAATGAGGGACGTGGTCCCAAAGAGCCTGGAGCGCTGCCCACCCTCTGCATGGGAGGTAATAAATACCGCCCCCCTACCCTTCTCCTTCCCGCAGGCAGGGCGAGCAGGGCAGGGCCTGGGCCCCCTGTGCCTCACAGCATGGTTCTGGGAGATCTTCAGAGGCGGTGCTTTTCCCAATAAATGTGCTTTTCCAGTTTTCCTACAGGCGCGGGGATGGCCTGTTACGGGGTGTATTACATTTTATGTGCGTGTGTGACCAGAATCCCTGCCACTTTCTCGAAACCATTTTGTCCCGCGCTGGTTGTGGCCATGCATGAGAAACAGCAGGTGGTGCCAGATGACAGATGGTGTGGGAGCCCGGTCCCCGGTGGGAGGGGGCGAGAGAGCGAGCGAGCGAGCGCGCAGGCAGGCGGCTGCCAGCAGCTCATCCCCGCTCGCTCGCTGGCGGCGCCTGCTCGCAGAAGCTCCCGGATCCAGACACGCGCAAGGCGCTGTCCTTTCAGCACCACGAGCCCGGCCGAGGAGGGAGGACTTGGCCGTGCTCCTGCTCTCCAAATTGGCTTGAATCTGCTCTGACCCCCAAGAGTGCAGCACAGTAAGTAGGCATTTGTTTTTGCTCTAACCACTCCCCAACACCCTCCACCCCTCCGCCATCCCTTCACCCCCGCAACAACCCTATTTTGTCTCATGATGTTCCACCGGCGGGATTGACAGGAGACGTTCAGTTGTGCTGGGCTTCTGGGGGTGGGGTGGGAGCGCCACTCGTCTTCCAAGGGAGCCGGAGAGGAATACATGCGATGTGTTTATCTCGTTGGCAATCTTGCAATACCGGGCTTGCTAACTTTCCGTGGGAGCAAAAAATAAAATAAAAAATGGCCCTTTGCTATTGAGGAAATGGAGGCATTCGTGGCTGAATAACAGGGTCAGGTTCAAACCGGTTCCTTTTTGTTTTGTTTTAGGGAATTGTATCTTCTGTACAAGATACATGTTACATAAAAGGGTCCACTCCCCATAGAGACAGTGAAGATATTTGTTGTGCTTCAGGGAGATTGCTGAAGAAAAGCCAATAGAATAAAATAGCAGCCAGGGTGGTAGGGAGAAATTTGTCATGCTGCAGGGTGACCCAGAATAACAGGATTTAATTGTGCACTATAAGCTTCTCCCTAGATCCTACACCTGCCTTCGCTCTGGTGTCTGGGATATACTTTTAAGCTTGTATATGTTTTGTGTGTGTGCACCTGGGATGTTCGCAAATTTGAGGGCTGTCGAGCCCTGTGGGCAGATGGCGTATTTTGATGATTAAAGAAGTTGTCCTGGGAATCGTGTAAGGAAATCTAGCGGGAGATCAATGCCTGCTCTCTCCACTGAAAGCCGCCCAGTGGGCTGCTGAGGACAGCGCTGTTCCTCTCCCTGCCTCGCCGCCCACCGTAACCAGAATCCCACTGCTCGCCTAGGTCCGGGAAGAAAGGCACAAGGATGGTGAAGCTGAACAGCACCCCGGGCGAGAAGGGCGCCAAGCCGCCCTCGGTGGAGGATGGCTTCCAGACCGTCCCTCTCATCACCCCGCTGGAGGTGAATCACCTGCAGCTGCCTGCTCCGGAAAAGGTAGGGCCGGGCCCTTCTCCGCCAGCCCCTCCTCCCGTCTCAGGAAATAAAGCGGCAAAACATCCCACCCAGACCCTTTCCTTGTGCGTCAGCCAAACACAGCCCCTTTCTTGTCCAATATAGTCATTCCTCCCAAAGGCATGACGTCACCTGTGTGCTTTCAGATCTGTGGTGAGTGTGCCTTCATTTGTTTGGTTCACATGTCTTCCTTTTTAAGGGTTGATCCTGGCAGATGAACACTGATAATCAGCTTCTAAAAGGTGGCCGAGATTATTTTGGGGAGATGTTTCAGAAATTGACTGCTGCAGATTTGGGGACAGAGAATCGGATGCGGTCCAACCAGCATTTAGTTAGCACCTGTGAAGGGCCTGTCCCTGTGCTGGAAGCTGGTTATAGAAAGACAGGTTACAAAATCCCTACCAATGCGTGCATCACGGTAAAGGCTCTTGCCAAGCAGCGCAGACGGTGAGAGCCCAGGTGGAGACAATGCAGTCCTGGGGAGGGGGGGGAGACAGGGGGGACAGGTGGGGTAAGCTGCAGAGGACATTTGAATTTGGCTTTTAAAGGTGAGTACAAACCTTCCAGGTAGCCCATGGGAGGGAAGGGCATTTAAGGCGAGGGGCACGCATGTGCAGAGCAGGGAGGGCTCTGGGAAGTAGCGCGCCTGCTGTAGAGTCTTCGGGGGAGGCGTGGCTGGAAATGAGTGCCTGTGAGGGCACGTCTCCTGACATGGGCGCAGTCCATGGGGGATGGAGGTGGGCATTGATACACAGGTGTGTGTGTGTGTGTGTGTGTGTGTGTGTGTGTGTGTGTGGCAGGAGGGGGGAGGTATACCATGGGCACAGGTGGGAGAAACATTGCTGTTTAAGAGCCATCCAGGAGCACCTGGGGTTGTATCAGGAGAGCTTTTGCACACCGGACGAGATGGATTTGGAGGCAAATGATGGAGTTCCCTGGCTGAAGAGCGAACAATGGATCATTCCGACTGTTTGATTGTCTCGTTGGCGTCTCCGGGAGGCATTGTGTGTCTTAACCAATTGGCTCTCTCCAGTGAACAGAGGAGCAGAGCTCGATGTAGGCCTGGCCCATGGCGGGGGTTGAGTCATCCGTTTTGAGAGTGACAATGTGCATGGGGGTGGCAGAGCCAAACTGAGAAAGGGACAAGGTCTTTACAAACGGAATTCACACGGACGTGGAGTGGGGACAGTGTTGACTGGGCACCTGGCACAGGGATAGCAGAGGCACCCAGTGTTTGGCTGCACAGGAGGATCACCTGGGAGCTTTTGCGCATCCTGAAATCTAGGCCACGCCCAGGACAATGGACTGAGAAGCTCTGGGTTAGACCCGGGCATCAGAGTTAATTCGATCTTCCCAGGTGACCCTGTGTGCAGCCAGAGTTGAGGACCACTGATCTGGAGGCACACTCCCGCGGGGAGTCAGGTTACGCACTCACATGTACTGTGAGAAGGTGAGGGTCAGGGACGTCTGGTAGTTACCAAGCTCAGAGAAGGGGTACGTGGCGATGCTGGACTTTGAGCCCAGGAATAATTACAGTTGGGACAAAGGGGCAATGTTCTCCTGAGGTTTTGTGAGGCTTCAGGAAAAACCCTTACCCTGCAGCCCACAGCTACAGCCTCAGATCTGCAAGGAGAAGGGGCCGTGGTGTGGTCACCCCCACACACACACACACACCTGCAAGTCACCCAGAGTTATGTGGCCTCTGTCCCCCTTTTCTGCCTCACCCACCCCATCCTCCTGCCTCCAAGGGCTTTCTTCTCTCCTTGAGGAGGAGACAGACCCATTCACCACTGAACGCCCAGTCCGGATGGACCCACACTCTGCCCAAAGCCTGGAGGAGAAGTGCATTGTGGGCCTGCACGGGAAGGCAGCCAGTGCACCCGAGAGCAGGTCCCTAAAGGAACACCTCCCGCAGGCACATCCCGGACTCCTGGCGTTCATGACGAGGTCTTCCTGAGGCAGCCTCAGTCTCCTCCTCTGTGAAATGGGGACGCTCACACCTGCCTCTCAACGGTCAGAACACAGTCAGAAGTGGCCTCATATGTAAAGTGCTGGGTACAAAACCATAAGAGAAAAGTATTGACCATTGTCAAGTGCTTCCCAAACGCTGGATGCTGTCTGAGCCACACGTACACACACGCACAATGTCCTTTCACCTTTTTAATAGTTAAAAGGACCCCACAAGGAAGTTGCTACTTTAACCCAGTATTTAAAGATGATGGCGCTCAGGCACCGAGCGGTCAAGTAACTTCCTAACGCACATAGGTGGTAGCATCCCGGCAATGTCTGGAGAACCTAGAACCCAGGCAGTGTTGTTCTAGAAGGTTCCACCTTGGCAGGAAGCAGGAGCTGGCTGGCCCGGGCACCTGCAGACGTGGACTGGAGCGTGAGCTCAGCAGCCGACCCACAGTGCGGCCCGTGAGAGTGCGTCTCCTCGCGCAGGCCTCCGTGCTCTCCCTGCGTGGGAACGGAGGCCACAGTTCTCTGTGCTGGGATTCAGATTTCATCATCTTCAGAGGAGCAAGCAAGCTCTTTCCCTGACATCAGGACACATGTCTGCAGAGTGCTTGCACTCCAGAAGCCAGAAGGGTCCCCCAAATGCTTCCTGACCAGCACAGGCTGCCCCCCCTTTTACTGGCCTGAGCAGCTTCCTAAAGTGCCCGGCCTCCCCGTGTGTACCGTGGGGCTGACGGCATGGGGACCCGCCCTCCCAGGGCTCAGGGCGGCAGAGGAGTCCGCTCTGTGGTGAGGTCCTAGGCAGGGGGGCGCGTGTGAAACCGGAACGGGGTCCGGAAGAAGTCTAGTGGACCCCATGTTCCATCACAGTTTTCTTTTTGGAGGTGAGGCGAGGTGGGCGCCGGCTCCTGCGGGGCCTGTGGGACTTCTGAAGGGGTTCGGGCAGGAGAGCAGCGGCTCGGACTTCCGCCTGAGGAAGATTGCCCTGGCTGCTGCGGGCCACGGGAGGGACGGGACTCGGCTTGGTCCTCTGGTCTGTCTCCCCCTCTCCTTCCAAACCGCCCTCCTGGAGGCACCAGACCCACTTCCCAGAAAGGAGGCGCTGGGTGTCCTGCAGCACCAGGACCGGGGAGGGAGGGAGGCGGCGGGGGGGGGGGGCGGGGAGAGAAGGCAGAGGTCAGCCGGAGACCGCTGCCCTGTGCATGAGGGGGAGGGTGGTGGTGGGCACTGGCGGTGGTGGTGGAATGGGGATGTGGGTGGATTTATGCAGACTTGGTCCTGGGTTGGCACGGAGACTTGCCCACTGAACCCAAGGGCCCTGGCTATCCCTGTTCCCTGTAGCCCCAGTCCTGGCCCGCAGCAGGCAGTGCTGGCTGAGTGAGGCCCCCTGTGCCTTGGGCTGAAAGCTGAGCATAATTCCTCCAGTGGGCAGGCGAGGGACCAGGCGAGAATCTGAGCAGTGGGGTGGCTTTCTCCAGGCCCTGGGCGCCCGAGAGCTGGAACATCAATTTCAGAACCTGCCTTTGGTTTATCTAAATGACCACAATAACCCAGATGTCCCCACAAATCCTCTTTGAGGTCACACCACTTCCCTCATTTCACAGATGCAGAAACAGACTCAGAGAGGTGACGCGCCACAAGGAACCAGCGCGGCCAGTCAGCACACAGGTGTGCCGGGAGCGAGAGCGGGCAGGGCGGCGGAGAGCAGCCCAGACAGCCCAGCCCCGCTTGGCAAAGCCCCAGACGAGTCGTGCACTTGGCAAGCCTGCTGCCAGGCTCTGGGCAAGCGCTCCTCCTTCTCACTGATTTCCAAGTCTCTCCACGTCCTGGCTCACCTGCTCGTTGGGGAAGGAGTGCAGACATTTCGAGATCGATTATTGGCGCTTGGCACACTCCGTCTTGTGCATGGCAAACCACGTGCGCTCTGTAGTCCTAGAGACCTGGGTCCAAACCCCAGCTAAGATCCTTAATTGCTGTGTGGCTTTAGGCAAGTAGCTTAGCATCTCTGGGCTTTGGGGTTTTTCCCAACTGGAAAGTGAGCACAACACCTACCTAATGGGGTTGCTGCGAGGGAAAGCCGTGCAAAGGTCTGAGAAGTGTCATAGGGGTGCTCACTGACGCTGTTTCCTTTCCTCACTGGGCCGAAAACATGCCTCCCAGTGGACAGCTTGGAAGCCAGCTGTAAAGGTGACATGAGCTGAGAGGGGTGGGGTTTCAAGGGTCGGGGTTCAGGGGCAGGACATGTGGACGGGAAGGGGGCACAAAGGAGATACCGCCCTTGTTACTGAGTCCTGCATCCTTCCTTGGGTCTCCTGTGGCTTCCCCAGAGGCTGCTTTCCTCTGCCTGAGACACAGGATCAGAGAACCATCAGCCCCCCTCCCCCCGCCTCCCCCAACCCCCTCCATTCCCCACACCCCCTGAGGGCAACAGAAATGCCCGTCTCTGCCGCTTCCAGCTCACAGGGCCCCTGTTCTGCTCTTCAAAACCCTTAAGAGATGGATTGTAAACCACCATGCACTGGGGGAAAGGCTCTGACTAGACGATCTATCACACAGATATAAAATGGCCACTGAGCGTCTTTAAAAATCCTTATAATTTAAAAACATAATTTTCAACAGAATATAACTTTCTACCTATCAGATGGCAAACCCGATCGCTGCTGCTGGTGTTGCTAACGCTGGCGGGAGCAGGTCCCAGGCTCCCTTGTTGGTTACGTAACCGGCTGCACTGCTCTCAGGGGCTGTTTGACATTGTTTATAAAACGATACGCTTCCCACTGGCAGGCAGTGACCCTATGGGTATAGTTTTGCAAGTCTGCAAAGGCCTTTATGTATTTTAAACATTGGGAACAACTGGAATGTTCCATGAGAGGGAACGGGTTAAACCAACTCGAAAATGAGGCAGGTTTGCGTGGGCTAACGCCCAGGCACGGTGCTCAGTTAAAGCGACTTCGTCGAGTACAGTATGGAGGGGCCCGTTCAGGGGATTCTTACAATTTATAACAGTTTCAAAAGTCATGGAGGAGTAGAGGCTCTGGTGCCGTGACAGCCACGGAGTGGGCGGCCCCTTTTAAAGACCTGACAGGAAAGAGCAGGACAACTCCTGATCGGAGGAGCAGACCTCCGATCAGAGGCGAGTGACAGCACTCCGAGGTTGAATTCCTCGTGAAAAATGGGACTAATAACAATTTTATTTATTTATTTAATCCTCACCCGAGGATATTTTTCCATTGATTTTTAGGGAGAGTGGGAGAGAGAGGGAGAGACAGAGAGAAACATGGATGTGAGAGAAACACATCCATTGGTTGCCTCCTCATGAGCCCTGACCAGGGCCCGGGCCGGGAAGGTGCCTGCCACCGAGGTACGTGCCCTTGACTGGAATCGAACCTGGACCCTTTGGTCCGCAGACCGACGCTCTATCCACTGAGCCAGACTGGCTAGGGCAATAATAACGATTTTAAAGGAGAGATGCGAGGGCAGAGAAAATGTCGCAGGGTGAGTCAGGAGAATGAACCGGGCCCTCAGCACAGTGCCTGGCACATAGTAGGTGCTCAGCCGCCGGCCTTTGTCTGCCCTGCTCTGAAATTCCCTCCCTGCTGCAGCGGTGGCCGGAGGTGCCACTCCGTCTATTTTTGGCCATGCACGTCCAGCTCATAAAAATACAGTCCTGCTCCTTGTCAGCACTTCTGCACTTTTATTTATCGTTCCTGCCAATCCCGGGGCTCGCCATGTGGGAACCTTTTTATTATTGATAATCCCGGGAAGTAGTATTTTAAATTTTTATGATCTGTACTTTGCGCCATCTGAACCGCCATGTATTATCTGGCCTGGACAGCGGAGGGGGTCCATCCAGATGAGGGTCCTTCTGGGATGAATAATTTATCCTGTTTTCGCAATGCCATCCCTTCACGATGATGGTAAATGATGTTCTCCGTGCCCGCCGCCCACGGGACAAGGGAACTGATACAGAAATAGGAGAAGGAAACACATTTATTTCTTTGCCCAGATCCACAATGATATTTGGAAAATCTGGAGGTTCATTTTTTCCAAATATCTCTAAAACCACCCCTTTGAGTAATAAGGCGAATAGAGAGAATTTTTCCTGTGCTCTCTTCACTTTTGCCCCATTTCTGTTATTATTCAAGGAGCTCGGGGCTCTGTTTTGCTCCATTTTTTTCCGACTGCTGAGAATAGAGCCTTTCTTTGCACATTGCGTTTCCTCTTCTCTTTCTCTGCTTGTGCAAGCTGAGTCCTCCAAGGTCCAATTCATAACGACTGGCTAGCATTTCAATGCTTTCCCTTCTTGGCACTAAAAAAAGTGGGTGTTATCGCGTCTCTTCAACAGAAGGGGGTTTCTGGCTCCTCTCCCTGAGAACCGAGCAGCGAGCCGCGGGCCACGCCTCGCAGCCGGTGGGTTCCAGTACCTTTATTGGGCTGGACTTGCCTGCTTCCTCATCTCCCCAGTGTTCACTCCTCTCCCTGGATGCACATCTACAGCCCTTCCCTGCTCTGCACCCCTCAGCTCCTCACTGCCCTCCAGTTCAGCTCCAGGGCTTGGCCCGCCATCCTGAGCTCCGCCACCCTCACACCACCTGCCCCGGGCTCTGGCCACTCGGAAGCACCTGCTTGTCATTTCCCCGGCGCCGCCTCTGGTCTCTGAGTGCGCGCTGCTGTGTGCTGCCCACTCGGTGTTGAAAGCTCATGTCCCTGGGTTTGGGGAGGCAGGAAGGGAAATGCGGAAGCTGGCAGGGCCAGCGTTCCTGGAGGGATGATGACGTTCTGGACAGGGTGGCAGAGGTGTGACTGCATAAATAGGTCGACTTGGGAGACATCTCTGAGGAAGCAGGAGCTGGCGATGGAATGCATTTGGGATGAAGGGAAGGCAAGGGTCATGGGAGACTCCTGGATATGATTTGACATACATGATGGTGTGGCTAATGCTGCTACTTCCTGAGCTGGGGATGACCGGGGGAAGAAAATGTCGAGGGGCGTTGAGCCGATCCAAGGGCCGATGTCCGGTGGGTCATCTGAGTGCTGGGTGAGGTCCGTGGTGCTGTGCAGTGAGAGCTATGAGGGTGCAGGCAGACTTGGAAGAGATGGAGTGTGAGCACTAAGGGGAGAGAGGGAGAGACATCGATCGGCTGCCTCCTGCACGCCCCCGACTGTGGATTGAGCCTGCAACCCGGGGAATGTGCCCTGACTGGGAATTGAATCAGTGACCTCTTGGTTCATAGGTCAACACTCAGCCACTGAGCCACACCAGCTGGGCTGGGAGGAGCTTTTGATTGAAGATAGAAATGGTGCTGGAGAAGCAACCACAAAATGTTTATTATGACAATTAGAACGATACTGCCTGTAGTGATTATTCAGTGTCTCATTCCAATAGTAGTATATTTTTAGTTCTGTCTCCTGTTTCAACATGTCGGCTACAGCATAGGGCCTTTTAAGTTTAGATGGAACAATGAAAACGGTTTTGAGCTTGTTGAGAAGCTTTGGGACAGATGTTTATAAGAGAGGAAGAAGGAAGGACTAGGACACATGCTTGGTAGCATCTGCTGTGATGTGCCGGCACTTGGCCAGTCTGCTGGCTAAGGATCTAGGAAGGAAGGGATCAAGCCAAGCGATCACTGAGATGGACTTGGCAATGTGGGAAGCTGTATTCGTTTTATTTTTTATTTTTTAAAATATATTTTTATTGATTTCATAGAGGAAGGGAGAGGGGGAGAGAGATAGAAACATCAATGATGACAGGGAATCACTGATTGGCTGCCTCCTGCACGTCCCCCACTAGGGATCAAGCTCACAAGCCAGGCATGTGCCCTTGACCAGAATTGAACCCGGGACCCTTTAGTCCCCAGTCTGACACTCTATCCACTGAGCCAAACCAGCTAGGGCCTATATTCATTTTCTATTGCTGTGTAACAAAATACCAAAAATTAAGTGGCCTGAAACAACACAAATGTATTATCTCACAGTTTTTGTAGGTCAGAAGTCCAGGCACTGACGGTGGGTTCTCTGCTCAGGGTCTCTTGGGTCTGAAACCAAGATGTCAGGTGGGCTGCATTCTTACCTGGCACCCGGAGCCTCTCCAAGCCTGTTCAGGTTGTTGGCAGAATTCAGATACTTGTGGTTGCAGGACTGAAGTTCCCATTATCTTGAATGACCCATTGTTAGCTGAGCTCACTTTCAACTTCTAGAGGCTGCCCTCAGGTACTAGCGCATGTCCCACTCACAACATGCCAGCTTCCTCCTCCAAGGCCAGTCTGCTATGGCAGCGCTGTGTATGTCATAACGCCATTAGAGGAGTGACTATCACATACACAGGCCCCACCCACACTTCGAGGGAAGATCTTATGCAGTACATGCACACTGGGTGGGGTGGGAACCTGGAGGCCCATCTTAGATGCTGCCTACCATAAGCTGCCCAGGCTTTGGCTCACAGGCACCCTGACTGGTTAAAGAGGGGTTCTGTTATGATTATTGTCCGGATTTCACAGGTGAGGCCCTGAGGCCCAGGCAGCTTTTGCATTCCCTGTAGTGCTGTGGCGCTCGGCATAGTCACAGGTTATCTGTCAGGCTCCGTTCTCCCTCCACGCTGCCTGCACAGTGGGACAGAGTTCCCTCCGGACATGTCTAGGCAGGTTGCAAAATATTCAGACTTTAATAAAATAACATAGATCTAATAGACCTTTATGTTTTTGTTTGTGGAAGTCCCTAAATCAATTCAGAATTAATATATGTGCCAGGGTTTAGCTACAGGATGTTCATCATAGCTTGTTTGTATAACCCAAACTGCGGAAGCAATCTAAATGTTCAACGATAGAGATTCTGTGCATACACTGAATATTATGCTACATCAAAAGGCAAAATACATATTTGTCTACGTGGAAAATGTTAGTATAGTGTTGTGTGATAAAAGCAGGTTATAATTCATAGAGTGCAAAGCCATCATAAAAAGGACCTATGTATTTGCCTAAATAGCAAGTATGCATAACACCTGCATCTATATGCATATAAAACATCTGGAAAGGTGTGGCCCAAATCGTTGGCCATGGTGGTCTCTGTTGGAACGGGGAAGTGTGATGGGTAATTTGAAGTTTCGGTTTCCTTGTGTGTGCGTGAGAGGGAGGCTCTCTGTTTGCTGCTCTTACGCACAGTGCCATGATCCTAGTGAAGAGAGGAAAGGGAAGGTGTGGTGTGTTTGCAGTCTCCATGCGTGTTAACTCCGCTTGCCCATTCCAGGTGATCGTGAAGACAAGAACGGAGTATCAGCCCGAACAGAAGAACAAAGGGAAGTTCCGGGTGCCGAAGATCGCCGAGTTTACGGTCAGTGTCTTGATGGTGTGAGAGAGATAAAGGTAAGGCGGCTCCGGCGGCTCAGAGCCCGTGCAAGTGCAGCAGGTCCTACTGGAGACAGGAAACGACACAGGCTATTTCTGGACCATTTCTTGGGGCCACACTGTCTGGGTCACTGAGTCTAATCAAATAACAGAAGCGCTGCCTCTTGAGGGTGACTCACGCTCTCTTCTGCTCCGGAATGTTGGGCTAATTTGATAACTGATAAGTGTGTCTCCTTTCTCCTTTTCCTCCTGTCCCCATCTCCCAGCCTGCCCGGCACAATCTCCAGGAAATGTATAAGGAAACTCAGGTTTTACTCAGTAGACGGTTGCAACAGGATCCAATAAAAACAAAGGGAAAGAAAAGCTGACTTTCTAGTGGAAAAAGCAGACGGTTGCCTTTCTGTTTCCTGGTGGAGGGGTCACGAGGAAAAGTGACCAACCTGTGTCACGGGACGAGTTGCGTGGAGGAGCCGAGAAGCCTGCTCTGCGGAAGGAGCCCCGGGAAGTTTTCTGGACTTTAGTGGCGAGGAGAGCTCGGCTTGTGCAAAGGCCCTGAGGCTGGAGGGAGTCTGGCCCCAACACTGAATCAGGAAAGGGGCAGTGAGGCTGGGCTCTAGGAGGGGCACAGGGAGCAGGTAGAGATGAGGCAGGAGGAGTGGGCAGAGGGCTGACAGTCCCAGGTCTAGTTCACGTATGGGGAGTTTGGGTTTCATGCTAGAAACCTCTGAAAGATTTTAAACAGGAGTGAGACATGATTGAATTTGGGTTTTGACCAAAGCACTGGCTTTTATGAGGTTGATGGGCTTTAGAGGGCAAGAAGGACTGTGGGGAGACTCTTAGGCTACTGCAATGGTCCAAGTAAAAATCAACAGTGGCTCAGACAAGGATGGTAAGTGGATAGAGAGACGTGGGAAGACCTAATGAGAATGAGGAGGCAAAGTCAGCCACGGAGGCAGCAGGACAGGTGGTCCTGGGGGTGGACGGTGGAGCCGTCTGGCTGGGTTTGAGCCATGTGGCCATAAGCAGGGCATAGCCTCCGTGACCAAATGGAGACAATAGGATTGCTGTGAGGATGACGCAGAGTACACGCAAAGCACTTGGCTCTGTGCATGGCCAGCGCACAGCTAACAGTAACTGTTTGTGTCAACGGGGACTGGGGCCTTCGATAGGCAAACAGCGCTGGGCAGGCTGTCTGGGAACTGGCGGGTGAACATGGATAAACATACTGGTCTGTTTCTGGTCCTCTCTGTCTTTGTGCCAGATCCGTGTTCCTGCAGCCGGTGTGTGAGCTGGAGGGATAAGGAAAATCATTCTGTGTTCCTGCAGCCGGTGTGTGAGCTGGAGGGATAAGGAAAATCATTGCAAAATGATTTTGAGCGGGGCTCGGGTCCGGGTGGGCTGAGATGGAGGTGGGCCTGACAGGTGTGTTCCTGGTTGGAGGAGGAGAGACGGGGGCTCACCTGACTGGGGGAGGCCATCCACTGAAGCGGGAGGCTGGGGGAGACACATTGAGTGTGAGGCGCCTGGGGGGAGGCTGGGGGAGACACATTGAGTGTGAGGCCCCTGGGGGGAGGCTGGGGGAGACACATTGAGTGTGAGGCGCCTGGGGGGATAGAAGGGGGGGGGGGTCAAACCGCCCTTGCATGTAACTGGTCTGGAGCTCAGATGGAGACCGGGTGGAGACCCTGGGCTGGAAGTCAGGTGTTCATTGTCTCAGAGAGCAGGACGCTGGTACCCCGGCGGGCCACCCTCCAGCATATTGCTCAGGCAGAGGTAACCGTGGGACAGCAGAGACGCATCTGTCCCTCGTTTCAGTACCTGCGCAGAGGTGCAACAGCTATGACTGCACACCTCAAAACTGCCCCGGAGAGCAGCTCCCAGCACTTACGCCCGTGGGAGAGGATGCGAGGAGAGAGCAGGGCAGGGAGACACGGTGAGGAAGATCGGCTGCAAGAGTCGCCT
>NW_005871256.1:594483-596787 GCF_000147115.1 Myotis lucifugus
AGACCGGCTGAGTAAGGGCCGTGATGGAGAATGCCGCTCGTTAACACATGTAGTGCAGAGGGGGACTGGAGAGCTTAGTGAGTATTCTTGCCCCAGGGCTCCTGCAGGGAAGGGCTCCCCAGGGCCAATTAGTATAAGTTTGCAAACCAGTTGTTGACAACTATGGTAGGAGTATTTACACCACGGAAATGGGCAAACCCTACAAACCATGCCCCTCCCCTCCCCCCACCCTCAGGAGCTGTTTCCCACACTCTATTGTGAGAAGGGCAGCATGGCAGCAGGGAGCATGGACTGGGGTTAGACACTGTGGGGCTGTGTGACTAAAGCAAGCCACGTTGCCTCTCTGTTCCCGTCTGTAGGATGGATAATGACGCCCACGCCAAAGGCCTGGTGTGAGGACTGAGTGGGAGAACATAAGCTAAACTAAACTAAACTAAACTGGCAAGTGGTTGCTGGAATACTAACAGTTTGCTGCCTCTCCTGCTATTTGAAAAGCATTAGGCTAATTTTCATTTGGCTCTTTTTGCTTCTCTCTTCTCTTTAAATATACTTTTGGCCGAGCCCTGACATGCATTGAGCCCAAAGAAAATACAAAAGCAAAGACTTCCCAAGGGAGAAAGGCCGTTTTCCTCTGACCTGTCACGTGGCCTGCCTCGCGGGCCCATCACACAGTGAAAGGGTCAGCCTCCCGCCTTTCTCATCCTCTGGCCCCCATGGCTGTCATGCGTAATTACATTAAATGTGATTTTTTAAAATTGTGATGTTTAAGCTCCTGGAACTGTCAGGGGAAGACAGGTCCTAACAAAGCAACTGTATGTGCAGCTTGTGGTGTCACCACCATGTTCTATAATTATAAGAAAACTAGTTGTCATAGCAACTGCCACACAGACCGAGCCTCCTTCTGGAGATGCTGACAAGCTCCCAGTGCCGGAATCCAAGCAGTTCGGAGAGAATGTGGCTCCCTGAGGGGGTTCAGCTCTCTCGGGAGATAATCACGAGCTCGTTCTAATTCCACATCCTGCACCTTGTGGCACCGTGCAACCCGATAGGCTCTAGAACGCACTGGCTGCGTGACCGTGCACCAGTCACCTCACCTCCATGAGCCTGTTCCCGCTTGTAAAACGGGCTACCAGTGCCCCCTTCGGGGGGTAGTGTGTTGATTATGTTTGTGCCTTGCAGATGGCCTGCACAGAGCCGTCTGCAATGTGTGTATATCAGACACCTTCCATTAACCTCTTCACTGTGGACAAAGAAAAAGAAAAAGTGCTGAATTAGGGGCTGTTTTTATAATCTTCATTATAATAATTATTAATCTTGATAGTATTTGTAGCTAGATAACCAAGTTGTAAATAGAAATTCTAGCATGAATCATGCATATTAGGAAGAGGGAGCGGGGACGGAGGGAGAGAATATTTGGCGACATGAAACTGACTTCCATCCTCCAATATTTTTCCGTTATCGCACTTCTCTGAGGCTAAGGAAAGAATCTCTAATCTCTAAAAACATCTCTAAACAGAGATGTTTCTTGTCTCAGTCTCTGGGCCTCACTTTCCCGTTTGTAAAATGCAGAGTGGGGGGGGCTGGTCCCCAGGGCCTCTTCTGTCTTTGATGTTTGCCACAGTGGTTCTCAGCCAGGGAGGACCTGGCTCCCGGGGACATTTGGCAGAGTCTGGAGACATTTATGGTTGTCAGGACTGCTGTGTGTGCGCGGCATTTAATGGCATTTAATGGGCAGAGGCCAGCAATGCTGTTACGCCTCCTAAGGGACAGGAGGGCCCCCATAACAAAGAATTATCCGGCCCCCAAATGTCAGTAGTGTCAGGCTGAGAAACCTCGGCCTAGGAGTTCCCGCGTGGTTATTGGTCTAAAAACAGAAATCACACCGCTGTCAACGCACCTGGGGCATCAGGTGTGGCGGGCGTCGGTTTACGTTCCCAGCCATCTATCTCCCGGATCACTGAGGTCCTAGCAAAACCCGTGGAGATAAAGACAAAAGACTTCTCAAGGGCCTGGGGGATGGCTATGGGGGGTGGGACCACACATTCCTTTGGCTTTTCTCTTGATGCTGAATAACTCAATGATCAAATGTGATTGTTTTTATGGGCAAACACAATAGAATGTACAGAATGCAATTTAGGTCCATAATAGCTTTACTGTGATTTTCCTGTGGAGGATAAAGATGAGTCTTTTCCAGCTTCAGTCTTTGATTTTGACATTCCAAGTCACAGCCAATGCATGTCTCTTCTCAAAGTCCAGTGTGCCCAAATTCGTCCTGCTTGAAACCATCCTGGGGCCGCCCCTGGC
>NW_005871256.1:597405-612678 GCF_000147115.1 Myotis lucifugus
ATGGGCTTCATGGGAAAGGTCACAAACCCTCCAAAGTTACATGGCCAGGTTCATGGGCCTGGGCAAAGGATGGGAAAAGGTAGACAGGATATGCACCTGAATTGATGGCCACCCACTTCCAAAACTCACTGGCCAACGTGTCAAAAAAGAGCTTGGATCTGTTCCAACCCACAGCAAGATAAGCAATGGAGATTTCAAAGCCTTATGATGTGGAGGGTGACCCATTTTGCAGAAGAGTAAACTGAGGCGCTGAGACTGGGTTTTGTCTGAAGTCATAGCAAGTAAAAGGGCATGTGAGTGACCAACTCAGGTCTCTACAACCTTGTATGTATCTCCTGCTTTGAACATGAATTCCGAAGGCTGGATAAAATGAACTTCCATCCCATACACTTCGGCAAGGAATGTGACAGCAGGACTAGGGGCAGGAGGCCTCCACCACAGCCTTCAGGCTTGGACTGAGCCAAGATCTCCAGCTTGGTAGGAGTATTAATGTGCCCATGATCTATCATCACCATTCCATCTGCAGTGGAGCAGAAAAGCTCTTCTGAAGATACTGTGGTCTCTCTCCTTCGTGATTTTTTTGAACTTTTTCTGTCAGGACTTTGCCTTAGAGGAGGGGAGATAAGATTTAGAGACATCAAAGGAAGAAGAAGGCTGTCAGGTGTGGAGGTAGGCATCGCATGAGCAAAGGTTGTGGGAAGGACTGGCTACCTAATTTGCAGGCCCCACACAAACTGCAAATGCAGGAACCCCCTTGTTAGAAAGTGATTAAGAATTTCAAGACGTCAATATCTGAACATTAAAACCAAGCATGGGCCCTTTGTGACTGCACAGGTTGCATGCCCACGAAGTCAGCTTAGTAGTGGGTCGATTTCATCTCTTTGGGGAATGGAGCAGGGGAAGGGGTTCTGAATTGGAGTGCTGGGAAGGGTAAGCAATGACCAGCTCTCCATCATTCTCCTATTGGAGGCCATGCAGCCATGGCTCTAGGTCCCCCTTCCCTCCTTGAAGAAGGGCTCAAGAAGCCCTGTCAATATCATGCTACACAGGAGGTGGCCGTGTGTGCACAGCAGCCACTTGCTCCAGGCCCATGCAGGCTGCTATCTACCTTTATTTTTTATTTTTTAAATATATTTTATTGATTTTAGAGAGGAAGGAAGAGGGAAAGATAGAAATGTCAAGCTAGTCCTCTCTCTGACTTGACATGCCACCTTTTTAAGACACCGATTCCAATATGTATTTGAGTTAATTCTGTGCTCTCTTTCCTTCCATTGGTCTGACAATTATTTGGTATTGAAAATCAAGACAATACCAACTTTTCTCAGTTCCATAGTTTTATAATACATATTAAAATCTATGTAAACTGTTCTTCCCCCATTCCTTTTACTTTTCAGAAACTCCTTACCCATTCTTACATGCTTGTGTCTCCATATAAATATTAATATATTGTTTAGGTTTCAAGAATCGTGCTACTTTTTAATTTGGGTTCCATAAATTTATAGATTAATTTGAGAGGTTACATCTTTAAAAATTTGAGTCTATCTAGAAACAAGATTGAACCTCACATCTGTTGAAGCCTTTGTTCAGGGTTCTCATGAGCTTTGAAATCATCTTTACAGTCTTATTTCATTTATTTCAAAGCATTTCACTTATTTTTTTGTTGTTGATATTAGAAAGGGCACCTTTTTCCATTATATATTTAAACTGGTTGTTATTTATACTTAATAAAAATGCTTTTGAATCTTGTACATTTTGGTAAGTACAAGATTGGTATTAGTGTACAAGTAACCAACTTTTCTTATTGTTTCTAATAATTTGTTTAAACATTTGATCCTTTGGTTTTTCTACACATATAATTGTATAATCTGTCCATAATGCTACTACCGCTTCCTTTTGCTGGTATTTAGTCTTCTTATGTTATTTCTTCTTTTCCATTTTTACACTCCTAATGTCATTTTCTTATCCAAATGCATTGGTCAGTACTCTCTGGTCTACTGTTTCTAGTGTTTGACCATGTACATTTTGAGGAATTCTTTTCTGCATTTAAGGAGAGGATCATATGGTTTGGCTTCTTTGACCTAGTTTTATGGTGAATTATGCTGATAGAGTTTTAAATATTAAGCCATTCTTACATGCTCTCCTTTGGTCATGGTGTAGCACTGAATTCTGTTTGCTAATATATGTTAATTGTTTTGTTTATTAATATTGTGAGGTTGAGTTGTGTGTGTGTGTGTGTGTGTGTGTGCTGTCTTTGTCAGGTATGGTATTAGTGTTATGCTGCCTTTGTAAAGAGAACATACCTTTTTCTTTCACCAAGCTCTGGAAAATTTAAAAGAGGAGAAAAATAATCTGTTTCTTCAAGTTTGTTTTTTAAACCAAAAAAAGAATTAACCCATTAAACCATCTGGCTTGGTGAAATTTGGAAGGGTGTGGGTGGTTTTCAGTAAATATGTGAAGAATTAATAGACAAATTCCATTTTGTACCTAGGTACCCCTCTTGAACTATGACATTTTGAAACGAACCCATTGTCATCTCTTAGTTGTAACTCCCTTCAGAGATGTTGCTCCAAGTGGCCCCATTCAGGCACTAACATTTACAGAGTAGCCACCACCATGGGGTAGGCAGTGTGGGTGACTCATGGGATCCCAGACACGGCCCACATGTGACGTCCCGGAAGCTGGCTGCCGCTGAAGCCCCCGTTCCCGTGAATTTGATTTGAAAGCTGCCTGGCTGATCATGGAATATGGATCGAGCTCAGGGCTCTGTGCATTAGTCACACTGGACCCTCAGCACAGCCTTCACCGCAGCGGCACAGCCAAGGCAGTGGGTCCCCTTCTGTGCAGGAGCTGCGGCCGCTCGATGCTGGGCTGCCCCGTCTCCGGGAGGGGAGCCCGACCTGCCTCACTCGCCAGCTCCCCGTGTGACTCGCTTCTCTCTCCCTCCCTGAGCTTCAGGCCTTTAACCTGAGATGAAGATGCTAACGGTGACTGTAGATTAGATGGGCCAGCGGATGGAAAGCACCAGGATGCAGTGGGCACCTGGTCAACCTGAGTCCACCTCCTTGCTTTGGTATCTCCCCGATACCTGGCCCAGCGCCCGACTAGGGTGAGGACTGTCATGGATTGTTTTTAGACCCCAAGCCGTGACGGTCTCCCTATCTCCCCACTTCACCCCTCCAGTCAACTGCCAACCACACGGGCAGAGTAATCTTTAAATCTCAGCTGTGCCCCGTCAGTGAGCAGCTGTCAGGAACTCCCTGCTGGCGCTCTGGTCCTCCCGCCACATTTCCCTCTGAGGTCCACGCTCCCCGAGTGAGCTTGCCTCTGTTTCCCTTCAAGCTTCCTCCTCACCATCTGCACCGTCCACAGCTCCAGGCCTTTGCACAGACCTCCCCCCCACCGCCCCGCCCTCCCCCCCCCCCCCCTGGTGCTGTCCTGATCTCAGTGCTCCTCGCCTGGCCTCTAAGGGCTCTCCTGAGGCAGAGGCTGCTATGGCGTCTCCGCCTCCCATGTGCCCGGCCCGGGCCGTGAACGAGGTGTTCCGCCAGGATCAGGACACAATTAGTCTTTGGGTTACATGGTGAAATATGAATGAGATTTTCTCCATTTCAGTTCTCAGAGGAGCCCTCGGGAAACGGTTCTTTAAAACACGAAAATGAGGCCGGGAAAATCAATTGCGCTTCTCGCTGCAGGAGATGAAGGCAAGCGTGACTTTCCCGAGCCTCCCAGGGCACCGCAGTATAGGGGGTGGGGGTGGAGGCACCTTTCATTCTAATGTGGATTTCAAGCGGGGCCCAGGCTGGGAGCCACCACGCCTCAGCGCCGCCTGTGGAATTCAGGAGCACACGGTGGCAACGCCCCCAGCGCCTCGCACGGCCTCTTTCTTATTTCTAAGCAACAATGAGCCGGCTGCAGCCTTGCCCCGGGTTCACAGCTAAACACCCACGGCCACCACGCCTCCTTCCATGGTGGAGGGGAAGGCCAGACACTGGGCAGGAGGTGGGTATTGACGGCGTCTCCCGGGCCCAGGCCCTGTGCCTGCTGCATCCAGCCTCTCCTTGGGCCTCCAGACCTGCTGTGGGGGCAGCACTGTCATCCCTTCTCTGTACAGAGGAAAATCAGAGCCCAGGACAGGGCGACCTGCCTGGGCCACGCAGGTTAGGAGCCATTTGTGCATCTTCTGCGCAGTCTCATGTTATCATCTCGGGAGTCTGTGGATGTTTAACGATCCAGGTCCTGTCTTTGGTCAGGCTTCCAGAAAACCCAGAGCCAACGTGCTGCCCCTGCTGCAGGTACGGGCACTGCTAGACCTGCCTTCAGGAAGGGCCGTCCTCCATCCTTCCCTTTATTCGCTGCTATTTTCATCTGTGAAATGGGGACATAACAACAGCACTGACCTCTGAGGGTTGCTGTGCAGGCACATGGAGAGACGCTGGCACGCTCGAGGCAGCACTGGGCACACGGCCATCTCCCCGGGGGGGGGGGGGGGGCGGTCAGGGCTGCTAAATCCTGGGGCCTGCACGGTGGTGCCTGCAGTCATTTCTGGAACCAGAGAGGGTGGAGTCAAACAGGATGAATGAAGCTGGTCAGGTGGCACTTACTGACTTCCTACTGATTGATTGATTAATTGATTGATTGATCGGCCAAGCCCTGGGGTCCTCTGGCGGGGCCCTCAAGGAGCAAACAGCTGGGTCCAAACTCAGGTCTCGCCCAGGCAGGTGTCAAACCCGCTTCCTCAGCCGCTTGCGTGGTTTCCCTCCAAGCCCGGAGCTCGAACCCCCCACACTCTCCACTTTATTTTCCGAGGCCAGGAGGAGGCCCTGACCCGAACTCACCCTCCACCCGGGGGTTTCCAAACCTGCAGAGAGCAGCTTCCCTGCAGGAAGGGATGCTGACCCTTTGCTCTGGGTCACGACGCCCTCACATCCCGCCCGCTGGGCCGCTGGGAGGGCAGGGCCGAGGTCACAGGTGAGTAAGCACAGAGCCCGACCCAGACCCGGACCCGGACCCGGAGCGCAGCCACGGAACCGGCTGGGGGAAGGTCAGGTCACCAGGGCCAGCCCTGCCCTCGTGCTGAGCGCAGAGGCCTCCGCCTTAACACAGTGCCCGTACCTGCAGCAGGGGCAGCACGTTGGCAGAGGGCACAGGAGCTATTTCATGTGCACAGCCCCACGGTCTGCTGGCTGAGGCGCTCGACTTTGTAGAGTCAGGCGGTTTATGAGGGACAGGCACTCCCATTGTGAGGAGCGGGGGAGAGCGGGCGCGAGGCTGGGGCCTGGCTCCTTCTCCAGTAAAACCAGGGAAAGTTCATTAAGGCCGTGACTCAACAGGCTTTTCTGATGCAATTAGAGGTCCAGCTGGGCAGCCTGCTGTTTCCGGGACAGGAAGTCAGCACCTGGCTCCACAGGCCACTGCCTGAGGCAGGCGTTTCAACAGTGACGCCAGCCCGAAGCCCAGCCCGGCGGGAGCCTCACGTCGGGTCTGTGGGAGCCGCCCGTGTGCCTGGGCCGTGGGCACTCCAATGGATCCCACGTCTGCAGGTAGGGAGACTGCAGCCCAGAGAGGGGGTGCCACTTGCTTAAGTCACACAGCCAGTCTGTTCCTAGAGCCTGCCCCTGCCACCTCCCACTGATTCCCTCCTACAGCTGCACCCCAGGCTCTGAGTAGCCTGAGTGAACTGCACTCTGCCGTCCCCCAAACCCGTGGGAGCCTTCTTTGTTTTCGTAATAAACTCACATATAATCAGGGGAGCAGTAAAGGAGCTTCGGACCCGTCTGCTCGAAGCCCGCCGCCTGCCCGTGGGGACGGATCTGTAGCCACAGTCACTCCCGTGGAGACAGCAGGCCGGTGGCATCTCAGCTACCGACTCTCCCTCCGTCACAACAGCCCTGCTCCGATGGGTGGGGCCTTCTTGTCTCTGGACCACCTTTTACAAAATGCAGGCGACTGACGAGGTCGCAGTGGACGCTCCAACGCCTCCCCCGGCCCAGCAGCCCGGCAGGAGGAGGCCCGGGCGTGTGGGGAGATGTAGGAAGAAGGGGTGCAGCCTGGCCTGGCTGTGACCGAGGAGTCCCCGAGGTAAGACCACTCCTGCACGGGCTCCATGCCCCAGGCACGCACACCGGGGGCCGGGCTGGTAGTAGATGCTCCGTAAATGTTAGGTCCTTGTTCTCCGCACCCCACTCGTGCCTCTGCAGGAGAGGGCGCGGGAGCTATTTCGTGGACACGCAGTCCTGGCCCTTTAACCCCACCCACCTGCACCGTAGCTGGTCGCAGGTGCTGCTGGTCTTCTCCCTGACTCCCTCTGGCCCATCGTCCCCGCTTCTAGAACAGACGCGGGTGGGGGGGGGGGGGTGTCTGGTCTCAGCCTTTACTGCTACCTGATCCCGAAGTCACCACTTCTGAAACCTTGTTTCCTGTAAAATAGGTTGTTGAAAGGTTTAAAAACGAAAGCATAGCTTTGCATCCACTGCCCCCGGTTTAAGAGCTGAGGAGTTGAGTTTAAGGCCTGTCTCTTCTTGAAAAGCCCAGTCAGCCATTATCTGGCCTCCTCCCGTCCTTGCCAACAGGTATTGTGCCGGGGAGATGGGTGCGTCCTCCGGTCCCTCCAGCGCCCTCACGCCCCTTCCTCACACCGGGACGTCCTCGCTGGCTCCTGCCGCCTGTCCGCTCTGGGCCCGCACGCAGGCGGTGACGAGGGAAGCGTGGCTCCTTCCCGCAGGCGGTCTGGGTCTGGGTGCCCTGTCCAGGTCTCATTTGTACTGGTCCTGGGTTTACCACTAGAGCCACCACCTCCTGTGGCACGGCTGCTGCCTGTCCTGCAGGGGGCGCGCTGCCACGGCTCTGTCCTCTGCTGCAGGTTGACCCGTGGTGTGAGCTCTCAAATGAGAAACCCAGAGGAGTCGGAGGCCAGAGATTGAGCTCTTTCATCAGCCAGGCCCCGGCCCTCATCCCTTATTTTTAATGCTCGTGTGAAAGCGAATTAGACTGGGAACTGAGCTACAGCTCTGGCAGGTTCCAGTGTAAACCAAGCCTTTTTCTCTCAAGGGTTCCACCAATATGAGTGCACTGCTGGCCCCGGCCAGTCTCACCTCCCACCTCCTTCCTTCGGGGGGTGCCCCCTGGGTTCCTGAGGCCACAGATGCTTCCTTTCCTTTCACAAGGCAGCTCACCTAGGGGACTCATCGCCCCCCTCCCCCCCCCCCCCAGCATGGGCGCTTTAATGGGCTGGGGCTTCCACGGGGAGCTGACCCAGCGGGGTGATGGCTTAAGCCCTCCGGGTGGGGTGGGAGCATGCCGTTCCCCTGTGCTCCGGAGGCAGCCGCCTGGGGTGAGTGCACAGGGACAGCCTCCGGGCCAGCGGAGCCCAAACCCTGCTGCCCTCAGGCACGTGGCTTCTCTGGGCCTCGTGCTCTTCATTTATAAAATGGGAAGATGGTGAGACCTACTTGGAAGGGCTGGTTTTAAACATTAATAAGAGATCAAGTTAAACAGCCTCACTGTGGTTAGTAATTCTCCATGTCCATCTTAATCTTTCCCAGTGAAGTCATCTTGGATGTGGGAGCCTGGCCCATACGACGAGCCGCCTCCCTGTCCGGGTGCTGAGCCCAGCGGAGGGTTCACAGAGCAGACGCCCACTCTCGGCCGGTCCTGCCATGCGAGGCTCGGCATTCCCACCCAAGGCTGGTAACTCATTGGCTCACTGCGGCGCCCTGTGGTGTTGGTGGCACGTGTGTCACACTGAGCCTCTCACACCAGTTCTGGGAGAGGTGGGGGCCCTCCTCCGAGCCCAGACCCCAGACGCCAGAGGCCAACCTTGTAAGCAGACCTTCCCAGGGCTGGCAGCCTCAGGCCCCGCTGTCACCCCTTCTCTGTGAGAACTCCTGTCAGGGGGCAACTGTGTGTGTCAGTGTGTGTGTGTGTGTGTCCGTATGCCTGTGTGTCTGTGTGCTGGTGTGTGTGTGTGTGTGTGTGTGTGTGTGTGTGTGTGTGTCCGTATGCCTGTGTGTCTGTGTGCTGGTGTGTGTGTGTGTGTGTGTGTGTCCGTATGCCTGTGTGTCTGTGTGCTGGTGTGTGTGTGTGTGTGTGTGTGTGTGTGTGTGTGTGTCTGTGTACAGGGCCGGAGGGGTGAGGAGGCAGAGACTGGGGAGAAACCCTTTCTCCTCCACCCTTTCTCCTCCTGGGAAGATGCACACTGAGAGCAGGGCCGACATGCTGCGTCCCCAGCGTGGCTGGCTGTGCGGGACCCTGCACATGCTGTCGCCGTGCGGCTGGCGTGGTTTCGCCTGCGCAGGAGCTATGAGGTGTGAAGCAGCTTCGCTGGCCCGGAGCCCCACCGGCACGCGTAGCAGAGCCACACCCTGGAGCTGGAAGAAGACGATTTCTCATTTTCCAAACCAATTTTGCTGACCTGATTTTCTTTTCTTTATCAACTCTTGTGCCAAGAAAGGGGATTGAGGAATGGAGGTAGCTTAATGGAACGCGCTGTGTGCTGCAGGGCTGGTGTCTCCATGGCGACGGGATGCAGGCTCCGTGCAGACGTGGGCTGAGCTGCACTGAGACAGCTGTGCCTCTGAAAGGGCCGGGTGCACGGATGGCCTCCTGGACTCGCGTGGAAATGCTGGTTCCTGGGCGCTGTACCGACAGGGGGCCGGGATCTCGGGGTGCAGGGCCCAGGACTTTGTATCTGATCTACCTCCTTCCATGGCTCTGAGGCTCAGGGAGTCGCAGGCCCATGGTGTCAGGCCGTGAGTCAGCCCACGGGGGGTGTGGCACACACTCAGCCTCATCACCAACTGTTCAGAGGAGTAATTTCGGGAGATCCCTCTGTGCAGCAGGGGCCATGGATGGGAGGGGAGATGGGAGGGGCCAGGGAGGACACGCCCACCTCAGGTGCTTCAGCCCCATCAGCACAAACCACCAGCAGACCCTTTAACTAGCAGGACCCACGGGCCCTCAGAGGCCCCAGGACCGAGGGCACAGCCTTGCCCTGGGGGTGTAGGTAGTTGGGGGGCACAGGTCACGGCTGGTGGCAGCACAGTGTACTAGCAAACCCTGATGGTCCTCGTGCCGAGGAAACCCCAGACCCAAACTCAGCTCCGTGGTCGCAGGGATGGCATCGATGGCAGCGGGAAGCATTCGCCGGTCACTCTCACATTCGCACGGGATCGCCACGGTTGTCCCTGGTGACCGTGTGTGTGTGTGGACTGGTGCGGTGGTGAGCCATTTTCCAGATGGGAGAACTGAGGCCTCCTCGGTTCCGCTGGTCCCGGCAGGCATGCAAGCTGGTCCTGGGCCGCAAGGGGCAGAAAGCGAAGCCTCAGGAGAACACGGGTTCCTGGGGGACGCGTGTGCATAGGAACAGGCGGCAGGCGAGTGAGGACGTGCCTGAGATGGTGGCCGGTAGTGATGGCTGTTTTCCTCTTGGACTTCCACCTTTGTCTTTTTAATCACGGGGCAATGAATTTTTAATAAAAATATCGCTCATATAGTTAGAGATACACTGGCAGTAGGACATGTGGCGGCAGCGGGGCTTCGGACCCGAGTCCCTAGCCTCACTCTGCCCCGTGCATGGAAAGCCGTCATTCCCTCCGCCTCTGAAAGCCCCTCTGGAAATGGGCACAGTGATGGTGCCCACTGCCCAGGCCACGAGGACACGGTGGGGTGACTAACGCACATCACTCCACGCGTGCTAACCGAGGGCGCGACCTCGGGCAGGCCAGCCCGGGGGCTCCGTGCACCGCCCCGTTTTGCCTCACAGCGTGAGAAAGTCACCAGTGTCGCCCCGTCCAGAGAGAAGTAAACTGAGGCCTCCCGAGGGCAAGGAACTCCACAGGGTCACAGCGAGGGCAGAGCTGGGCTTTGCGTCCGGACAGCCTGGCCCCAAAGGCGCTGCTCCTACTGCCCGCCCAGCGCTGGGAGGCGGCGGGACTTCTGCAGCCGCTGGCAAGGTGCAGGGTGGCGGCGTCTGTCTCTGGGGGCCCAGCTGTCACATACAAAAGACGGATGTCCGCGGGCAGCTGCTTCATCTCCCCGAAGCGCCCGCTCCTGATGCACTGGGTCTGCTGCTTCCGGGGCTCCAGGGTGTGCCCTCCTCACAACGAAGGGCAGTTGTGGGGCCTGTGGGGCCCAGATGCTGCAGAAGCTCCCGAGCCTCTTCAGTTGGGGTTTCTAGGAGGTTCCTTACAGACCAAGACCCAGCGATCTCCCTCCTCCCTCGGTCAGGGCGGGGCTGGAGGGCCAAGCTTGGGAACAGAGACCAAACATATACCATCCTCCAGCTGCATGCCCACACGGACTCCATCCTCCAGCTCATGCCCACACGGACTCCATCCTCCAGCTCATGCCCACACGGACTCCATCCTCCGGCTCATGCCCACACGGACTCCATCCTCCGGCTCATGCCCACACAGACTCCACCCTCCGGCTCATGCCCACACAGACTCCATCCTCCAGCTCATGCCCACACGGACTCCACCCTCCAGCTGCATGCCCACACGGACTCCATCCTCCAGCTGCATGCCCACACGGACTCCATCCTCCAGCTGCATGCCCACACGGACTCCATCCTCCAGCTGCATGCCCACACGGACTCCATCCTCCGGCTCATGCCCGCACGGACTCCACCCTCCAGCTGCATGCCCACACGGACTCCATCCTCCGGCTCATGCCCGCACGGACTCCACCCTCCAGCTCATGCTCACACGGACTCCATCCTCCGGCTCATGCCCACACGGACTCCACCCTCCAGCTGCATGCCCACACGGACTCCACCCTCCAGCTGCATGCCCACACGGACTCCATCCTCCAGCTGCATGCCCACACGGACTCCATCCTCCAGCTGCATGCCCACACGGACTCCACCCTCCAGCTGCATGCCCACACGGACTCCATCCTCCGGCTCATGCCCACATGGACTCCATCCTCCAGCTCATGCCCACACGGACTCCATCCTCCAGCTGCATGCCCACACGGACTCCATCCTCCAGCTCATGCCCACACGGACTCCATCCTCCAGCTCATGCCCACACGGACTCCATCCTCCAGCTCATGCCCACACGGACTCCATCCTCCAGCTCATGCCCACACGGACTCCATCCTCCGGCTCACGCTCACACGGACTCCATCCTCCGGCTCATGCCCACACGGACTCCATCCTCCAGCTCATGCTCACACGGACTCCATCCTCCGGCTCATGCCCACACGGACTCCATCCTCCAGCTCATGCTCACACGGACTCCATCCTCCGGCTCACGCTCACACGGACGGGGTCTGACCGTGGGGTTCAGACAGACACCCTGTGTCCACCTTTCCCTTCGCCAAGTCCTCCCGTCCATGTGCCCAGATGCCAACAAACAACCCCATTTGTGGAGCAGCCATGCGCCGCTTCCTCCTGTCTGTGCGCCCCCGGCCTGGGCGGCCAGGAGAGGGCATGGGGACCCCAACGTCGATAGGATTATTTTTTTTCTTCTGAATCAAAACACCCTCCTCTCATGAGAGGAGAACTCCATGTTTCTAGGCCGACTGACTCAGTGGGCTGCCAGCTTTGAAACGACCTGAGAAAAAACATATATAAACAACATATATATCGGACCTCGGTGCTGGCGCCAGGTGGTGAGGGAAAAGAAAAGAAATGCAAAAATAAAAGAAATAAAAAGAGCATGAGACAAACATACAGCTGGTTATGTAACACCCGATGCGTGACGTCCTGGGGCTGGGCCCGCCAGCTGTGCACAGGGGCAGGGCTGGGCCAGCCCCCGGGGCGGGGATCCACCAGGCACCTCTCCCATCGACCCGCACCGCCCCCGGTTTGTTGGGTCTGTGTTATTTTGAAAGCTTGCTTGTCCTTCGCGTTAGGGGCTGGGCTTGGGCTCAGCAATGAGACCAGCAGAGCAGGGCCGGGCCTGGCCTTCGATGCTGAACGGGCCTCTGGTGGCGGTTGTGTGAGTCCGCGTGGAGGCGCGGGGGCCGCAGGGGAGAAGCGGCGATGGCGTGGGCCAGGGTGGAGGTGACCGAGGTGACAAGAAGCGGACAGATGGCGGATGGGTCTGAAGGCAGAGGGACAGCGCCTGCAGCAGGCTGAGCGTAGAACCTGAGGAGAACAGAGTCAAGGCGGACGTCCAGGGTTTGGCTTGAGCCTGTGAGGGCCGCCGAGCGGACATTCCCTGCGGCGGGAACGTGCAGGGCCCAGGTCGGGGGCGGGAGGGCAGGAGTCGGGGGCGGGAACGTGTCCTGGGCGTCCACGTGGAGGTGAGCAAGCAGTGACACCTGAGAGTGGACCTCGGTGCCGGTGCCAGGTGGTGAGGGAATGATCGGCCCCCCGCCCCCCAGAGAGCTCGCAGGGAAAGTAAAAGGGGGGAGGGGAAGGGGGAGTCATGTTGGACCCAGAAGCAGCTTCAGAAAGTATCTGGCAGAAGGGGAAACCGAGGCCCAGAGAGCGAAGGTGGTTTGCTCAGGGTCACACTGCAAGTGAGCGACAGCCTGTCCCCCCCCACCACCTACCCACCCACCTCCAGGCTCGAAGGCTGCGGGCCTGAGGCAGGAAGCCGGCTGGTGACCCCGTTCTGTCCCCCCAGGTCACCATCCTGGTCAGCCTGGCCCTCGCGTTCCTCGCCTGCATCGTGTTCCTGGTGGTTTACAAAGCCTTCACCTACGACCACAGCTGCCCGGAGGGGTTTGTCTACAAGGTAAGGGCCTCCGCAGGTGAGTGGCCCGGGGGACGGCAGCTTCCCTGGGAGGGTTTATCAATGTCTCCTTCTCACTGGCGCCCAGATTCGGGGTCCGCCCCTCCCTGCAGACTGTTTAAGGGGTGGCCAAGGGTCTGCCACTTGGCACGAAGGACTGGTCTCGGGGGACAGTAGACGAGGCGCACCCTGCTGTGGCGCGTCGCAGTGAGGAGAGTCCCGCTCCCTCGGGGGACACTGCCCGTCCCGTCCTCGGGGCTCTCCCTGGCCAGAGCGTCCTGGTCTGAGGGCTGCGTCCTTGTCCCCACCGGCCCGCAGAGATAGATGACAGGCAGCTGCTGAGGGTCCCCAGGCCGCAGCCCCACTCTGCTCCTTCCCGCCAAGACCTGAGCCGGCTGCATGGCCCCGGGCGTCTCCTCGCCCTCTGAACCTCAGCTGTCTTACCTGCCAAATGGGCGTGCATCACCCACCCACAGGCTTTCGCGAGGCCCGAGGAGAGAACCTAGTAAAGCCAGCCAGCGAAGGGCCTTCTACATCAGCGGTCGCCAGCCTTTCACACCTCGCAGACCACTGGTTAGCGACCGCTGTTCTAGACAACCGCTCTCCACAAACGTTCGTTAGACTAGAGACGTCTGGTCTGGATCTAGAGAAGGGGACGTGCGCCTTCGTAAATTACCCTTTCCCGGGAGCCCACGCTGGGTGTTTCATGCCCGTTCCCTCCGTGGAGCTGCACCCCATTGAGAAATACAGAGAGTTCGCCCCATTTCCGTCCAAGGGAAGGGAGGTGAAGGGCGTTTGGGGAGCAGCGGTTTCTGAGACGTCACCCAACATTGCAAAGTGAGGGAGTCGCACGTGGAACGTCCCCTTCAAAACAGGTTCCCCAGGAAACATGCGCCACGTGACTCCCGAAGACACGTCCTGAGCAGGAGCCCGGGCTCTGGGTGGTGGTGACACTGCCATCGGGAACAGGTGCATACGCTGCGACGTAGCCACACGGGGACTCCGTGCTGCGGTGACAATAAGGCAGGGAGGTGTCCAGACCCGGACACGGAACCCCCCCAGGATAAGACGAAGGCAGAGGTGCTGCCGTGTGTGAGGGGGAGGGGCGGGGCAGGGGCACTCACATTGGCAGAGAAGCTCCCGAAGAAATGCCCTGGGAAATGAAGAAACATGGCTTTTAAAAATAGATACTTTTATTGATCTCAGAGAGGAAGGGAGAGGGAGAGAGAGAAACATCAATGATAAGAGAATCATTGATCAGCTGCCTCCTGCACGCCCCCTACTGGGGATCGAGCCCGCAACCCGGACACCTGCCCTTGAGTGGAATCGAACCCGGAACCCTTCAGTTCGCAGGCCGGTGCTGACCCAGGGGCGGGCAGGGCGGGAACCAAGGCTTTGATGGGGAGGAGACACAAGAGCAAACTAAAGGAAATAGGCGGCCACGGCTGCGGGCAGTGCGTGGGGTGGGGTGACGGGAGCCGCAGGTGAGGGGGCCTGGTGGCGCCCACGGCGGCCACGGCGGTGACCCAGCCAGTAACAGAGGAGGCAGCTGAGTCAGCACCGTCAGGCCTCCTTCTCCCGCCTCAGGGAGTGTCGGCCTTGAGGGCGATGGTGACCATGGGGGGGAGGCCGGCGGGCGCTGTCCCCTGCTCTGTGGCTGGGCCCCGCGTGGAGTGGGGGGGGTGTCGCCGGGCGGTGGGAGGGGTGCGCGGTGCTGACCGGCTCTCTCGTCCCCAGCACAAGCGCTGCATCCCGGCCTCCCTGGACGCCTACTACTCGGCGCAGGAGCCCAGCTCCCGGAGCCGCTTCTACACGGTCATCAGCCACTACAGCGTGGCCAAGCAGAGCACCGCGCGCGCCATCGGGCCCTGGCTCTCGGCCGCCGCCGTCATCCACGAGCCCAAGCCGCCCAAGACCCAGGGCCACTAGGGGCCGCCGCCGCCGGGGGGCGGGGCGCAGGGGGGACCCCGCTGGCTAAAAGCTCCAGTTACCAGACAAGGCTGTCCTCCCGGGGTGGGGGGCGGGGGGCTCCCCTGAACTTCCATGCGCTGGCGTTGTCCAAATCGCTTTCTTTTCATCCCTGGTATTGTCGCTTCTCCCCGAGTCCGGCTCGTGTACAAAGGCATGTTGCGTGTTGACCGTCCCCATGTAAGACATGTTCAAGGCCACTGCTTAGTGTTTGTTAGGAAACATTAAAAACAGGAAAGGAGACAGAACACCAACAGGAAAAGGGTGAGCGGGCTGCGTGGGGAGGCGTGGAGGGCAGTGCGGACCCTCGGCTGCTCAGATGAGGGGCCGCAGCTTCTGTGTGGGTTCTGGGGACACAGCGGGGCTCTGTGGGAGCCACAGCTCACGGCCACAGCCCCCAGCAGGGGTGCCCTGCAGGTCGGCACAGATGTGTGAGGGTTTCCGAGCTGCCTGGGGGGAGGGGGTGGTGTCCGCAAACGGGAGCGGGCGACTCCCTGTGTCTTTTCCTGGTGTTTCTAGACCCTCACCTGGGCGCTGCCCTCGTTCCTGACAGGCCGGGGCGGGGCGGGGAGGGGGGGGCTGCAGAAAGCGCACAGGCACCCATTTTAAACTTTTGTTCAGT
>NW_005871256.1:612841-615264 GCF_000147115.1 Myotis lucifugus
AGGCGGGGGCCGCAGCGAAGCGAGCTGGTTCTGAAGGAGGCGCACATTCGGGTCTCCTGCCCACGCGGGTGTCGAAGGGACATCCGTCCACCCCCGAGCTGGTTTAGATGCTCCTGACAAGGAGGCGGCACCGGCCTCAGCCCGTCCCACCCGGCCCTGAACCCCCTCGCACCCACGGTGCGCCCACAAACACTCTGGGAGGCCCACTCTGCGGGCCTGGGCTGCAGGCCGGGAGGTGTGGTTTGAGATGAGGTTTCCCCACGGAGCTCTGACGGCCATGCCAGGGCCTGGGTGGCTGCTGTGCGGCCGTCATTGTGTCATTGTGCACAGCAGCTGGGCCGAGAGCAGCGGCTCCCGACGTCCCGCCAAGGCCACCAAGGCCACCGTCTGGCCCTCCCCCCCTCTGCCCGGCCGAAGGTCACCACCTCCATGCGTCATCCACAGCCCATGAAAAGCCGTCCCTAGCCCAGCCGCTGAGCGCTTTCTAACTTTGTGGTGTATTTTTGTCAGTAGGTAGCAGAGGCTGAGTATTTTTTGTGTAATTCTTGAACTTTTCTGACAGGAAACAAATAAAGATAGATGTGTCTGAGAGTCGTGGCCTTCCTTTATCTTCTGCTCCGGGGCCGGCGGGGAGGGGCTGGGGCAGGGACCCCGGGGAGGGGCCTGGAATTGGGCGGTGGGGGGACCTCCATCCTGAAACGATGCCGAGGTCAGAAGCAAGAACCAAGAGAGGCACCTGGCTACCTGCCTGCGGCCCAGGTCCTGCCTGTGAGCGCCTGGGGCCGGCTGTGCGGGCAGCACCCAGCCTTTCCCTGCCTGCGGCCCAGGTCCTGCCTGTGAGCGCCTGGGGGGGTGGCTGTGCGGGCAGCACCCAGCCTTTCCCTGCCTGCGGCCCAGGTCCTGCCTGTGAGCGCCTGGGGGGGGCGGCTGTGCGGGGCAGCACCCAGCCTTTCCCTGCCTGCGGCCTGGAGGCGGAGCCAACTCGGAAGCAGCAGGAAGGGCCAGGAGCACCTCTGTCTGACCTAATGCGATTGGCTGTGAGCCCCCAGCCTGAGGGGGAGGCTGGGCGATGGGTGGGGCCACTCGTGCTTGGCTCATGGAAATCTTCTCATCACCTTGGGAGCTGGGGGTTATGGACCCCATTTGACAGATGAAGAAACAGGCTCAGAGGGATGAAGAGGTGCCCGAGGGCTGTGGCAGCTGAGCTGGGATTCCAGCGCAGGTATGTGCTCCTTGGCCGCTCACCCCGCCCCGCTTCTGTGAGACCCTGAGCCGTCTGTCCGTCCGTCCGTCCGTCTGTTCGTCTGTGGAGGCTGCGGCTCATCCTCAGACATCAAGTTGCAGAGTCACCAGCACTGGTTCGCCCCCAGCCGGCCTCGGGGTCCAGGGCTCGCGCTGACAGCGACGCCGGTGCCCACGCCACGTGCCTGGTTAAGCGCTGTGTGTTCAGATACCTCCGTGAGGTGGGGGCCCAGCATCCTCATCGCTGTCGTGTGCTCAGCACCCCGTTTGGAGGTGGAGGCAGGGGCCTGGGCAGGGCAGCCCCTGGCTCCCACCCCTCGGTCAGGAGGCAGCTCCGCGGGTTCAGGTACCGTCATGGTCACCACGGTGCCAGTCGGCACTGACCGCTCCCCTCCACCGTGGGCCTGGGAGCCATGGGAGCCGGGAGCTGTGCTCACCCCTCCTCTCCCACGGGTGGCAGGCGTCTGGGGGGGGCCAGGCCTGACCGGGCGGAGCGGGAGGCTGACTCCAAGCTCATGGCTGCACCAGGGCTGTGACCGGCAGGCGTGCTGGTGGGAGGAAGGGAGGACGCGTGGCTCCTGCCCTTTGTGGCTGCCGAGCTGGGGCGTGAGGCAGCCCCCACCCCCACCCGCACACAGCCTGGCCTCCAGCCCCTGTAAACACGCTGGATTTCCAATTACACAGTCAGCTCGCGGCTAAGTGGACACAGGTTCAAACGCTCCGTCACCAATGACCTGCTGCTCCGTTGCCCGAAAAACAAGCCGCGGCTGCAGGTGCGATGGGAGCGAGAGTGAGGGTCGGAGGGGCCCCAAGGAGGGACCGGGAGAGAGAGTGAGGGTCAGAGGGGCCCGAGGAGGGACAGGGAGAGAGAGTGAGGGTCGGAGGGGCCCAAGGAGGGACAGGGAGCGAGAGTGAGGGTCGGAGGGGCCCAAGGAGGGACCGGGAGAGAGAGTGAGGGTCGGAGGGGCCCGAGGAGGGACAGGGAGAGAGAGTGAGGGTCGGAGGGGCCCGAGGAGGGACAGGGAGAGAGAGTGAGGGTCGGAGGGGCCCGAGGAGGGACCGGGAGAGAGAGTGAGGGTCGGAGGGGCCCAAGGAGGGACAGGGAGAGAGAGTGAGGGTCGGAGGGGCCCGAGGAGGGACCGGGAGAGAGAGTGAGGGTCGGAGGGGCCCAAGGAGGGACC
>NW_005871256.1:615781-622979 GCF_000147115.1 Myotis lucifugus
GGACCGGGAGCGAGAGTGAGGGCCGGAGGGCCCAAGGAGGGACCGGGAGAGAGAGTGAGGGCCGGAGGGGCCCGAGGAGGGACCGGGCCACGCTGCTCCTGCTGAGTCAGGGGTTCCCTCGGAAGGAAGGAGGCCCTGTCTGCCCCCAGGAGCCCCGAGGTCGGGGGGTCAGAGAGGGTAACAAAGGGGCTGCTCAGGGAGAAGCCGCTGGGGGTTCTGGAGGGGTGGTTTCTGGTTTTGGGGGATGGGGTTCCGCGGGCACAGCTGCCCAGCAGAGAGGGGGCGGGAGCCAGGAAATGCTTACAAACAGCACGTGGTTCACAGGGCACTGTGTGTGCTTGTGCACGCGTTCCACGTCTTCTCGCCAACACTCGGACGTTCGCCCCGGGAAGCTCGCCCGTGCGGGGGACCTGGGCGGCCGATCTCGGGGCGGTGTCTCTGTGGGCATCACTGGCGTCAGCAGGGGCCGTGGGGAGCAGGCCTCGGGGCTGGGGGAGGAGTTCGGGGGGCGGAGAGGAGACCGCAGAGCCTCCTGCCCGCCCTGGGACAGCCGTGGGGTGGGAGGGGCTGCTCCTGGGTGTCCCTGCGCCGGGCTGGGCACCGAGGTCCGGCAGGTGCAGGGGCTGCGGACACCGCGGGCTCACAGTCGGGGCTGGAGAGGCCGGATGGCGCCCGGTGAGCCCGCCAGGGACCAGGTCAGGAGACAGACGTTCTCCTGGAAAATGGAAAGACCACCTGTGGGAGCTGCTGTCGATGAGTTCGCCCCCTCCCCGCCTGTGATGGGTCTCATCTAATTGGGGAGTCATGTGGGGAAAGGAGAAGAAAGAAATACCCGATCATTTTTCCAAGATGCACACGACACCATCTCAAAGGGAAAAGGAAAAACAGTCTCCTGAGCAGTTGCTAGAACAGGGCTGGTTTCCATGGCAACACCGCGCCGTTCCGCGGACCCGCGCAGCCTGGCACAGCGGGTGTTGATCTGTCTGCCCTCCTCTCAGGATGATGTGTGTCTGAGAACCTAGACTCCGAGCGCACCCCGAAGCTGCCCCCACAGACGGCCTCCCTGCGCTGGGCCCTGTCTCCTCTCTCCCTCTCCGTCTCGTCTCTCCTGATCACTCCTTGCCTGTGGCTGCCTCTCCGGGGTCCCTGGCCAGCGCCTTGCTGGGTGTGGGGTGGGGCCCGGGGCAGAGGGGAGCCCAGAGCCCCCGGGAGGAGCCCGGCCTCCAGCCTCAGGTCTCCTGGATCTCCAGCCTCGACCAACTCCGGCCCCTCCTGAGCTTGTGTCTCCATCTGTAAATGGAGATGATCATTGTACCAACTGCTCTTTTTGCAAGAATTCAAGGAAATATTTTTACAGATTTACCTGTAGCAGGTTCTCAACAAATTGTAGCTACTGTATCTTGAGTAAGTGTCTTACTCAGCCTCAGTGTTTTTATTTCTAAATTGGAATTATTTATAAATAGCACCCCCCCCCCCATAGGGCTGCTGTGGCTTAAAATGAGGCAGTGGCTGTGATGTGCCCATTCCTCTCCCTGGACTTAGGGTGCTCACAGCACCGCCCCTTCCTCTAGGCCAGCGGTTCTCAACCTGTGGGTCACAACCCCTTTGGCGGTCGAACGACCCTTTCACAAGGGTCGCCTAAGACCATCCTGCATATCAGATATTTACATTACGATCATAACAGTAGCAACATGACAGTTATGAAGTAGCAACGAAAATAATTTTATGGTTGGGTCACAACATGAGGAACTGTATTTAAAGGGCCAGGAGGTTGAGAACCACTGCTCTAGGCCTCCCTTACATCATCACCACGGATGCCCACCGCACAGCCACGCCCGCCCCGTTATCCTCGGTCTGTCTCCCAGGCGTGGTAGGTGGCATTATGTGATGGGTGTCCTGTGGGACACAGTGGCACAGTCTCCTTGACCACCTGAGCCGGGTGCTCTAGGAATGTCCCCGTGGGGGGTAGGTGGGCCCTGCTGCTGTAGTTGAGTCTGGGTTGCCGTTGGCCCGTGCGTGCGTAGGGTCGCCCCTTGGGCTGCTGCCTGTGAGGTCCACCCGACCCCCGTGTGCGGGCTGGGCAGGTGCTGCCCCCACGGAGCAGGATTCGCCCCAGCAGGGCTGCGCCCGCCCAGATCTCCCCTGGGGGAGCCCCTGAGGAGCTAATGGGTGCTCTTAAGTATCTGCTTACGTCCTAAATGTCACTCAATTTTGAAAAATACCTGCCCCTCACCGACATGAAAGGCTGTTTATGTAAACCGTCAGCCAAATCAAACTGTTAGAAAACATCTGACTTCATTACTCAGTTCACATACATTTGATCTTGAGACAACTATAGCACCTCTGAATTCTAATTTTTAGATAGATAGATAGATAGATAGATAGATAGATAGATAGATAGATAGATGATAGATAGATAGATAGGTGATAGATAGATGATAGATAGATAGATAGATAGATAGATAGATAGATAGATAATTGATAGATAGACACACAGACAGTCTTGGCTACACCTATCACCATCATGTGGCCCAGACAAGTCATCTCACCCTTCTGAGCCTCATTTTCTGTAAATGACAAAAAAAACAATACCTCCAACAGGGTTGTTGGAAAAACAAGTGAAATAATTTAGGTAACGTGTCTGGCATGTGGCAGCACTCCGTGTATAATTAGCTACTGACTCTCACTGTCACTGTGCCCTCCATCCTGTCTCTCACCACAGTGCGTCCCCACGGCTGTCCTCGGGCCAGGCTCTGACCCCCACGAGGGGGTGCCCAGCCCAGGGTGGGCCAGCGCCAGCCCGTCCATGTCTGTCAGTGAACTTGTCCTGGGACAGGCACCTCCTTTGTTTCTGTGTTGTCTGTGCTACAGCATCAGTGCTGAGTCCTAGGGACAGAAACCCACACGACCCAGGAGGCCTTAAATAGCCACTCTCTTGCCATTTGTAGAAAAAGCTCTGGCCTAGAATCATGTCTAACTGATAGATGCTCATAAATAAATACTTCTTTGGAGAATGAATGAATGAATAGATGGATGGATGGATGGACGGACGGATACAATATAACAGCATCCTACAGGCTGAGCACCATGGGCTGTGGTAATGGGTTAGCTCAACTGGAATTTTCCTCTTGCTGGATTTTTTTTGACAAGTAGATTCTCTCCCTTGAGCTAACTGGTATTTAAAGCTGACACCCCTGTTATTAACTTCATCAGCATGCGGCTGGCTGTGTGGGTGGTGAAGCTCTGGAGAGAGGAAATGAGAGGGAGACTACGCAGGGGAGAGCCAGGAGGAGGCACACAGAGGGGAGACACAGAGCTGCCCCCTCACCCCTCTGAGCTGCCCCTGCTCGGGGCCAGGCTCTTGTTAAATGGAGCTTGGACTGTGCAGTAGCCCAGCCCATGGCCTGGACCTGGGAGCGCTCAGTAGGTTTTGCTGAATAAGTGAGATGGCGCGACGTGGAGCTTTGACAAGAACGCAGGAGTGGAAGCTAAGGACGGAACTTACAATCCAGCTTCTTCCCGCGAGTGCCTCCGAGGGATCCGTCACCTCTCTGCTCCAGCGAGAACACGGACCCCTGTCTTGCTTCCCTCTTAGGACTGTAGAGAGCAAAGAAGGACCCAGTGGGCACCAGAAGGAAGAAAGGTTGTTTGTGGAGCAGCAACTATGAGCTGGTCCCTGAGGAGGACGTTCCCTACACTTTCATCGATGTTCTCAACCAGCCACTGGGGTGGACATGACCGGAGGGGAAACTGAGGCCTGGGAGCATAGCCTGAGGGTCTTTTCATGTCTCCCGGAGCTTCACGGTCTGGTCTGGGCTTCTCTCAGAGGAGAAGGGGGAGAGAGGTTGGCAGTTTACTAAGAGCACGCACCGTCCATCGTCGTAATTTGATGACATGATATCAAGGTGCCAAGTAGAAATGCTAGTGAGTACTGGTTTTGTCCCAGGCACTCGGGGACTTGCTTTGACAGGCACGATGTTGCTGACCTCACATTTCATCCCCATTCTACAGATGAGGAAACTGAGACTCTGAGTGGTTAAGGGGCTTGTCCCAGGTCACAGAGCAGGTCAGGGCAGGACGGGGGTTGGAATCTCATCAGGGCGGCTCAGACCACGAAGCAAACTGCCTCTGCGTGTGTGACTTACTTGTCATTGAGAAAAGGTTTGCTTTGTTTTCCTTCCAGAAAAAGAGGTCCCCACTTAGTGCTTCTCGGGAAGGATGATTGATTATGTTTATAATATTGTGCAAGTAGAGTCTTCAGTGCTTAGACCAGCACCACAAACAGCCAGAGCAGCCCGATTCTTTGGAAAGAGCTGTTAATTGCACACCCTGTTTTCATAGAGGTTAAAAAAAAAACAAAAAAAAAAGGAGTTCTCACATTGAGGGAGAATTCATTATCAGTTGTCAGAAATGAAAAACACTAAATGTAAAACCATGTCTTTGGGGGCTGGAGCACGTGGAGTGTATGGCCAATGGCTTTGCATCTAAAAGGCTTTTTGCTTTAAAAGACCTTATAACTGACACACACAAAGGCTCAGGCCGGCTGAAGTTTAGGTGGGATTGCCCTGACTGTGGCGGTGCTCAAGGCGAGCGTTTGCAGGTAGCTCGCCCTGCTGGGCACTGGGCTGCGGGCTGGGGTGTTGCCTCTCCTCTTCTTTGGGGCACAGATCTCCACCTGGCGTGTAAAGAGTGGAAGCTGGGACTTAGCCGGCCCACCTTTTGAGCTCTTCTGTGGCTCCAGGTGATCTGGGCAAGTGATCTGAGGTCTGGAAGCCTCAGGTTCCCAACCTGTACAATGGGCATAGAGCTCCCACCTTGCACAATAAGTAGAATGGCTGTGAGGATGAAAAACATAAACCCGTGGGTTCCTGGCACACAGTAGGTGCTTAGGAATGTTAGCTACCGTCACAATTACCGTTGCTTGTCCTGGTTTATGAAATCACAGGCACATTCTTTAAACTGTGAAGGCAAACACAGGACCATCATTACAGGTTTCTCTGAGGATTTCACCACCGGGACCTCCTTGCCCAGGGGCTGGGCACGTGCCTCAGTTTCCTTGTTCTGTCCTCTCATCCATGCCTGACCCGCTTCTGAGCATCTATTTTCTCCTGGGCCAGAGGGCCAATGGCTCTGTCAGCATCTTCTCTCTCGGTGACAGTCCTGTGGCAGGGGACTCACGGATGGGAACAAGGTCTGTGCCTCCCAGCCACCGGGGACCGGGATGTGGTTGACAAGATGTCCGCATGAACAATCGCCTGTATTGAGCTGCTTCAGGTAGCAGTTCTGCCTGCCGGGCGCTGTCCGTGGTGCTGAAGTCTCCTCACCAGGAGCCTCCGGGCACCTTTGTTTCTCCTGCCCCGGCCTCTTTATTGGACCCAGCTATTCCCCGTGCTGCTGTTTCAGTCCAGCCTTTAGGGCAGCGGTTCTCAACCTGTGGGTCGCGACCCCTTTGGCAGTCGAACGACCCTTTCACAGGGGTCGCCTAAGACCATCCTGCATATCAGATATTTACATGATGATTCATAACAGTAGCAACATTACAGTTATGAAGTAGCAACGAAAATAATTTTATGGTTGGGTCACAACATGAGGAATTGTATTTAAAGGGCCAGAAGGTTGAGAACCACTGCTTTAGGGTGACCAGCCTCAGCTTGCCTGGGACTGAAGTGTGTCTGAGGCTCCTGGGACCTCATTTCTCTCCTCCCTCGTCCTGGTGTGACAGTGACAGCCCTCCCAGACCCCGCATGTGGCATGTCCTCCACCCCCCTCCTTCCTCCTGCCCCCAACTCTCTAGCCTGTCCCTCACCAACCCCAGAAGACCTCACCCTGAAGAGTGGCAGGACCGGGGCCTCTGCTACCCCTCGCCCTGGCCCAGCCCCGTGCACCCTCCATCATTTCATCCTCACACGCACTGGAAGGCCAGCCACCCAGCCTTGGTCACAGGGAAACTGGACTTGGAATCCAAATGGGCCCTGCTTCCAGCACACACCCCACTGCTGGCCCGGGCACCCTGTCCCCCTCTGGGAAGGGATGGAGGTGGGAGCAAACGCTGCTGAGAATCAGAGCGTGTTCCGTTCCTTCCACCGTCTGCCGGCTGCTCCTCGCTTAATTATTCCCTGACTGGCGTGGAATTCCGAAAGCATGCCTGGCACGGCATTACATGTTTTACCCACACCATTTTACTTAGGCTTTAAAAAAACCCCACAACCACCGCAGACGGTGGCTGTTAAAAAGCAAATTCTCCTGCTACAGAAGCGAGTTCTGCGAGGCTAAGCCGTGGTCCTCGGGCCACAGCTCACAGCGGCCAGCACTGGACTCTGTCCCCAGGGCCTGGAGGAGAGGCCGCCTCGACTGGGCATCCATCGGGTGCAGACATTCCCGACACTCCCACAGCAGCTTCCGTGCTGTCTCCAGGCTGCTTCCCCCCAGGATGCAGCCCAAAGCTTTGCTCAAAACCAGCCTCTGCGTGGACACTGTCACGGGGTTTCCCAAAACACCGCGTGCCGGGCTTGTTTTCTTAGCGGAGGGATGAGGTACGGGTTGTAGAGGGACAGAGGGAGAGGGAGCAGTTGGTGGGCACCTGGTCTCAAGTAACAGCCCAGAACTGCTAGAGAGGGGAGCGCGCTTACGGCCATTTCATAGATGTGGAGACTGAGGCCCGGGGCACCAGCTCTCGTTCCCACGGTCTTGCAGGTTGCACGGGGCCTGCTTTCCTTCTCTTCTGCTTTCCACGCTGCAGGCCGCCTCGCCCAGAGGTCCGGCCCCAGTGCCGAGTGAGCCCGGTAGCCAGCCACCCCTGAGTCCCGCCTGGGGGCTGGGCGTGGCCGTGTCCTGTGATAAAGTCCTAAATCCCCGCAGGACACAGGCGGGCAGACACGCTTCTCAGGGACGCCTCTCAGGGACGCCTTTGGGAAGCTGCATCGACTGTGCTCTTTCCTCAAGAAATCAGTATTTTGGGTGAAGTTTCAAAACCCCAGGAAAGAAAGCTGCTGAGCAGCGGCTGACAGGAAATTAGCCATTCTCCTTGCGTGTGGGTGTGGAAGGAGATACAGGAAACCTTTAGTCTGCTGGAGCCTCCCAGGTGTGCAGGGGAATGTGTAAGATCAAACTCGCGGGAAAATGCCAATCCAGGACCGCCGTCCCAAAACCCCCCGCGCCCCCACGCAGCCCTGACTTGTCCTTGGCGGGGGGGTTGGGG
>NW_005871256.1:623332-626923 GCF_000147115.1 Myotis lucifugus
CACATCACCAGGAGAGGGTGAAATGACTGCTTGGGGGACTCAGAGGCAGGCCCCCTGGCTTCCCTGTGCTCATCCAATGACTATTGAATGTATGGGGGGTGAGGGGGGGAGAGCAGGCAGCTTCCAGGTGCTGGGGACAGGGCAAACCGTGAACAAAATCAAGCCCCTGCTCGCCCTCATTCTCGGGGGAAACAATGGAAATAATTATGAGTGAAAATAACTATGGCGTGAAGGCCAGGGAGTGCTGATGAGAGATGGGTGCTCAGAGGTGCCACAAGGCTTCTTGCTTCTCGTCGGGGGGTGGACATTGGAGCACAGGTATGTGGACGCAGGGGCTTGGCTATGCGTTTGCACACACCTCAGGTGGGAGGGTCTGAATTCCCCCCCCGGGGCTGGAGGAGCCAGGACCAGTGGCGGCGTGGGAAAGAAAGCCAAGGCGTATCTGACTCCAGGTGAAGGCCACCCGAAATTAGGATCAGAGTGACACTGAATATCGAGATTCTGGGGAGACGATTAATATCTTTACAGTGTATCTTCCCATCCAGGATCGGGGCATGACTCTTCATTTTCCAGGATTTTTTATGGTTGCTAACATCCATTTCATAAAGTTTAATAATTGTCTACAGGTAGGTCTTGCACAGTTCTTATTAGATTTGTTCCTAGAGAGGGCGTGTGTGTTTCCTCGTTATGAATGGGAGTTTTAATTACATGTTAGAGTGGGTTATTATGTAGTAAAGGAAATTATTAAATTTTAAGTGTTGTGCAGGTGTCTACCTACTTCCCCTTGACTGATGTCTCATATCAGTTTTGTTATTTTGTTAGCTGATTTTCTAGGGAAATAATACAATAAGATTGCCTATAATAATGACACTCTTCCTTATTTGAAATTTTAATCCTTTATTTTTTTTTGCCTTATTGCATTGGCAGGGACATTGAGTAAAATGTTGTGTGGCAGGGTGATCCAGAGGGCACCCTTACCTGTTCAAGAGGGAATGGTTTTGTATTTCACCAACAGGCCTCATGTTTGTTAAACATCAACTACTAGGTTATGACTTTATTTCAGCAGAAACAGGTGTTTAATTTTATGGTGCTTTTGAAATCCCTATTGAAACAATCACATTTTATTTTCTTCTCTTATTTGTTAACCTGGTGAAATTTATTCATATATCCTTCTGACATGGAACAGTGAAATATCTTTGGCACTAATATTTTGATACACTATTAGGTTTGATTTGCCAACATTCTGTTCAGCATGTTGATAGCTATGTTTATGAGTGAATATGGCCTACTATTTTATTTTAATTTTAGTTTTGATGTCAGGGTTATGCTCACAGACTAAGGAGAATTGATTTCCATCTTGCTCTATGTTCTGGAATAGTTTATAGATCATAGCTAATGTAATTTTTAAAAAAATTTTGGTGGCACTTGCCATAAACTACTAGAGTTTATTTCCTTTTTCAGGGACAGGTCTTTGGATACCTTTTTAATTTCTTATATATTTCTTCTATGTTTATTTCTCTATTTAGGCTGCCTACCTCTTCTTAAATCAATTTTAATAATTTATATTTTCCTAAGAAGTCATTAATTTCATCTCGATGCTTACTTCATTGATATTAAGCTGTGCCTAGCATTCCTACATTTTTAGTATTGATCTTATTTATAGTTCCTTGCCTTCTTTCACCTTCTAAGTTATTTTAAAATATCTTCTCTCTGATTTTCTTGGTAAGGGTTGCCAGAAAATTATCTACTTTATTGGTCTTTTCAAAGGACCGTCTTTGGTTGCATTGATCAAATTTACTTGATTTGTTTTGTGTGCGTTCTATTTTATTAGTTTCTGCTGTCATCTTACTTAATTGCTCCTTCAGTTCAGAGAGTGACTTGTTTTGTCCTTTCTGTCTTGTTTGGATCCATGCTAAGCCCCTTTCTTGACAACCTTTGTGGTTTTCTAATAGATGCATTTGGGACCACAGGTTTTTCTCTGAGTGAGTGGGCTGGCTGAGGCTAAGGATGGGTGCTCCCTAAGCTGGGACAAGATGGTGCTCGTCCCCGAGCCGCCTGGGCACCCACGCTGTGAGCCGGGCCCTGGTGCAACATCAGATCAGACTTGTTTCTGCCACACAAATCAAGTTTCAACAACCCCGAAGAGGTTTTTAAGCAGGGAAGCAGCTCATCCCAGCACTATCTCTTGTTGGCTTAGCTTACAACATGCTCTGTTCACCTGTGTGCGTGCGTGTGCCAATCATCTAAATGCCCGAGCATCTGCTGTGCTCAGATTGTGACAGTGAAGCAGACGCGGTTCTGTCTTCAGAGTGTTCACAGTCTGGTGTGTGTGTGTGGGGGGGGGGGGGGGGCGGATATATAAATAGGCAATTTCAGTAAATGAAGTAAGTGCTACGAGTCTCAGTATTTTACCATCTGAGAGGAGAGAGGGACTTAGTCTGCATGGGGGTGAAAGGGACTAGAAATAAGGGAGGTCTCACCGGGGAGATGCCCAGGCTGAGGGTGGATGTCGTTCCATCGGGGGTTCATGTGGCTCGAGGGAAGGGAAGTAAAGGAAGATAAGAAAGAGCTGAGCTCAGTGTGGCTGGAGCGACAAGCTCATCCAGGGGTGGGGCTCGGGGTGGTCCTGGAGAGGCAATGGTGAAGCCACCAGAGGGGCCCAGAGGGATGCCGAGGCGTTTGGACGCCACCCTGTGCTGTCCTGGCAGAGGTGCACCCAGTGAGGGGGCTGGGTGGCGAGATGGAAGTTCGGGAGACCGAGGAGGAGGCTCGAGTCGTTCTGCTGGAAGATGGTGGGCAAGTGGGTCCCAGCGCCACCTGGGCCCGGGCTGCTCCCAGCTTTGCATCGGCACAGCTGTGGGCGGGGGGCGGGGGGGCCAGGAAGGCACCCAGCATCCGCTCATTCTCCCACAGGCACCTGCTCCTGAATCAGCTGCTGACGGCCCGATCCGTCTCCCAGGAGAGGCGAGTGGGCGTCGCTCGGAGATGGGCTCATTCCCGCCTCCCTCCTGGGTTCTGTGACCTGACGGGCCGCTCGCCTCTCATACTCGGTTTGCTCGTCTGTAAAATGGGCAGTTGGGAGGGTTCTGCACTGGTGCCATGAAGTCCTTGTTACACATCAATGCTCTCGCTGAAACCTCAGCATAGATTTTCCAGTTCCCCGACTGGGCTCTGAGGCACATTTATTAGTTTTGATTTTCCCTTAAAAAGGAAAATGGTCCGTGTGATGTAATGAGATGGTTTATGTATTTAATTTAAGGGGAAAGGGGGGGGGAACCTGCTACCAAAGGGGTCCTGCCCCCTCAGCGATGCCCTGTTGGCGGCTGGCACAGCCTTACAGGCTTCCTTTGTTTGCCGCCTCCCCCTCGCAGGCTAATGACATTCCGGAAGGCGGCACAGGAGAGCTTCGGGTTTCCAAGGCAACCGGGCACCAGCAAGAATGAGACTTGTAGCCGGGAAGGCTGTGGATTTACTCCCCGTTGCTCAGGGAGCGGGGCTGGTGCAGAGACTGGGGCGGGGGCGGCGGACTTGCTGCTTCTGGTCAGTCTCAGGCGAAGGAGGGGCTGCGATGCCCGAGCTGCTGTCCGGGAG
>NW_005871256.1:627814-631452 GCF_000147115.1 Myotis lucifugus
GGAGGCAGGGAGAGGGGATTAGGCGGGTGGGCTGTTGCCCTTGCCTCGGGCTTTGCCATCACGTCTCCCCAGGAGTACACGGCATCTGTGTGCAGACATTACGCTCCAGGGCTGTGGGGTGATCCTGACACCCCCAGCGGGTCCGGGCGCCCCCCACCGCTGGTATCCTCCCTCCACCTCCCCCAAAGCCACGGCACCACCAGGCCTCTGCACAATGAAGATGCTGAGGAGGCAGTTTGCTGAGGTTGACTGGCATGTCATCCCCGTCCTCTCTCAGCCCCACTGCCTGCGCCTTCCTCTGTCCGGGGAGGGCGGCCGCTGGGGTGGGTGCCCGTCTTCTGAGCATTTGGGTCCCACCCACAGGGAGCCCCACGGGCAGGGGCTGCCAGAGATCCTCAGGCCCCCTGAGGACCGGGCCCCACAGCGCCCAGAGCTCAGCTGCAGGCTGCCCAGCTCCGTCTCTGCAGGGGAATCGAGGGGCAGGAGGCTCCCCGCGGCCGAAAGGAACCCGAGACTCTAACAGAAGCGGCGGTTTCCAGGCCTCGGCTGGGCCTCTCCTGGAAGTGTGCCCGGCAGGACTTAATTACGCCAACGCCACTCCCTGAGGCTGCGTGGGGCTGCGGTGTCAGGATCGGGTCCCAGGAGGGCTGGGGAGCAGCTCGCTGGTGGAAAGCCAGCGCCCCCTGTTGAAAGTTCCCGAAGGAGAACTCGCCGCCTGCAGAGTGCAGTTGAGCTCTTGGGCTCGGCGTTCAAAGCCCCTTGGGAGGGACTAAGCTCTCCTGTGGAGTCTTCCCACTCCACCTGCTCTGGCCGCAGCCGCCTGCCCGGTCCCCCAGCAATCCCGGTGTGTGGCTCCGTGGCCTGGAGGTCTGCCCGGTCCCCCGACAATCCCGGTGCGTGGTTCTGTGGCCTGGAGGCCTGCCTGGTCCCCCGGCAATCCCGGTGCGTGGCTCCCGTGGCCTGGAGGTCTGCCCGAGAACCCCCACTTGTTCTTTGGGGTCCACTCAATGCCCTTCCTCCGGGAAGCCCCCCGGCAAGCCCCCGGGCCGCGTGGGATATGAGGACCCGCATCTGGTGTTGGGCAGGAACCTTGCAGTTTCAGGTATCAGAGGCCCAGCAGGGACTGGCCTTCACAGACAGCGCCCCCTTCAGGCATGGCTTGATCGTGGGCAATGCTTTCAGGAAAAGAAAACTCTTTTCCCAAAAGTCCCAGAAACATAAATCCCGGGACTGGTGCTTGCTGTCCGGTGCCTGAGCTGATCCAACCACCGGGACTCCAACCGGCCGGGCGCAGGCCGCACGCCTGCCCGCGGGGACATGGGCGGCCCTGCCAAGCCACACAGTCTGACGTGAAGCTCTGGGCTGTCCCATGAGGCCTGTGGTTCCTGACATGCTTTCCACACGCGGTGCCCCATCTTACCTTTGCGCAGCCTGGAGGAGGGGGGGCGCAGATCGGCTCCCTGAATTGCCCGGCGCTCGGTGCTCAGGTGCCACGGTGACTGGGACACACACGTTCCCGCCTCACGGGTGGGGAAGGGGCCCGGCTCCTCCTGTCCCCTCTCTTTCCTGGTTGGTGTGGCAGCAGCTCCAGAGCCAGCTCCCCACCCTGAGGGCCCCCTGCCACAGAGGGGCTCCCGCCGGCACACGGCCTCCCAGTGCCCAGGGCCAGCGGAAGCTGCCCGCTGTGCCCAGGGAAATGCCACGCTGTGCAGCCTGTGTGGCATGAATACACGGGGACTAGGGCCCCTCCCCATCAGGGACAAGAGTCATGGCAGGGGCTGACATCAGGCACCCGGGTTCCAGGCGGCACACTGTTCCTTACACACACACGTACACACACATGCACACACACATGTAGACACATGTACACACACATGCGCGCACACACGCACACACACGTACACACACGCACGCACACACACGCGCGCGCGCGGACACAAAGTGAGTGCTAGGGAGCAGGGGCTTGTAGTTCTGCGGAGCCGGTGACGGGCGTGGGTGTGAGGTTCAGGGAAGGGGACGGAGGGTGAGTCCCGCTAATGGAGGGAGAAGGTCAGTGATCAGGCGAACTCCCAGGAGCTACGGTTCACACTGGCTGCGTGCCAGGCAGCTGCGTGTTAGTAACCACCACTTACTCAGCGTGTGTTATAATCTTAAAACAAGTTTTTTGTTTCTAAATGAGAAAACTGACGATGAGTGATGTGTTTGAGGTCCCCACCTGGGCGGTGACGACCGATCTGACCCTGCCCAGGATGCAGTGCTAACCCTGGGTTGCGGGGAGGCTGCTGGCCCCCAAGAGAGGCCACAGCCAAGAAGCTGCTGAACAAGACCTCAGGGCCCCCAAGTCCAGGTGGGCATTTTGCTGTGGCCTCGGCCCCTCGCTTGCCGGCCATTGGCCCCGTCAACGCTCATCGCATCTGTTCTTCCGTCTGGGAACGGCCGAGGCAGACAGCTCACCTCCCCGGGACGGCTCGCTCTCTCTAACATCGGTGCTCAGCAGGCCACACATCTGCTTCCGGGAGGGGTTACCCACTGGTGAAGGTGATGGACTCCTCACAAGCTGGCTGCGGGGGGAGGCGGCCCTCCAGGGTCCCCCTCCTCGTAGGAGGACGCCGACCCCAGAAGAAGCTGGCCATGAGCCCGTATCTTCCCCTTTGACTCCAGGGTTCCTCCGTGTTCAGTTGCTTATTTATCGGCCACTGAACCAGACGCAGCGAGTGGAGAGCAGAGCACGGCCTGGGGCTGCGGAGCGGCTATGGGATGAGCGAAAGAACCGCCTACCTTCACCAGGCAGTGCGGCCGCCTCCTCCGTGTTGACCTCCCGCGAGCGGGGGCGTGGAGGAGGGGGTGTGCCTGCGTCCAGGAGGGGCCGGGCGCCCCCATTCTGGGAGGGTAGCAGGCGGGCTGTCTCGGGAATCGGGAAGCAGGCCTGGCAAAGGCCCGCGGCTCAGCGAATCACCAACAGGCGCACACCTGGCCGGGGAGGGGAGATCCAGGCACTGCTCAGACCTCGTGCCAATTAGCGCCGCCCTCTGCTTGACCTCTGACCTCTCCCTGGAAGCGCTGCGGGTAAGCACTGTCCTCTGAGAAAGTCCTCTTCCCACCTTCAGAGGAAGAACTGGACAGAGCCCGGCGTCTGCCGCGGTCTTTCCTGCTACGGGCTCCAGGGAGACCTAAGCGGGAGCCCTTAGCCTCCGGGCGGGCTCTGGGCGGCCACAGCCCTGCGGGGGGCAGGGAGGGCCTCTCGCCGGGCGCAGCTGCGGCCCCGGAGACCTGCCAGGGGCCTGGAGGAGGAGGACGGGCCCAGCCATCTGCTGTGGGCGGCCAGGCGGAGGTCTGTTTTCTTGGTAACCTTGACTCCGGAGGGATGGTCCACCCAGCAGCTCCTGCCTGGGCGAGGGGCACGGGGCTGGGGGGCGGGGTGCCCTCAAGAAGCTGGTGGTGCCTCGGGGAGACCCGGCTGAGCTCTAGTGACAGGGACACACCCAGTTGGGCCCAGTGGCTGCCTGGCTTCTCCATGGCAACGGGGACTTCTTCCAATCCAGGCTGCTGAGCATCTATTTCTCAGGCCTGGGAGCAGCAGACCTGGATGCAAATCCTGCTCTTCCACGCAGCCATCGGGGGCTCTGGGCCAAGTCCCT
>NW_005871256.1:631743-649736 GCF_000147115.1 Myotis lucifugus
TCACACACACATTCACACTCACACACACGCTCACACACATGCTCACACATTCACACACACACAAGCTCACACATACACACGCTCACACAGGGTGTCAGGCAGCATGGTTTCTGAAGGGTGGGCAGGAGAACAGCGTAATGTTCGGAGCAGAGAACAGGTGCCTGAGATCCCGCTGATTCCATGGGAGGGGTCATCTCGCAGCTGTGAGAAGGGCCACGTGGTTGGATAGGCTCTGAGGGGAAGGCTCTCGGGCAGGTCATGAGCTGGGAGAGCAGGTCTCAGGCCCACCTGTGTCATTTGACTTCGTGATGAAAACAAAACAAAGCCCCCACCACAGCCCACACGGTCGGAAGTGTTAGACGGTGTGCGCAGGGGCCTGCGGCCGCTGTTGCTTCCAGAGCCCTGCACTCGGGATGGAGGTTTCCGAATCTAACCCCCCTCCCTCTGCGCCCCGCCCTGGTCTAGGCGGGGTGCCCATGGGGTCCAGGGAGGCGGGGTGGCGGCCAGGTGAGTCGGAGCGGGGCTGGCACAGACGTCAGTGGATGCTGTGAGGGCTGCAGGCGATGGGCACCCCTCGGTCTCCTCGACAGCTGAGCCAGCTTCCGGCTCTGCCCACCAGTTGGGATCCGAGGGGCTGTGTGCACGAAGGACCTGGCACAGACTCAGGGGAGGTGGCCGTGTCGTTTGCAGGATGTCGCTTCTCCACCGGTGACCGTCTGGAGAACAGGCCTGGCGGCCCTGCCAGGAGTGAGGGAGCGCCAGTGCCTGGACCCGCTGCTTCCACTCCCCGCCCGGCCTGTGAGTCTGTCAGTTCCCCGGCAGCCGTGCCAGAGCAGGGCCTGGCGAGGTGGCAGAGCCTCCGAGGGCGGGGACGGCACGCAGCCACCTGGGCACCTGTCACACTGTGGGGGGTGGGGGTGGGGGAGGACGTGGAAGGAGCTCAGCCTGGATGAAAATGCCCGGCACCTGGGATAGGTCAGGCCCCTCCCCGGGCCTCAGTTTCCTCTGGGAATAGAGGTGGTGCCTAAGGTGCCGGCCCGGGCTGGCCTTCCAGGAGTCTAGCCGGCTCTTTCTGATGGAAGGTTGAGAAAATGTGATTGTGGTAAAATACACGTAACATGAAAGGTATCACCTCCACCATTTTTAAGTGAACGGTTCGGTGGCATGAAGCACATTCACGCTGTTGTGCCGCCATCACCACCACCATCCACAGAGCTCTTTCATCTCTCGAACCTGAGACTGTCCCCACTGGACACTCACTCCCATTGCTCCTCCCTCCGCCCTGGTGGCCACCGGCCCACGTCCTGTCTCTGTGGCTCTGGCGACTGGGTGCCTGGCGTGAGTGCAGTCGCACAGTGTTAGTCACTTGGCACAATGTTCTCAGGGTCCATCCACGTGGTCGTGTGTGTCGGAACCTCCGGGGAGCCGTGGCCTGGCTCTGGTGGGGCTCCAGCCGCTCTGTGTCTGTGTGTCCTCCCAAATGTAGCACCGGATGTGCTGTATTTTGTAGAGCTGTGCGTGTTCCCCGCGGCACCTCGACTTTTGGCGCCCCTGCGTGGCCTTCCTTCTTGAGGGTGACTCGCGTGGGGTCCCCCGTTGGCTGTTCGATGAGTGAGGGGACCAGGGCGACAAGGAAAAAGCAAGAACAAGGAAAGTCCCACTTACTTCCTGCACAGGGAGTTCCACCGCGTCTCCCCGAGGCGGCTGGGGGGTGGCCAGGGCGGTTGCTGCAGGATGGTGACTCGTCCTGGGCGGTGCAGGACCCGGACGGGTGGGGTCATGTGATTTCGAACCTTCCGGACAGCCCTGCAGGGCAGGGGTCGCATCGCCTGGCGTTACAGCTGGGGAAGAGGAGGCTGGGAGAGGCGAGCTCCCTGTGGGAATAGGGCCGGGGCTGGATATCTGCTCTGCCTGATCCCTCGTCCGAAGCTTCGCCGAGAGCTCTCTGTGAACTCACGCGTCCTGAGCTTCTGACATGAAGCGAGAATCCGCCTTTTTAATGGTCCCTGCCGGTGGGAGTGGGAATCCAGCGCCTGGACAGCGAGCTCCGAGCCCCTTCGGGATTCTGATCTGTGTTCGTGTCCCTGGGGAGGGGGCAGGCGGGTGATTAGAGCGTAAAATGCAAAGATAAAGGGAAACGCCTTTCCCCTCCTGGGTCGGAGTTTGCCAGTCTCGGCAGGTGTCAGAACCCGGGTGGTTGAGGGAGAAGCCGGGGAACGGGTGGCACACCAGCCGCAGGGTGGTCTCAGGACACCTCGCTTCCTGTCCGCATTGCCCGTCTGTCCGTGCGTGATCCAGCTGACCTGCTTCCCGGGGACGTGCTGTGCCCGGGCTCACGCTCACCAATGCCTGAAAGCGGCCGGGGCCACGCCTCCGCCAGTCCCGGCCCATGAAGTGCGAAAGGAAGTGACCGCTCTGTCTTCCCGGCCGGTGGCCGATGAGGAGGAGACCTTGAAGGGCAGGGCCACACGCCCAAAGCAGCCGGTCAGCGGAGCTGAACACATTGTATGCTGGAAACGTATTTATACGTTTTACGTTGACTGGTAGTAAGTAGAGCGTGGGACATGTATTAATACGTTTTTTATAGACTAGCGGTAGAATGCGGGTAACGTATAAATACGTAAACTAAAGTTATCGTAATTTTGCTGAACGTTGCCATTTGCGCAAAAAATTAGCAAAATGGCCCTCGCCACGCGCCACGCGCCACCTGTTAGCGCGGCGATAAAAAAATACCCGCAAACAATGTGTGAGGGTCAGGGTCCCTCGGCCCCAAAACCCCCGGATTTTGCAGAAAGCTTGGAGCAGACGTCTGCTGTGTGAAGCCGCTGAGATCTGGAGGCTGTGAATTACACCAGCGGGACCTGGGCCCGGGCTCACCTGGGCTGGCACTGAGTGAGGCCGCTCGGGCATCCCCGAGGGCCCGAGTGAGGACTGGAATGTGGGGACCCCAGCTTGGGGCCGGCCGGGCCCGTCCTCCCCAGCGAATGCACGAGGAAGACAGGAAAGCACTTCCTGACCCAGGGGGACAGTCAGTTTGCTTCTGGTCGGCCCAGTGGCCCCCGGAGATGTGCACACGCCAATGTCCCAAACCTGGGCGTGTTGCCGTTCGTGGCAGAGGCTTTGCCAGGTGCTTAGGTTACCCTCAGCTCCAGGGAAGCCCTCTTCCCAGGTCTTCCGACGAGGTGAGGGGAAAGGGGAAGGCAGCCTCCCCCCCCCCCCCCCCCGCCCCCCCAGTGCTGGCCACGCGTGTTTTACTGGGAGCGCAGGAGGTCGCCTGCGGCAAAACTGACCTGGGTGGGTGCTTGGCTGAACTCAGCGAACGGGAGGCTTCCAGTGGCCTGATCAGCCTCCCAGACAGAACGGCCCGGCACAGGCAGTAGCACCGATTAATTAGAGAGAGTGGTTCCCACGTGCGTGGTTCCCACGTGCGCACGTTCAGGGGAGAAGACGAGTGGATTTCCGTCGTTACAAAGACAAGCTCGGTCCGCCTCTCCCGGGAATGAAAGACAGCGGGTTTCCTCCCGTCGCATTAGGTGCGAGGCCACAGCGTGACGGGGGCTTGGTCTGTAACTGGGGGTGAAGACTGCCAGGGACTGAGGCACAGGGACGAAGGTCTACACCCCCAGAGTGAGGCCAGGTCTCCGCGGACCTTCTTAGACGTGGGGGCCACAGGGCGGCGGCTCCGGAGCCTCGTCCTGCTGGGCCGTTCGTCCGACTCTGATCCTGTGGAATATGGCGCCCGCGCCTGTCTGATGCCCGGGCGCCCTGCTTTCAGTAACAACCCTGATTCCAACGCTGGGACCCGTTCTGCCGCCATGAGTTTCCTGGGCACGAGCCTGGGGTCAAGACAACCGACTTGAGCCAGGGCCTCCTTAGCCGGTCCCTGGGCCTGGGAGATGGGCGGTGCTCACCGGCCCAGGCAGATCCCACCCCTGAGGCCGAGGTGAGGCCCCAACCTGTCTCGTATTCCTAGGGAACCCCCGTATATACGTGCATAATACACGTCATCATTTTCGCCTGTTCCTCTGTCTCATGTTAACTTGATTTTTGTCCAACCAGGGAAACCTAAAGGGGTCGGAGGGAATTATTCCGTCCCCGCGGTTTCTTCCTGAAGCCCCCCTGCCCCCAGGTGGCGGAAACCTTCTCTCCCCAGGCCTCCTCCCTGCCCCCCGCCCCCCTGGCTGCTGGGGAGAGCTCCTCAGGCCTGGGACTCAGTTATGCAGCGTCCTTCCCCGCCCAGGCTCTGGGCTTCCGTGATCTTAAACTTCAAAGGGCTCAGAATGAACTGAATTAAATAAAAGTCATCTACGCCGGCGTTTGCCCTGTGAAGCACGGGACCTGGGAGCCGTTTTGAAGGCATGGTTGTCTTTTATTTGTACCCGGTCAGAGTCTTAGGCAGCCCTCCTTCCTCCACCAACCAGAGAAAATTTTTCAAAAGAAACGGATTGCCCACCCTCCCCCACCCCAGGGAAGCAGGCCCGGGGGTGGGCACAGTGTCAGGGGCCCAGGGCGGCCCTCGGACCAGACCAGGAGCCAGGCGGAGATGGGGATTTGAGGCCAGGCCACAGGGCAGGAGGTGGCGGGGAGAGAGAAAGGAGATTCAAGGTCAAGGAGGGCGAGCTTGGAGAGAGCCGGGAACCAGAGCAGGCAGCTGGTTCTAGTGCAGCGATGGCGAAGGGGGTGCTAAAGGTGAAGGTCTGGTTCTTGAACGCCTTGTCAAGGTCGGCGGGAGCAGCGAAGGTCAAAGGCAGGTCCTCTTTTGCACAGTGTGAAGGCGCCGGGTCTGGAGAAGCAGGCTTCCGAGGGTGCACTGTGCACGGCTGCTCACTCACCCCGCTGTCTGCAGTCCTGGAAAAATGAAAGGAAAAGTGATGAAACCCACAGCCAGGCTTTAAAAGCCACATCAAGATTGCAGTCCGGTGAAAGCAGGGCCTTCAGACGGGCCGGGCGGGTGGGCGGGCTGTGCAGAGCTGACGGCCTGACAGCCACGGGGACCGTCCAGGCACTCGCATTGTCTAAAGGCACCGGGAGGAAAGCTACTGAAAACAGGGAGCCGCGCAGATAAACACATGGCGGGCAAACGCGGGTGAGCGGGCACGGAGGAGCTCGGGAGGGGGAGGGGCAGAGCTGCCGGCTCCGCAGTGCGACTCAGTGCGACCGGCTGCCCGGTGCTGAGCGCGGCAATAAGCAGGCGGCGGTTCTGATACGCAGCTTCCGATTTCAGAATCCATGCCAGAACCCCTCGGTGTGTGCCTTCCTTCCTTCAGTCAACTGACAACCTCGGCACCTGACCTATCCCATCCGACCGGCCGTCCCCCCGGCAGCCAGCAGGCGCTTAGGGTGTCACTAGGGGCAGGTGGTTCTAACGCTTCGCGGTTCTCGGAGGGGGCGGCTGCCGTGATGGGACGAGGACTAGCAGGATGAGATCAGAGTTAAACCCCAGATCTGGGACTCACCCTCAGCGTGGGGGGGCGCGTCCTGTTAGCTCCGTGAACCTGGTTCTCACCTGTGTGCGTGGGAGCAGGAACACCTGCCTGCGGGCTCCTAGGGGTCACCTAGGGGAAGGGCAGGGGTGCGTGCGGAAGGCCATGGCTATGCTTTCAACAAAAAGACAAAGGAAACGAGACTGAAAGGTGTCTCGGATGCTAAGCTGGAGCCAGAGGTCGAACATTTAAAATGATATCCATGAGCAACAGGATCCTGATCTTCATTTGTGTGGGGAAAAGATGACGTTTTTCCAGCCTTTCTTACCGTGGAAATGGCTGTTCACTCAGCCGGGAGGGGGCCCATTTGCCTCCCTTTCCCCACACACAACTGCTGCCTCCTCCTGCCAACTCAGGATAACAGGCTGCACCTGCAACATCCACCCGAGGCCAGGCTAGACCACCCGAGGCCAGGCTAGACCACCCGAGGCCAGGCTAGACCATCTGAGGCCAGGCTAGACCACCTGAGGCCAGGCTAGACCATCTGAGGCCAGGCTAGACCATCTGAGACCAGGCTAGACCACCTGAGACCAGGCTAGACCATCTGAGACCAGGCTAGACCATCTAAGGCCAGGCTAGACCATCTGAGGCCAGGCTAGACCATCTGAGACCAGGCTAGACCATCTGAGGCCAGACTAGACCACCGGAGGTCAGGCTAGACCACCCGAGGCCAGGCTAGACCATCTGAGGCCAGGCTAGACCATCTGAGACCAGGCTAGACCATCTGAGACCAGGCTAGACCACCTGAGACCAGGCTAGACCATCTAAGGCCAGGCTAGACCATCTGAGGCCAGGCTAGACCACCTGAGGCCAGGCTAGACCATCTGAGGCCAGGCTAGACCATCTGAGGCCAGGCTAGACCACCTGAGACCAGGCTAGACCATCTGAGGCCAGGCTAGACCACCTGAGGCCAGGCTAGACCATCTAAGGCCAGGCTAGACCACCTGAGACCAGGCTAGACCACCTGAGGCCAGGCTAGACCATCTGAGGCCAGGCTAGACCACCCGAGGCCAGGCTAGACCACCCGAGGCCAGGCTAGACCACCCGAGGCCAGGCTAGACCACCTGAGGCCAGGCTAGACCATCTGAGGCCAGGCTAGACCACCTGAGGCCAGGCTAGACCATCTGAGACCAGGCTAGACCACCTGAGGCCAGGCTAGACCATCTGAGGCCAGCATGTAACTCTGAGAATGGAAGCTATGAGCAAGTCCTTAATGGCATCCCACTAGCTTTATAATACTCAGTCCCATATTTCTTTTATACGAGAGAGAACTGTATTTCTAGCTTTTAAATCTGTCTTTTTTATGTTTTTGCTTTTCTATTATAAGCAGCTGAACATAACGCCAATAGCCTGGACCTGTGTGGCCTCTGCCCCCGGTATCCGTTCTCTCTCTCGGTAATCACCCCCTTTTTCCTCTGTGGGGCTACTTCCTCCTCCACTTCCCTCCCGGGGGCTTCTGGAGGAGGCAGCTGACCCAGGGCCGAGTAATCCAAGTGCCACGACTCCTGGTGGCCGTGATCGATTGATTCAGGCGAGAGTGTGTGGCCCTAGAATTCCCACTCCCCATGGATGCCAGCATTTGCTGAGAAGGTTGCCTTGGCCAGGCTTACCTGTTCCTGTTGGCTTGGCATCTAGACACCTGGTCCCTGGCAGCTCAGATTAGTCATTTATGACCACAGGGGAAAAGCTGGCGGAAGTAGAAGCCACAGGAAGAAAACTGGGCTAATCTTGGACAGAGAGGCCCATCCTTGTCTCGTGACTTTAGCCCTGGATCACGCCTTGCCTGAAGCTGCAGGACTATTTAGTTCTGTGAGCCGATAACTTTCTATTATTTACTTAAGTGCATCCAGAAGGATTTTTTCTGTCACTTGCATCAAAAAAAAAAAAAGCTCCAATTGATGATACATTGGTTTAAAAACAATATAGTGTTCCTGTCAGCTAAGTGTAGAAATTCCAAGGGAGGGAGTACTGGTCCATGAGGAATGACACTGAGAACAGCGACCCGCCTGACTTCCTCCCGGGCACCTGAGTCTAGGACAGAGCTGTGCACGTCTGGACCACAGCTGTGGCGTGGGTTCCAGCACGTTCCATGATGCATTGGGACCCAGGCGGAGGGAATGTGTCTCCCCTCACTCCCCCCTTTCCTTGTCCATGCACATCAGCCAACCAGGCAGCACAGAGCTCTGCAGAGGGAGAGGAGACCGCTGTGCCCAGAGACAGTGGGAGACTCTGGGATGGGGCAAGTAGGGCAGGGTGGTGGGGGGAGGGTGTCAGCGAGAAGAAAGGTCAAACCATGAAGGTCAAAACTCCTCAGGTCCCAGGGAGCTTTCCTCTTAAACAGGTCACAGCACCGTCTTCCCCAAAGCTTGGCTCACATGATAACTCGCCGGTTAGTATGTATTTTGATAGCCCTTGGTTGTGAATGAGATGATCTTGTTTTTCATCTACGAAAGTAATGCTATAGCCTTTCCTCCTAAAATGTGTTGATTGAAGAAAATATTAAGTAACGAAGAGCCACAGGGGGCAGCGTGTTGCTGAGACGGGAGAGGCACGGGCCAGGGACTGAGGTTTGAACCCACACGACAGCCTGCTCTTCGGTGGAGAACATCACTCCCATTTTACAGAGGAGGACAATGAAGGCCGGAGAGGGGAGGGCAGGGCACATGCCGAACTGCCAAGCCCCGGATCCGTCCGTCCATCAGCCCCCAGTCCTAGGACGCGGGACCCCCGCTGGCTACCCCGGGGAGAAAGCCTGGCCCGCAGACCTCCCCTGGGAGCCCGTGACCTGGGAGCCTCAGAGCCTCGGCGTGGACTAGAGGCGCCCGCCCCGCCTGCTGCAGAGCTGGGCCTGCACAGAGGTGATAACTGTTCGACTGAAGCAGAAGAGAATGAAAGCCTGACCTTCCCGGGGAGCCGCGGGGCCTTTGTTTGAACGTTTCCAGGGAAGCCTAATTAATCCCATTGTTGATGCTAATACGCTGCTATTTTAAGACGCAGAGTTGATGCTGCAAGCAAATTTCTCTTTGATTTAAGGCTTTGGAAAGAAGACAGAAGTTTTATCCAATGTGCCTGGATTATGCTCCGGGCTCCGAGCACAGCGATGAGGGCACATTGAGCTGTCACGGGGCAGCCAGCCCCCATAAAAACACCTCTTCTTATTGTAGCCACTTTCCAAAGGCCTTTCTCTGTTTGAATTTTCTTCGGTGATTTTCACTCTAACTTGCTTTGCAAATGTGGACTAAGAGCCAAGCAATCACATACATTTTGTGCGTGCGACAGCAAAATAATTGTAATAATAAGCACAATGGTAATAATAGCTACCATTTATTTAATTCTTGCTCCATGCAAACATTTAAATATTTGGAAACAGTTGAAATACAAGAAACATTTTCTGAATGTTGATTGTGCGCTGGGCATACAGAAATGGATTAGACCTCATACGTACTTAGGGAAGAAAGGTCAGTGAGAAAGGTGGGTACATTGGACTCTGGCAAAGTCAAGGAAAGCTTTCCCAAGTGGGGCTATTTGGGTTGGGTGTTGAGGCATGACTAGGAGTGCGCTGCAGGAAGAGGGAGGCTAAGGGGCATTGCTTGCCTGGGGAAAGCTTATGGAAAGGGTCACAGAGTGGTGGTGTAAGGTCACATGGCTACTAAGGGGCAAATCAGGGACTTAAATTCAGGTGTTTTGACTCCAAAGCCCTGGCTGACGAGTAGCGTGCTGTTCTGTTCAGGAGGTAAAATTCATACAACTGGAGGACGCGCAGCTGAGAAGGATGAGTGTGCACTTTGGGCAACCGGAGGGATGGCCATGGCAGAGACCACAGATGGTCACCCTAATATCCATTCTCTCCCCTCCCTTCAGCAAGAAAGCCTCCAGGTTTTCCTTGGGTGCTCGGCATAGAGGCTGTGTCTCCTGGCATCCAGGAGGTGGGCTGTCGCCTCGCTATCATTTTCTGTCGCTGAGGAGCTAGAGCGGTTCCTATTCTGTGCTATGTAGGTTACCTGACTGGTTAATTCTTCCATCTCCCCCGCCCCCATCTCCTTTGGCCACCAGGAACTCGGGGCTAACCAAGTCCGTGTAGAGGCTGAGCGTGCACCTCCCCCCTCCCACACGCCCCAACGCGGTCCCTATTCTTTCCTTCGGCCTTGACCCCTATCTCTGGCCTGTACTTTATAGAAAGCACTCTTGTAAGCAGCCTCCATTTCTTCGAGGGTGAAGCAGGGTATAAAGAAATGAAATATTACCTTTTTCCAGAAAGATAACATTTTGGAAGATGAAAAGTCCTTTTTTTTTTTTTTTTGAGCTGAAAACAGAAGATAATGGAAAGATTATCCAATTTCACGGGCTTTGCGCTCCGGAGAACACAGGACTGTGATGCTTGCTAGTAAACGCACCGGCTACAGCCTAAGTTCCCAGGGCTGGAGCCATAGTGCCATGGCTGCCCCCGCTTTCGGATGCCGTTATTGGGGGGCAGAGTAGGATCTCACACTTTTTGTTCAGAGTCGGGTTTATTGCGATACACTTCACCGGGAGGGATGTGCACCCTTGTAGGTGTGCATCTTGACGAGGATTCAGTCACGGCAGCATGGCCAGACTGAAGGTTCCCATCACCCAGACTCTCCCCCCTTCCCCTCCCCTCCGCCCCTGCTCCCAGATTAGCCTGCAGATGACATCACAGCTGGTCGCTTTTGTGTGTGGCTTCTTTCAAGGAGCGTCACCTTTTCCAGAATGATTCACGCTGCTGCCTTTGTCAGGAGCCGATCCCTCCCTATCTCTCAGTAACATGTCACCGTACGGCGCAGTCGGTCCAGCGGTGGGAAGGTATTTGGACTGTTCTGTTTTGGATGGTTCTGACCAAAGCTGCCACCTGCGTACGGGTCTGTGGTTGGCATGTGTGTTCACTTCTTTTGGGTGAAGATCTAGAGCAGGACTGCTGAGCGCAGAGTGGGTGTGACACGGCTGTGTGGGACATCACCAAACTGTCCTTCGAGGTGGGGGATGGGCCGTCGGGCTCCGGGCCAGCCTGGCGTGAGGTACCAGCTCTGCCTCCTGAGGTGGATCTGTCGTAGTCTGTTCAGGTGCTTTGATGCAAACCGGACGGCACAGAAACCAGGGACATGGAGGCGCAGCCTGGAGGCGGTGGCCAGGAGCCATGGCTACTCTGCCATGGCCATCCCTCTGTGACCAGGAGCCAGCAGAGCGGGCGAGGGCCCTCGTGGGGAGCAGGCTTCTGGGTGGGTCCGCACCTGGTTAGGGAGCCTGGGGGCCCCTCTCCAAGGCCACTCACCCCACTCAGGAGGTCTCCACCCTCATGACCAACCACCCGCAGGCTCCGCCTCCCAATACCATCGTCTTTGGGGCTTAGAATCCCAGCTTATGAGTCTGGGGGACACAGATGCTCAGACCACAGAGTCCGATGGTTTTCCTTTGTTTGCTTTCGCCGTCCGATGGGTGGGCGAGGCGCGTTGTGGCTTTGATCTGTGGTTACAAAGTGCCCAATGACGCGAGCATTTTCTCACGTGCTTACTGGCCCTCTGTAGTCTTACTTTGAATAAGTGTCTATTCAAATCTTTTTTTTTTTTTTTTACCATTTTTGAGTGGTGTTTGTCCTCTCATCCTGAGTTATGAGTTCTTTATTCTGGACCCAAGTGCGTTATCAGACGTGTGTTTTACAGAGGCCTCCTCCAGTCTGCGGCTTTTCGTTTTCTTAACAGCGTTTTCCGAAGAGCAGAAGTTTTGCGTTTTAACCAAGTCCACTTCCTCAATTTTTTTTTTCTTTTATGGCTTTTGCTTGTTGTGTCCTCGCTACAAAAACCTTTGCATACACCGAGGTCACAGACATTTTCACCAGCTCCTTCTGGATGTTTTATCGGTTTAGGCTTCTTTATACTTAAATCTACAATCAATTTTTTGAGAGAGAGGCTTCCATCTGAGTGGCAGCCGCTCCCTGCTCCTCTGGAGACGGGAAGGGAGGGAGGGAGAGAGAGAAAGAGAGAGAGAGAGAGAGAGAGAGAGAGAGAGAGAGAGAGATAGAGATAGAGACATGGACTTGCTGTTCCACTTACTTACGCGCTCAGGGGTTGATGCCTGTGCCCTGACCGGGTTCGAACCTGCAACCTTGGTGTGTCAGGAGAAAGCACTAACCACCGAGCTGCCCGGCCAGGGCCTGCGATCAGTTTTCAGTTGATTTGCGTATGTGGTGCGAGCTGAGTGTCGACGTTCGTTTTTCACCATGGACGTCCGGTTGTCCTCTTTCCCCTGTGACTCTCCCATCTCTGACCTGGAATGAGAGGCTGCCGTCCCATCCCTCCTCGCTCTCCGTGTCTCAGCCTGGCACGGAGCCCGCACGGAGAGTTTGTTGCAATAGGTGACCGTCGGTAACGGGGAACGTGTGCTGAGTGACTGGTAAAGAGAAGCCTCCTGAGGCTTGATGACTTGGCCCCAGCACCTAAGTGCTTCCCCCTGTTTTGAAAGAGACAGCGGTCAGGCACCCCGCCTCGCCGGCTCCCGGGAAATGTAGCTCCTTCTGACTGGATGGCCATAAAATCGCTTCATCGGCCGCCCTGCCTCTCCTGACAGCAATGCAACTTCCCAGGTGGGGCATAAAGAGGCCGTTCCGGCTGACACATAGGTGCTGGGGGTGAGCCATGGTGGACCCTCTGCTTCGGCCCCGAAGACTGGCCGAGACGAGGGGGTGGTACCCGAGTCCACGGTGGCCATTGGTCCTGGGTCCTGCGGCCAACCGGGCCACGTCGCTGTGGCGATGGGACATGTGCAGGGGCAGCGCAGGGGCTGAGCGTCCTCAGGGCCTGGCCGGTACGCGCTCTGATCTTGGTGAATCATGTCCCCTGTGTGATCCCTCACCTGCAAACTGGGGGAGCAGCCCCCGGGGGTCAGGCGGGCTCCAGGCTGGTGGCCGGCTCTGGAACACCCAAAACCGGCTCAGACTCGGACAGTCCGCTGCCGCCGACATGGTGACATCTCCCAGCAGGGACCACAGAGGGGCCAGGGCGCGTGAAGGAGGACAGGAGAGCTTCTCACCGAACAGATGCTGAACAACCATAGTCCCCCACTCCCCCCAAAGAGTGACAATTTAACTTTCATGGATTCAAATGAAACAAATCCACTCACTCCATCAGTCACACCAGCTGCCCTTCATGCCCGCAGCCCCCGTGGCCCCTGTGGGACAGAGCGCACCACAGAACAGGGCCGCACCCCGGTGGTCCTGTCGAGGGCGCTGCCCGATGGGAGACCCAGCCCGGGCTTGACAACCTGGTGTCCTCGCTGGTGCTGATGGGTCTCGGGCAGTGGCTGTGCTGGGCTCTGAGGGGGGATCTGAGTCGGAGTCTGGGCCAGCGGGAAGGAGGATGTGCAGGACAGATCAGCAGAATCCCACCCTGGCCGAGGGTGGAAGGTGACGGCCGCGTCTCCTGTCTACGCAGCCGGCTTGGGGGCCAGGGCTCTCCCCAAACCCCGCCCGCACATGGCCTCCCCTCTCGGGTCGAGTCCCTGGGGCTCCGAGCCCCAGCTCCAAGGTCAGCAGGAGCCACCAGGATCCCCCCAGGGCCTCTGGGGCCCCCACCAGCGCCGGCCTCCGCCTCGGCCTCAGCATTTGCCACTCAGTCTGCCCCAGAAACTCCGTTCGCCCCTGGGATTGCTCACCCCCTCCCTAGAGAAGGCTCCCCCATCAAATATTTCCACTTGGGGATGTCTGAGTGTCCCCTCGGTCACCCCTCCGCGTGGAAGCCTCTCCCTGCTCCTCTGGACGAACAGCTCGGGGCGCTGGGATGTCTCCAAAGGGTGCAGCTCTCTGGGCTCCGCCTGGCACATCTGCCGGGTTCGCCTGGGACTAGATGCCCCGGAAAGGGCTCCTCATGGAGCTCACAGCCAGGGGGCTGCACCGGCCTATGGTTCTGCTCTTCTCTGCCTTCCTTCCTCCTCCTCCCCGCTTCCTCTCATTAACATGATGAGAAAGGGAGAGAGGGGAAGAGGAAATAAACCCAGGAGTCTAGCCAGCTAATCGGAAGGATCTGGGTCTTGAGTTGGGATTTTTGTTCCCAGGGGACGGGCCAGGGTTTTGAGTTGTAGACCTGGGTCCCCAACACCATGCTCAGACCCACAGGCCCGTGGACACGGGGCAAGAGCTGGGTGGAAGGGTGAGAAGAGGAGTTGAATGCGCTTCCCCGTGTCTCACAGAGACCTTAGCATTGAGCGGCTTCCCGCCTCCGGGGTTGAAATGCGGCGGGATGCGGAGGAGAATTTGTGTTTGTAAGGCGCTCCCAGGTAACGGAGCTCCTGTCTGCGGGCCAGGCGTGCAGGCCTGGGGACCATCGCACCCTCGTGGTCGCCGTGACAAGCCCGTCCAGGCTTGGGCACGAGGACCCGCCTGTGGGTGGCGCCCTCTACCGCTCTGCTCCCCCCACATCCAGAAACCGGAGCAGCGGAGCTGGGTGAGCACGCGGCCCTGCTCTACAAGGAGACGGGCAGACAGGCCTCCGGGGAAATCCCGGTTGTACCCGTGAGGCTTGGGCGACCTCGGGGCCGTGGTGGCTACTCCCCGAGTCTCCGTCCTTGTGGGGAGAATGGAGAGAATAATCCTGCTCTAATCACTGGAGGTGACATGGGAGAACAGGCGTGAGGCGTGTCCGGGCCACGGGCACTGTGGGGTGACATGCGTGTGTCCAGGCCCGAAGCCGTCCCCAGAGCAGGGACCAGGCGTGGCCGCCGCTCCCGGTGGGGACGGATGAGAAACCGTCAGAAGTTTACTGTGTGCGCACAGGCCCCTAGAAGGACACTCCGCACCCCAGAACGAATTTTCTCAAAGCCCTGAAGCCGAGAGATAAGCATTCTGCTCGGCTGGCCGGCGTCCTGGAGAGATAAGGAAACAGACGCGGCAGAAGCAAGATGCTTCTTCTCGGAGGCCAGGAGCCTCCTGAACCCGGGCGGCGGGGCTGGCCGTGGAGAAGCGATTAAGCGCGCGCATCGGCGCTCCCCCTCCAATGTGAGCCTGTGGAGCACATGGCGAGAGGAGAGGAAGCCTGCACGCTCCCACGGAGGCAGCACCCACGTGACTTGGGATTTCAGCGCTGATGTGCCCGGGCAAACTCGGACAAGCTGCCTAATTTCTCTGAGTCCCGGTCCGTTATCTGCGGAGCGGAGATAACGCCGCGGGCCCCGCGGTTGGGAAATGGCCGCTCAGGGCAGCAGCCCAGGCTGTGCAGCGAAAGGCTCCGTGCGGCCCGGCTGACTGCCCGCGGCCGGAGGACAGCCCAGTCCGGTCGCTATCACTGCCTTACACACAGTCAGTGCTCAGTAAGTGCCTCCGAGTCACCGAGGCACCGTGTCCTTGTGGTTGAGATAAGATGGCCCAGGGCTGGGGGACGCTGGTGCTGTTACTGTCTCGAGATCGAGGTAGTTTTTGTTCAGCAGGAGTGTGAGCCTGGCAGTTCCCTGGGCCTCCTCCCACAGGGGTTCCCATCTCCAGGTTTCCTCTCCGCGTGACTGGCCGTGGCTGCCGGGGTGCTGTGTGGGGAAGGCTGCGGGCTTAAGGGGAGAGGCAAGGTCCATGGTCAAGCCAGGTGTGGCTGAGGCAGAGGAAAGTGGACACCTCCACGGGCAGCAGAATTTGATGTCCCCCGTCTATGGAATAAAACCCATGAACACTGAGAATCTATATATATAAAAGCCTAAGCAACCATTCGACCGGTAGCTATGATGCACACTGACCACCAGGGGTCAGACGCTCAACACACAGGCATGGAAACATGAAACAGACTGATGAATCTCAGAGGGACAAGGAGAAGGGGGAGGGCAGGAAGAGATTAACCAAAGATTTTATATGCATACTAGAGGCCTGGTGCACGGATTTGTGCACCAGTGGGGTCCCTCAGCCTGGCCTGTGGGGATTGGGCCAAAACTGGAAGTCTGACATCCCCCGAGGGGTCCTGGATTGCAAGAGGGCACAGGCCAGGCCGAGGGACCCCACCAGTGCATGAATCTGTGCCCCAGGCCTCTAGTTTATTTTATTTTTTTTTTTTAATATATTTTATTGATTTTCCACAGAGAAGAAGGGAGAGGGACAGAGAGCCAGAAACATCGAGAGAGATCAATCAGCTGCCTCCTGCACGCCCCACAGTGGGGATGTGCCCGCAACCAAGGTACATGCCCTTGACCGGAATCGAACCCGGGACCCTCCAGTCCGCAGGCCGACGCTCTATCCACTGAGCCAAACCGGTTCGGCAGCAGGCCTCTAGTTTAAAATAAACTTCAGAATAACTCATGAGTTAAAGACGAATTCATAAAGACAATTTAAAAAATACTTAGAACTGAGTGATAATAAAAAAGCTATGTAACAAAATGCGGGAGGCAATTCAATTGCTTTTTAGAAGGAATGTTATAGCCTTAAATGATTATATGAGGAAAGAAGTAGATGAGATGGGGGAGAAATGAGTTAAGCATCCAACTTAAAAGAGTTAGGAAAGGCACGAGCCAATAAACTCAAAGCAATTAGAAAGAATGGCATATAAAAATAAAAGCAGCCCTAACCGGTTTGGCTCAGTGGGGAGAGCGTCGGCCTGCGGACTGGGGGGTCCCAGGTTCGATTCCGGTCAAGGGCATGTACCTTGGTTGCGGGCACATCCCCAGTAGGAGATGTGCAGGAGGCGGCTGATCGATGTTTCTCTCTCATCGATGTTTCTAACTATCCCTCTCCCTTCCTCTCTGTAAAAAATCAATAAAATATATTAAAATAAAAGCAAAAGTAAAATGAGAGAAAACAAAAATAAAGAGGTATAATAAAACCTAAAGTGGTTTTTTTCAAACTGTAAAAAAAAAAAAAAAAAATAACTTCTAGCATTGACAGATCTCACACAAGACAGAAGACTCAAATTTTAAAAAGAATTAAGAATGGGAACATAGGCATAAATGCAGATTTAGCAGAGATTTTAGAAATAAGAAATAAAGGAACCTATGAATAACTTTATCTCAATAATTTAAAATCAAGCCTAATGGACAAATACTAGAAAATATAAATGATTAAAACTGACTTTAAAAAAAAAGAAAACCTGAATGGTCTTTTAATTATTATTATTATGGGAGTTGCTGGTAAAATTACTTTTTTCTCACAGATAAAACACCAAGTTCTGCCCTAACTGGTTTGGCTCAGCGGATAGGGCGTCGATTCCAGTCAAGGGCATGTACTTTGGTTGCAGGCACATCCCCAGGGGGGGTGTGCAGGAGGCAGCTGATCAATGTTTCTCTCTCATCGATGTTTCTGGCTCTCTATCCCTCTCCCTTCCTCTCTGTGAAAAATCAATAAAATATTTAAAAAAACAAACAAACACCAAGTTCTATTTAACACTGAAGGGATAGATCATTTCAAACTTCATACAAATTTGGAGAAGAGAAGAGGGAACATTGCCGGAGTTGCTGTCTGAAGTTAGTACGAACTTGGCATCTAAACCAGACGAGGGTGATGTTATAAAGCAAAAACATGACCAATGTTATTCAAGAATGTCACTGGAAAATTCCTAAACCACATATTAGAGAACTGAATCCAACAGTGGATAAAAAATAATCTACCGTAATTCGGTTGGTTTCATTTCAAGAAAGCAAGGTTGATTTAATAGTAGAAACGCTATTTATGGAAATTAACAGATTAACAGATTAAAGGAGGAAAAACTCTGATCATCATATTAGATGCAAGAGAGGGATTCGACAGCATTTAGCCACCGTTCAGGCTTCAGTACAGAACAAAGCTGTTCTGGAAGTGAAAGGTAACTTTTTCTGCTGGTAAAGTTTATATAAAAGTAAATAAAACTAAACAAGAATAAAAGAGGACTGAAAATGTCCTGCTTCCAGACGAGAGGGTAAAAGCGGAATAGTATTCAACCTCGAAGGGGAAGGGAATTCCAGCAAATGCTACCACCTGGGGAACCTCTGAGGCCACTGTGCGAAGTGAAACAAGCCGGTCTCCACAGGCAGATACTGTGTGATTCCACCCACACGAGTCGTCAGTTCATAGAGGCAGAGGGTAGAAGGGTGGGCGCCAGGGGCTGCGGCAGGGGGAGGAGGAGTCAGCGTTTCATGGGGACAGGGTCTCAGTTTTTAAGATGGAAAGAGTTCGGCACGTGGTTGCACAACAGTGTGCATGCATTTCACACTGCTGAGCTCTACACTGAAAACGGTTAAGGCGGTAGATTGTATGTCAAGTTGATTTTACCACCATTTAAATATGTATAAATGCAAAGTCGCAGGGCCTAGCACTCAGTAAGGACTGGTTACAGTCTATCATCCTATTCTTGTCTCCCTTAGCAGCTGACTTCCTAGGAGCGGGGTTCGCTCTGCCCTGCAGACCATGTGGTCGCCTTTATTTCAGCGGTGCCATCAGCGGAGGACCCCACGCCTCCGCTAGCGGTCCTGTGTCAACAGAGACAATGACACCAAACGATGCTGAAACCTCCCTCCCAGGGCCCGGGCTGCTGCTCCATCGCAGACCCGGGGGCCTGGTCC
>NW_005871256.1:671257-672787 GCF_000147115.1 Myotis lucifugus
GTTCTTATTGACTTTTTAGAGAGAGAGGAAGGGAGAGGGAGAGAGAGAAACATTGATGAGAGAGAGACATCGATCAGCAGCCTCCTGCACCTCCTGCCTCGAGCCCGCAACCCAGGCACGTGCTCTGACCAGGATTCAAACCAGGGACTTCTTGGTTCATGGGTCGATGCTCAACCACTGAGCCACACCAGCCAGGCTTGATGCCCCTTTAAATCCTGCTCCCGAGGCAAATGCCACACCCAGCGCCGGTCCGAGAGTCGGGGAACAGTCTTGAGCCCGGCCCCGTTTGGGAGGTACACACCTTCCTCAGGCAGGCGGCACACCCACGGGCAGAGCTGCCCGGATCCCTACCCGCCCCTAATGCCCAACCTGAAGACCTGGGCAGGTCCCTGGGTGGCTGTGAATTTCACTTTTCTCTTCTGAAAGTGCAACGGTCCCTCATTTATCTAGCCAGTGTTTTTAGGGTTCCACCATGTGCCTGGCATCGTGCCCGGTGCTAGGCATGGGTAGAGATTGGCCACATATAACGGGACAAAGCTCATGAGTCCCCCGGGCAGAGCTGAGGGTGGGGCCAGAGCCCAGAGCCCATCTTCTCTGGGCCCCTTGAGGAGAGTCAGTACTCAGATGCTAACATCCTAACACCCGCAGCCGGCCTGGTGCTGTTAGGAGGTGGGAGGGGCCGGAGTCCAGGAGGCACAGGAGGCCCAGGATGATCCAGAAATCTGACCTCCAGCCCCTCCCACCCACCACCACCACCCCCCCCCGCCACATTCCGGACTCCCGGCCGTGAGATAAGCCCACGGGCTCATGGGCTCCCGCTGCCAGGGGACATGGTCTTCGTTGGTTATATTTATAATGACGGGGCGGGAGGGCGCAGGCAGGGGCCGGGGAGGCCCGGGGCTCCTGGGCCACAGGGGGTCGTTAGCTCTGCCCCGCTGGTCGTAATTCTGGGGCGGCCGCCGGTCGGATGGTCCCGGCTGCTGACAGGCCGTCAGCGGGCACTGTAATTGCCGAGCTAAGACCATTCATTCCCCGGCGTGGACTCGCCGAGGTGCGAGCGGCGGCCGGCCTGTCTGCCGCGGGCTGATCAAAGGCGCGGGCATCTGTTTTGTCTCTGCTTTCTTTCACCACCTCCGCCCCCCGAGAAAAATAGTTAAAAAGTAATTTATGAAAATGAATACCTGTCCTTCTCCGGAGGCCGAGAGGCGGCCATGTAGGAGACAGTCAGTGCGCTGGGCGCGTCTCAGACGTGGGTCACGTTTATAATGAGAAAATGGAGCGAGAAACCGCTCCCGCTACGCGTCCGCCCCATTAGACCTCTCCCGGGGTGTTTATGACGCGGGCCTGACTTTCTACACCCTGAGGATTTCCTGATGAAGATTAACGCCCCCCCCCCGCCCCCCAGCCTGGGCTCAGAAGTCTGTCCTGGCCGGTTCCCACCCGCCCCGCGGGCCCCCACCCTCCTCTCCTGCTCCTGGAGCCCAGCACAGAGGTGGCTCCGGGATGCCACCGCTCTCTGCTCGCGGGCCC
>NW_005871256.1:674219-676447 GCF_000147115.1 Myotis lucifugus
CCGCGTGCCGCTCCCGCTCATTAGGCCTGGGCCTCTGCCTGAAAGCCCGCCGGCCCATGGAGAGGCCTCCCGCCGGCCGCAACCCTGCCCCCTGCCCACAACTCTGCCCCCAACCCTGCCCCCCTGCCCCCCACCCTGCCCCGCTGCCGGCAAACCTGCCCATGTGAGTCAGGCCACCTTCCCATCCCCTTTCTGCATCTCGCACAGACTCAAGGACGATTCCTCACTACGAGCCAGCCTCACTGGGAGGAGGAGACTGAGCACCTACTATGTGCTGGCCCACAGTAGTTACTCCATCATGATATGCAGGTGGGTTTCGTGCTCACACACACCAGGTCCAGAGGTGGCTATTTCCACGCAGGATTTCTCACTCCAGAAAGGAAGGAAAGAGAAGAGAGGAAGGGGGGGAGAGAGTGAGAGAGGGAGAGAGAGACATTGACGTGAGAGAACAGCGATTGGTTGCCCCACCTGGGGATGGAGCCCGCCACCTCTCAGTGCTCAGGCCGACACTCTAACCAACTGAGCCACACACCAGCCAGGTACGCACATGTTATAACATAAAGAAACAGAGATCAGAATACTAACTTGCCCAGGACCCCAGCCACTGAGCCCCAGTCCAGGTATGCACACCTAGGTATGTGTGACTCAAAACCCTGGTGTGCAAACCGATCTCATTACACAGCTGATGGGCTGTTCTCACCACCATGAGCACGCGGCGGCCAACTCCACGTTATACACGAGAAGGTGAAGGCACAGACATGTCAGGTGCCTGCTAAGTGGGGAGATGGGATCTGAACTCCTGAAGCTGGACGTGACAGTGGCAGGTTCAGGGCCGCGTTCCCGAGCCCCACAGCCTCTCCGCCACCAGCTCCTTGGCCTGACCACAGTGGTGAGCTCCTACGCACCCCTCAAGACCCAGTTCCCATGCCCCCACCCTCCAGGAAAACCTCCTCTTATTCCAAGACCAAGACGATACCCTCGGTTGTCCCTTTTTCCATGTCTGTCTCTCTCTCTCTAAACAGTAGCCCCTTAAGGGTCCAAGTGTCACGTCTGCATGGCCTTAGACCGAGCACAGAGCGGACCCCAAGTCTAACAGGTTCGGAAGGTGCCATCCAGGAGAGCTGAGGGCCGATGCCCGGTGACGTCTCCCCCTCCGCCCTGTCACTTCCATCACCTGCTGACTTGGTTCTGCCAAGAGTCTCCTGGGCCTTAAGATGGGCACTTCCTGGCATCTGGTGGGATGTCTTGTGACTAAAAGCAGGTTTGCTCAGGCAAACCCTGGAGAGGCGCCCTTCCCTGGGTGCCTGCCCTGCCCTGGGCGCCCGCGCAGGCCTCGGCAGCACCCAGGGTGGGCGATCTCACAAGCCGATTAAGCCGGGGCAGGAAGGCTCAGCCGCTCAGCTCTTCCATCCTCGGGACTAAGTGTTCAGCCAGGGCCCAGCAGCACTTAACCTCCGGGGTCAAGTGAACTTGCTCAGTTTCAAAGGCAAATCGGCTGCGACTGTGCCGGTTTGATAAGGAGGTTTAGGTGAGGAGTTGGACCCCCCACCCCAGGCCGGCCAGCTTCTAACAGCCTCCATCCTGCGGAGAATCCCTTGTTATCTAATCAGGAAAAAAGGAGGCGTTTGGTTACAGAACCAATTGGGATCCATCGTTCAGGGACCAGAGGCCCCAGAAGCATCCCACAGACACCTCCTCCTTCATCCACTAAATCCTCCCCAATCCTCCTCCTGGGAGCCCGGCTAAGCGCTTTCTGGTCCCGGAACTTCCTTCATCCGTCACCGCCCCACGGAGACGAGCCTCCCCCTCCCAGGGCAGAGGAAGAGAGCAGAGAGCCAGGGCTCCCGGTGGAGGGCAGAGCCAGAGGGGACCTGTCTGTCTGTCTGTCTGTCTGTCTCTCTCTCTCTCACCAGAGCCTTGCTTCTGCTTTTTCCAGCTTTCTGCGGTGTGACTGACAAACAGTCCTTCTGTGAGTGGGATGTGATGCTTTAATTCCGTATACACTGTGAGGCAGTCCCCAACTCCAGCTGATTAACCTCTCCCTCCCCTCAGTTACCCGTGTGTGTGTGTGTGTATGTGAATGTGTGTGTATGTGTGTGAGTGTAAGAGTGAGAGTGTGTATGTGAGAGTGTGTGTGTATGTGAGTGTGTATGTATGTGAGTGTATGAGTTTGTGTATGTGTATGTGTGAGCGAGGGTGTGTGTGTGTGTGAGTGTATGAGTATGTTT
>NW_005871256.1:676725-687977 GCF_000147115.1 Myotis lucifugus
TGTGTGAGCATGTGTGTGAGCACGTGTATATATATATGTACATGTGTGTGAGCGTGTCTGTGTATGAGCGTGTGTGTGCACATGTGTCTCTGTGTGTGTCTGTGTGAGCGTGTGTGTATATGTGTGTATGTGAGCGTGTATGTGTGTATGAGTGTGTGTGAGCATGTGTGTCTGTGTGTGTACGTGTGAGCGTGTGTGTGTAAGCGCGCACGTGTGTGTGCTGAGAACATTTAAGATCTGCTCTCCATGCTGATTTTGAGTGCACAGCGCATTGTTATTGACTACAGTCCCCACGCGGTGCATCAGGTCTCCGGAACTTACACGTCTATTGTAAGTGAAAGCTTGGCCTTTTGGACCAATATCCCCTCCCATTCCCCTGCCCCCAGCCCCTGGCGACCACCACTGTACTCTCTGCTTCTAGGAGTTCGACTGTGAGATGCCACATCTGGGCGAGAGCATGCAGTGCGTGTCTTTCTGTGTCTCCGGCCAGGCTTTGCTACCCATCACCCTCAGTTTCTTTAATGCTCCAGCCAGATTTTTTTAAATCACTGAGAAAAAATCCTATTATCCCATCATCCCCTCACAATCTGTTTTCACGTGAAGCTACTACCTCAGTTATTGCCTGTTCTGCCTCAGAGAGAGCATGCGATGAACCGTTAGATGGATGGGTGAATGTGGATGGTGGCCGCACGGATGGATGGATGCATGGATGCATGATGGACGGATAGATGGATGAATGGATAGATGCATGATGGACAGAGAGATGGATGAATGGATAGATGCATGATGGACGGATAAATGGATGAATGGATAGATGCATGATGGATGAATAGGTGGATGGCAGACAGTGGATGGATGAATGGATAGATGCTTGATGGATGGATAGATGGATGAATGGATAGATGCATGATGGATGAATAGGTGGATGGTAGACAGTGGATGGATGGATGGATAGATGCTTGATGGATGGATAGATGGATGAGTGGATAGATGCATGATGGACGGAGGGATGGATGAATGGATAGATGCATGATGGACAGATAGATGGATGAGTGGATAGATGCATGATGGACAGATAGATGGATGAATGGATAGATGCATGATGGATGGAGAGATGGATGGTAGACAGTGGATGGATGGACGGATAGGTGGATGAGATATAACTAATTAGTTTTTCCTTTCTATCCAGGACTTCTCTGGTCTAACTCACCCCTCCCCTAGCCCGACTGGCTCTGACCGTGGGCAGCCGGGCCTGGTGGAAAGAGCACAGGCGCATCAGACAGACGTGGTTGCGTCCTAACATTGCCTCTGACTCTGGGGAAATTTCTTAGCCTTCTGGGTCTGGTCTCATCTATAAACTGAGAATACGGATGCACCTACGCCAGGGCTGCTGGGCTCCGGGGGGGGGGGGGGAGCGCGCTGCCCTGCGGAGAAGGGCAAGGTGCCTGGCACAGAGCTGGGGAGACCCTAGGTGCCCAGTAGGGTTCGCCCACCCATCGCTGGGCCTCGGGCTTCGCGGCTGACTTCCAGGTACAGGCATGGGAGTGGGCCATTCGCGTCAACGCCGCCCGATTCCCTAAGTCCCCTCACTGGGGTGGACATGGGTGGGTTTGGTGTATATTCCACGTCCTGCTTGGCGAAGCTGAGATCTCCGTGAAGGCAGCTGGGGAGGCCCGAGCGCCAGAACGTTTAGAATATGATTCTGAATTTGCTCATTCCCACAGTGATGCCAAAAGTGGTTTTCTCCTTCCCACTCCCCTGACTCAGCAGAGGTGGGACCCCCGAGAAAACAGCCGGCCCAGGGAAGGGGCGTGTGCCCGGGAGGGAAAAATAAAGAAACCTTTAGCGACTGGCGCAGTGTGTGCTCTGGAAGCGCCGCGTGCACTCCGGCAAATTGCTCCTAATGATAGGAAACCTGCCTGGGCTGAGGCAGCAGCGCCCGCGCCCGCCACTCCGCCCTCGGTTCTTGGCTGCTGCTCCCGTTGGATGGTGCTCTGGACAGCGCAGTCACCAAACGGGGCACGAAGCTGCCTCCACGGAGAAGGTTCTGGAAAAGACAGTGCTGGAGGCGAGAGCGGCCAGCCACGTCCTCACTCTGCGTCCAGGGCCCGTCAGCAATGGGGTCTGCCCTGCAGTCCAGGTTGACGGAAGAAGTTACCGAATGCGTGCACGCTGGGCTTGACGTCTACAGAGATCGCCTAGTGCAAGATCAGGTTCCCACACCCCTGCCTCCCCGACCACAGCCCTCCCCGGATGGCTCGCCAGTCCACCAGCTCCCCCGGCCCTGCTCACACCTTCCAGGGCCTCATTAACCGCTGCTCAGTTTCCACATTTGGGGACACCATTTGGTCCCGCTCTCCTGGGACCCCTTCAGATAATTCCCCTCATCTTTCTCTTTGTAATGTGATGTAGTTTAAAAAATTTAGCCTAGCCAGTGTGTTTCAGTGGTTGAGCATCATGGTTCAATTCCAGGTCAGGGCACATGCCTGGGTTGCAGGCTCAATCCCCAGTAGGGGGCGTGCAGGAGGCGGCCAATCAATGACTCTCTCTCATCATTGATGTTTCTCTCTCTCTCCCCCTCTCTGAAATCAATAAAAATATATTTTAAAAAAACAATCAAGTGATGCATTTGACTATATAACCTGCTTTCCTCACTCAATGGCACGTTTACAGCAGAGCTCAGCCTTGATTGTATTATAGACAAACCTCATTCATTTAATGGATACATAAGAGGCCAATGGAAATATAATGATGGTCATATAGGTCATTTTAAATTTTCTAGCAGTCACCTTAAACCAAGTAAGAAGCAGCAGGTGAAATTGACTTTAATGTCCCAGGCATCAGCAACCTTTGTCTCCGATAAGACGCAGGGTCGGAGCTGGGGGTGGGCCCCGGGGGCCAGTGCCAGGCCTCTTGCTTCCCACCTGGACTCAGTGTCCATTAACCCCCAAGTAGTCAGGGACCCGGGAAGGACCCACAACACCGGGCAGAAATCCCAGCACTCTCGGATAGAAAGAGGTTCCAGAATGGGCAAGCCCCGAGCATCAGGAATTCACCTCCGGTAGAATCCCGTGGCTTTCCGGCCTCTCGATATTCATGGAGTCCAAGGAGAAGGGGTCGTTTCTGAGGGGGTCCGGGCATGCTGCCCCTGGGAGCCCCGGGGCTCCCTGGCCCTGACCTCGGGGACACCCCGACAGTGATCACGTGCCCCCACTCATGCTGTGGACTCAAGGTCAATGCCAGACACTTGACCTTGGCCTTCAGCTTCTACACTGCAGCCGGCGCTCCTCGAGGTGGCTGGGACCCAAGGACGGGCTCCTGGGTTTAGAGACGCGTCCTGTTCTGGGAGAAGCCCTCCTACTTGTAAATGTTTCCTGATGGCGGGCACTGAGCCGCCAGCTTCCCGGGCCCCTGGCGGAGAGAGGAGCGGCCGCCCGGGAGGGGGAGGCCGCCTCTGAAGCTGCGCGCCCCTCTCTGATCCTAGAGGCCCTTGAGGAGGAGATAGCAGCTCGGCGCTCCTTTCCTGATAAGCGGGCGGAAGGAGCCTGGCTGCCTGGACCCGGTGGCGGGGAGCTGGGATGGCGGGGACACTGCTGGCTCTGTATCAGCACCCCCTCCTGACCCCCCCCCCTGCCGCCATCCACTCCTTCACCTCCCCCTGCTGCAGGTGGTCCACCCTGCGTGGGCCCCAGTGCTCCTCCGACCCATCACCGCTGCTCAGGATGAAGTCAAAGCCCGTCAGCCCACCCACCCAAGGCCTTCACTCTCCCTTCTCCTTGCCCTTCTCTCCTCCTCCTCCTCCCCCTCCCCTCCCCCTCCTCTGCTCCTCCTCCTCCTCTTCCACCCCTCCTCCTCCCCCTCCCCTCCCCCTCTTTCTCCCCCTCCCCCTCCCCTTCCACCCCTCCCTCCTCCCCCTCCTCCTCCTCCCCCTCCTCTGCTCCTCCTCCTCCTCCTCTCCGGACTCACATGTCTACAACCCCGACATGTATGTTGTGCCTCCACGCACTTGCTTCAGCTGCACCCTCCCCGTCCTTGGCCTTGCAGGTTAAGCATCACCCCGTCCCTGACTGCACCCTCTGCACGCCCAGCAGACATGAGCCACCGTGTCCCTTACCTGGGCCCCACGGCACCGTGCTGCTCCCTCAGAGCTCTCATCACACGACCTGGTAATTATCTGGGGAGCGTTCCCAGGGGGACATGCCCGATCAGCAGGGAGCCTCAGACGGGCGCATGGCCCGGTCCTCGCACATGTGGACACTAAACGTGAGAGGGAGTCGGCGAGAAGGAGCGGGGCAGGGAGCATTTGGGAAAGAACGCTCTCAGAGCTTCCTTCTCGTGTAAAAGGTCGTTCTACGGCCCCGGCCGGTGTTGCCCGGTGGTTGGGCGTCATCCTGTGCACCGAAAGGTTGCAGGTTCGATTTCCCATCGGCCAGGGCACTTGCCGGGGTTTTGGGCTCCATTCCTGGCAGGGGATGTGCAGGAGGCAGCCGATTGCTGTTTCTCTCTCTCATTGATGTTTCTCTCTCCCTCTCCCTTCCTGTCTCTCTAAAAATCAATTTCAAACACCTTTAAAGCAATAAATAAAAGGTCATTCTACGAAATGAGGTCTACGAAGGGTCTTTAGGGAAAGGAAGAATTGATGAGGATTATGTTGCCATCAGAGAAAAACATACTGTGGACCCTGTGTAACTGCAACGCCCCCCCGCCCCCCGCTGCCTGCCACCCGCCGGGAGACAGCTGGGCTGATCTCTAAGGAGCCTGCCTTGGGTGTCGGTGCCTCGGCCTGGGGTTCAGTCTGTGAGAATGTGAACAGAGCAAATAAATTGTGTGAGTGTTTTCCCTATAACATTTGTTATTGAGAAAATCAGTCCTTGCAGTTAAAACGCAGCTGACAGTGCATTCGCCGGAGCAGACTCCACTGTCCACCGAACGGCCGACCCAGGAGGGAAGCAGTGGCCAAAGCCGTGCTTTAATGGGGTTTCAATTTTACGAGGACGGGCTCTCTTTGAAGTAGTTGTTTCCAGAAGCTTGTGTCTGTCAACACCTCGCCGATTGGTCTGATCGGGGGCGCATCTCGTGTCGTGAAAATGCAATTTGCTGGAGGAACGCTCTGATTCCACTGTTCGCCTTGGTGGTCGCTAAACAGAGGCAGGCGTGCGGGACAGAGGCCGCCGGGTTCCGTGGGCCCTGCCGTGTTCAGGTCCCTCTTCAAATCACATTCCGGGACGCGTGATGGGAGGAAACTCAGAACGCGAAGAAGGCCCGTGTTCCCGCGCTGTGTCGCCAGCACTGGGCAGCCACCTGCACCCGATTAGCCAAGGGCCCGGGGCGGGGCCGGAGGGTCTCAGAGCCTGATTTTGCAGTTACTGACTTTATTGGTTCTTCATTAACAGTTTATAGTTTCTGAACATGTTTATGGGAGTGGGAAGAGGAAGAGAGGGCAGAACAAAGGGAATGAATAACCATCATGCGCCTGATTTTTAACTAGCAAAGCCGAGCCAATAGGACACCTCTCTCTCTCTCTCTCTCTCTCTCTCTCTCTCTCTCTCAGTCGGGGTGGGGTGCCAGCCAACTTTAAGGGGAAAGGGTGCTTTAGTTGCGCCAGAGCAGCGATTTTCACCGTTTCATCTCACAGCACACATAAACTGATGACTAAAATTCTGCGGCATTCCAAAAAAAATATTTTTTCCCGATCTGACAAAAAAACAGGTATAGCCATTGCTAGTCCAGCACCTGACACCTCACAGATGCTCGAAACGCGTTGGCCTGAGAAGCATAAACATGATGGCACCTCTCACCTTCAGTGCCCGCAGGGGATGGCGCCTCCTGCTCCTTCGAGAGAGAGGACAGAGGCCAGCCAGGCCTACAAGTGGCAGACTGTCCGCTCCAGGTCGGCTTTTCCTGGGTGAGAAAGAGGCTCCCCCTGCTCCCCCGCCCCCACCCCCCGCCTGGAGTTGCAGAGCCACAAGTTGCAGGTATGGCAGGGCCTGGGGAGGGGCTGGTGCCATCCTGCTCACCTTGCAGCCGCGGGAGTCCCTGTTTTCTCCAAGGTGGTGTCTAGTCTCTTCACCTGGCTCTCCTTCTGAGAAATTGCGTCTTCCCGACTGGATACAGCTCGGGGCTCCTGGCGGTTCCCCTCCTGCCCCAGCTAAGGGGCCAGGACACCTCCCAAGTCAGCCACAGGGGCCCTCCCTCCCAGGAAGTGGAATCTGAAACAGAGGAACAAAGGACTGAGCAGACCTTCTCGGCACAGACCTCGCTCGAGGGTCCGTGTCTCAGTCTCTGGAACGAAGAGCCAGGGTGCTTGCCATGGGCCACGCCTGCTACTCAGCTGTTCTCGAGTCCACGGGCCCTGGCCAACCTTCCAGAACTTTGTTTTAATTGCTAGTTTGGAGCCGAGACATACTGATGAGGGTGGCGGCGGAGAAATGGAAACCCAGAGAAAGTGCGGGCCCTGAGCAAGGCGACGCGAGCTTGTCTGACCCGGAGCGCCCCTCAACGCCACACCAGGGCTGTTTGATCGCAGGCACCAGAGGTCCCTGCGAACGTGGGGTTCTGGGGACGGCACAGAACAAATCTTTGTTTCCATCCCTTTTGCTTACTTTTGACAGTCACATAAAATTCCAGCTCAGAATGGGCGCGGCCTCCCGTGGGGGCCTGGGCGGGACCTGCGGATGGACACGCGGAAGGTGGGGCCCAGAGGCCCCTATGTTCCCAAGTCGGGGGAGGGGACGCGCACCAGGTTGGAGCGTCGCCCTGCAGGGTTTCTCTAGTGGCTCCTCCTGCTCATTTATTTTTCTTTTCTTTTTTAATATGTTTTTGTTGATTTCAGAGAGGAAGGGAGAGGGAGAGATAGAAACATCAATGATGAGATAGAATCATCAATCAGCTGCCTCCTGCACACCCCCTATTGGGGATCGAGCCCGCAACCCGGGCGTGTGCCATGATTGGGAATAGAACCAGCGACCTGTTGGTTCATGGGTCGACGCTCAACCACTGAGCCACGCTGGTCGGCTAGTTATTTGCTTTTTAATAGACTTCAATTTGTAGAGAGTTTTAGGTCCACAGCAAAACGGGGCCACGGGGAGAAATTGCGTCTTCCCGACTGGATACAGCTCCGGGCTCCTGGCGGTTCCCCTCCTGCCCCAGCTAAGGGGCCGGGACACCTCCCAAGTCAGCCACAGGGGCCTCCCTCCCAGGAAGTGGAATCTGAAACAGAGGAACAAAGGACCGAGCAGACCTTCTCGGCACAGACCTTGCTCGAGGGTCCCCGTCTCAGTCTCTGGAACGAAGAGCCAGGGTGCTTGCCATGGGCCACCTCGGTGCAGAAGGCACCGAGATTTCCCCCAGACCCCACACACGCATGGACTCCCCCCTACCCGCGACCCCACCAGAGCGGAACATTTGTTTCTTTATTCATTTTCCCTGAATGTACTGGGTGACATTGGCTCATAAAATTATGTAGGTTTCAAGTGTACAAGCCAGAGGAAGACACATAGCATATGATTCCACTGACATGTGGAACCTAATGAACAAAATAAATTAACAAAATAGAAACAGACTCACGGACATGGAGGACAGACGGACAGCTGTAGAGGGAGGTGCTGGCGAAACAGGTGAAGGGACTGAGAAAACGCCCACCAGCCCACACTCAGACAGCAGCACGGGGATTCCCTCTGGCCACTTAGGTCCCAGCTTCTGGCCCCCACCCTCAGAGAGCCCCCGACTCCCCATCCCAAGGACACCCCCTCCACGTGCCCCGCGTGTCACCTGCTGGCTTCTCGTCGCAGCCCCAGCAGGGACTTGCTTGCGGAGCCCCATCTGTCTGTGCTAAGCGTCCGTCTTTCCCGCGTGTCTGTAAACTCCTGAGCCGCAGTGCACGCGGGGTTCCCGGCCTCACACGGAAGCCCGCCGTAGGCCGCTCCATAAACACCTGGCCGCCCGATGGACGCCTCATTAACTGCAGTCAAATTGGGCAGGACGAGCGCCATTGGCCGAGCTGTGGGTGGGGGGCTTTGGGGCCGGTGGTGGAGTATAAAGGAAGGCTGGCCGCACACCCCGGGGCAGCGATGGGGAACTGGAGGGCGCGTGGCTGAAGGATTCAAGTCCCGTTTCGAGGCTGGTCCTGGCCAAGCAGAGCCATCAGCGAGCCCAGCCAGGGGCCCATTCCAAGCCTTGTTATCAGGCTTGACCTTGATCATTCTTTGAAGGGCACGGCTTTCCTCCTTAGGTAAGACTTTCTGTTTCAAGAGTTTGAAAATATCTGGTTTTCAGTTTACAAGTTGGCAGGAGCTGAGGAGAAAGTCATGTACGAACAAGAAGGCCGGCCCCTGGGGGCAGGTCCATCTGGCCACCGTGGAGTGGGCTGGTGGGCTGAGGGCAGGCGAGGCTGCGTGAACGCGCAGACAGAAGCACGTCTTGAAATGGGTTTCATAAACATCAGAAATAAAGTCCTAACAGCCCCCCAACATGGCACTGCTTGCATAACTTGTGGTAAAAGAACTAGATGTAATATTACTAAGCAGGCTCCCTCTATGCTCCTACCTCTTGTTAAACGAGCCTTGATTTGGACTTAGGTCTGTATCCCTTTATGTCTTAAGATGAGAAAACCATTACTTGAGCACTTATTCTGTGTCAGAGGCATTTTGTAACCATTCGCTTGTTCAGTTCTTACCGAACCAAAGAGATACCTATCATTACCCCATTCTACGGAGGAGGAAACTGAGGCTCGCAGAGGCACGTGACCCTGCCCAAGCTCGCGTTGCTGACAACGGGCAGAGCTGAGATTAGAACTGGGATCTGTCTTCAAAGCCTTCGTTCTTCGGCAAATCTTCACCTGCTCAGGCTCAGCCCTCTAGTGGCTGCCCCCGGCCCTTCCCTGGTGGGAGCCCAGAAACTCTTCAGTGAAGGGGTGCAAAGGGGTGCCAGGTCCCGTGGAAATTCTGCAGGAAGAGGGCTCGGGAGTCTCCTTTCCTCCACTTCCCTCCCACGTGGAAAGGGGAAAAGTCAGGGAAGCCCTGAACGGGTGCCTGGACAGATGGCGGGCCGAGTAACTCAGCTGGGTACCCACAGTACAGACGGAGCACGGAGCTAAGGGGCCACCCACTCAACCCTCACACCCTGAGATGGACCCCACTGTTCTTCCTGTATCAAAGCAGAGAAACTGAGGCATGGAGCGCTGAGTTACGTTTCTAAGGTCACAGGCGGGCAGAGGCGATTGGAGGATCGTCGTCCTGAGTTTAGAATCCAAGCCCCTTATGACTTTATACGCTCAAGAAATCCCTGCTGACTGAAGAGTTGAAATGACTTTTTAAAATCAGCCTCTGTGTCCATTTTCCCCGTTCGGCAGACTGTGAGCTACCCCAGGGCAACCAGCACCAGGCCAGGCACGTGGCAGGTACCTCGGGTCACCAAGGTGCACACCCGGAGGGCTGCAGGGAAGAGGAGGCCATCCTCTGAGGCCGACAGGCAGGCTCTGAGGACCCAGAGCTCCTGGGAGAACGGCTCCTGTGGGTGATTCCTGTCGGCTTTGTCTCCTCTGCTGGCGCTTCGATTCCTAATGGCTGAGCTCACTCCTTGAGCCCTTCCCCGGGGTTATGTCACCGGGGGAACAAAGCCTCTTTTCAAGGCCCCGAAGAAACCAGATTATGTTATGGGTCCCGAAAATTAGAGGCCCAGAGAGGAGGCCTCTTATTTGGGGATAATCACCATTGGTTCTGTTTGATGACTTATTTCAAGATAATTAGAGCTTCACTTTCTTTCCTTGAAACAACCTCTTCTGTTTTCTCTTGTCCCCGCCCTGCCAGCCCCGGGCTGACTCGGGACGCAGCAGCGAGAGGCATGTGACGCTGGGAAATGCACGTAGGGTCACCGTCCTTACCAGGAGCTGCCAGGCGACCGCCAGGGGAGCAGCTTTAAAGTCTGACGCAAGCGATCTAGGTGAGACAGTGGTGAAACCTTCGTTCATTCAAATCTTTCTTTTTTAAAATATATTTTTATTGGTTCAGAGAGGAAGGGAGAGGGAGAGAGAGAGAGAGAGAATCAATGATGAGAATCATCAATAGGCCGCCTCCTGCACACCTCCCACCAGGGTTGCAGGGCATGTGCCCTGCCTGGGAATTGAACCATGATCAACTGGTTCATAGGTTGATGCCCAACCACGGAGCCACAACGGCCGGGCCATTCAAATCTTTAGTAGACCCGGTTCCGCCTCTTTAGCACACAGAGCTCCAGGCGCAGGACACAGCCATAGAAAGCAACACCCTGCCTCAAGGGTGCAAGGCACTGACCCCAGAAATAAACAGAACGTTAGCAATCAACAAACGTGTGTCCGGAAAACAAAACCTTCAAAGTTGATCATTATTGTGTAGAATCTTGCTACACTTAAGTGACTGGTATCTAGAACCTAGCAGTTCTTTCGTTGTTGTTGTAAATCCTCAAGTCCTCACCTGAGGATATTTTTCCATTCATTTTTAGAGAGAGTGGAAGGGAGAGAGGGAGAGAGGGAGGGAGAGAGGGAGGGAGGGAAGGAGGGAGGGAGGGAAAGGAAAACATCGATGTGAGAGCGATACATCCCATCCATTGGTGCTTCCGGAACACATGCCCGACTAGGGACAGGGTATGGAACCCACAACCCCGGTACATGCCCTTGACTGGTAATCGAACCCGAGGCCCTTTGGTGTGCCGGCCAGTGCTCTATCCACTGAGCCACACGAGCTGTGCATTCCTTGCCACTGGGTCTCTCCGTGGCCATGCCTACAGCCCGGCCCTTTTGCTTCCCCAAGAGGAAGTCTGAGTGACAACAGAGTCATCAAGGCAGAAGCCATCGCCCTCGCGACCTGACCTCTGAGTGACATGCCCTCACCCCCTGCCCTTGGTCACACAGACAAACCTTGGAATAACAGGAGGGGCTCCCCAGGTGTGAACCAGGCAAGAGGGGCCATTCTGGATCATCTTGGAGGCTGCCTACCACAGAGAGTCTTTAAAATGGGGTATTCACCCGGCCGGCATGGCTCAGTGGTTGAGCGTGGACCTGTGAACCAGGAGGTCACAGTTAGATTCCCGGTCAGGGCACAGGCCCGGGTTGCAGGCTCAATCTCCAGTGGGGGCCGTGCAGGAGGCAGCCCATCAATGATTCTCTCTCATTATTGATGTTTCTCTATCTCTCTCTCCCTCTTCCTTCTCTCTGGTGTGTGTATATATAAGTTAAGTTTCACGATATTCCGTGCACTTGGGGGGAGGGGGTCCCTTCA
>NW_005871256.1:688077-690003 GCF_000147115.1 Myotis lucifugus
GTCCGATTGATGGCTTAGGCCCGTGGGGAGCAGGCCTAAGCTGGCAGTCGGATACCCTTAGCACTGCCACGGAGGAGGGAGAGGCTCCTGCCACCGACACTGCACTTGCCAGCTGTGAGCCCAGCTTCTGACTGAGTGGCACTCCCCCTGTGGGAGCACACTGACCACCACGGGGCAGCTCCTGCATTGAGCATCTGCCCCCTGGTAGTCAGTTCGTGTCATAGTGACCAGTCGTTTTGCCGTTTGGTTGATTTGCATATTAGCCTTTTATTATATAGGATATATATATATAAAATATATATAGTCACATAGCTGCTAACCTCACCACAGTGGGGAGTGGGTAAGAAAAATCGGTTCTAACTGGACAAAAGCGTGATACTTCCCTCTGGGATGCAAACGATGTTGAAATTCAAGGAGAGGTGTTGGTCGTGGGGTTGGATTTCTCGGCAATTGGATTGGGACTTAGGTGATGGTTATGTTTTCCTCCTACGGTGCACCTTTTAAAGTATCTATTTTCCTCCAAAATAATTTCAGTCCTCCGAGCCCCTTAACACATTTTTTGTCAATCTACTTTCCCCGTCATTTCCAAGTCCATGCCTCCTGGAAAGGAAATTTGATTTAAATGTTTTCGATTCCTTTGCATAAAAGTACTGAAACCCGAGTTAGCGAGGACGGCTGAAGGGCCCACAAACCCTCCGATTCCACATGAGCATCGCGAGGCCTATTTTTCTCAAAAAATGAACTCGTGCCAAAGAGTCAATAACATACCGGCTCCATGGGGCTTGAGCTTAACCACCTGCAACGCCAAACGGCCGGCAACTTCATGCCAAATGCTTTTTTTGATGTTGGTTTGGAATACTGACTTGACCATTCCCCCCACTCCTCCATTTCACGGAATTGCAAGATCATTTTCTGTCTGGTAGACGTGGAGACACGGGAAGAGGAAAGTGCTGAATTCAGACAATTCCATTTCTTTAAATGCCTCGCAGTGACCGGAGCCCTTGGTCTCCAGTTCCTTCCTGCTTCAAACCGTGCTGCCCCGATGCTGGGGTTACCTCCTGGAGCCATTGAGCTGACCGCATTTATCCCCCCCTTTGCTGTCTTTAACTTTTCACCGCCTCCTTATTATCTTCAGGATCCCACCAGGCTGCTGGCCACCCTGCACGCCAGAGTGTCACCCTGTTTTCCTGACCTTTCCTCCCAGACCCAGAGTCTGCACACAGGCTGTTGCCTCCGCTCACAATGCCCTTCCCTGGCCCGGTCTCTGGAAGGCCCCACATCCTCTTCCAGGCACCTTTCAAATGTCATCTTCTCTTTGGGGCAGGGGCATCTTCTCCACACACCTTCACTCTCAACCCCCCATGATCCCTCCAATTCGATGGGAAACTGACCATCTCCTGGTCTCCTAAGGAGGTGAGTCCACTCCTCTACATTCTACAAAATCCTGCACACGCCCACCTTGCCACGCTGTCCGAACTGCGTGGCCACCGCCCAGAGTGTGTGCTAAGGTAGTGCTGGCCGCTTCAACAGTTGTACCCCAAACCTCCGTGGCTTAACACTGGAAACTTACTTCTCGCTCCCGTGAAATCTAACCGACAGCACGGCTGGGTGACGGACACGCTCACACGCTCGGCCATTCAGGAACTGGCTTACGAAAGCCCCGCCTTCTGTGGCCGATGGCTCCCAGGGTCCTCCTGGGTGCGGCACAGGCCAGCAGACCGTGAAAGGCAGGGAACAGAGTGACACAAAGGGAGCTGTACGGCTCGGCCTCCGCTCATACACACCCCCCACTCCCGTGGCCTCCCCCCAGCTGTGCCCCAGGAGGGAATACAGCAGGCGAGGGTGGTACCCCTCTCCTTCGTAACTATCCTCGGGAAACTGCAACCATCTAGAGCCGTGGTCGGCAATCCACAAAATATCACGTTC
>NW_005871256.1:690482-691429 GCF_000147115.1 Myotis lucifugus
AATCTATATGAACCGAGTTTAAGACGGCTCCCGCGGAGTACGCGGCAATTCACGCGAGCCGACTTAACTCGTTTCCCGCAACCCAAGTGTAAATACAGTTCCTCATGTTGGGACTCAACCATAAAATTATTGTCGTTGCTACTTCATAACTGTAATGTTGCTACTGTTATGATCGTCATGTAAATATCTGATATGCAGGATGGTCTTAGGCGACCCCTGTGAAAGGGTCGTTTGACCGCCAAAGGGGTCTCAACCCACAGGTTGAGAACCGCTGTTCTAGAGAGATGACCTCTGCACCGGGGGACGACCTTGGTGGGGAGAGCCCCGAGCTCAGAGGTGGCTTGTTCTCTGTGCTGTTTTCCTGGAGACGGCACCTTGGACACGGGCAGAAGAGACGTGGAAACAACCACACCTCCACTTGGTCTTTATGGGGGAGAAGGGGGTGCTAGGGAGGGACCTGTCCTTTTAAATAAAAGGAGAAGGAAGAAGCTGAGTGAAAGGGCAGGGTCAGCCCCTGAGAAGGGTGCCCCGCATTTCTCGCCAAGCTCTGCCCGCCCCCCACCCCCCCCGCAGTGCTCATGTGCAATCCCCCAGCCCAGCCCCCAGTAGGGGCGAGAGGAAACCGAGCCCGCAGAGGCCCCGCCGCGGCTGCGAGCCCGCGCTGTTAGAAAGCAGGCCAAAGCCGCGTCACGTCCAATTACTGTCAGGGAGGAACATCTGTGTTTCGGAACCCACGTCGCTCAATGCAAACATTTCGCAACCCCAGCGGCTGCACGGCTGTGAGATGGGGCGGCCCCGTGTGAATCGCAGCCACGTCGTCAGCGGCGGTCTGGCCGGCTGTGCTCGCTCAGCGCCCACGAGCGGCGTTTCTCAAACAGATTGGAGTTAAGCGCAGCGCCTTTCCCTCCTATCTGTGAGATCTTGTGGGTGGGGGCTGGACTGGTTTT
>NW_005871256.1:691529-712227 GCF_000147115.1 Myotis lucifugus
GTGTTTGAGCCGACACGGACAAGTTCCATTGTCAAGCGCAGCCTGAGAGGCTCCCATTCCAGCTGGTCTCCCCGACATGGGCAGGCAAGGCTGGTTCTGAGGGCCCCCCTGGCCCGGAGACCAGTGGTCACACCCCGCGTTCCCAGTGCGGCCGGGGATGCTGGCTCTGCACTCACCGGCAACCCCACAGCCCTGGGTTCAAAGTGGAAGATGCTTTAAAATTCTTACGGTGCGTTCGATGAGGCCCCCAGAAACGGGAGCCGTGGGTTGGGGCGATGGGGAGACAGGGATCCATCAGTGAGCTCGTAACAGCACAGCATGCAGGGCAGTTTACCCGCACGCCGCCGCGCCCACGGGGCTGACACTGCATTGCGCTCTGTGTGGCACCGCGGCCTCACTGGGATCCCTGTCTCCTGACCCCCTCGAGAGCAGGCAGGACCCAATGACCGCCTCCTCAGGGGTAGTTCCTGCCCCCTTTCTGAGGAAGCCCCAATGGAGCGTGGTGTCTGGGTCACCGTCCACAGCAGCCAAACCTGCCGACACAGACCAGAATGCTCTACAGGGGAAAACCGGAACCATGGGAGGAGGGGTGTGAAAACGAAGGTGTGACTGTACTGGAATACTATGCAGCTGTTAAAAGGGGCACAGGGCAGCCAGTCGGTCCCTGCAGCCACATGGAAAACGGCCCAGTACATGTGTCAGATGGAAAGCCAAGCTGTAGAAAGAGCAGAACGGCGGCTCCGTACAATGTGCACATGAAGACGCCGCGTGCTCATCGTGAGTCGGCAGCTCTGCATGCAAAGGCTCCGAGCACCTGCCTCTCAAACTTCCCGCCAGTGGAGCGGATGCGTCCCTGACGGTGGGAAGGAGCCACGGTTGCACTGGGGGAGGGGCTGCCCAAGGAGGAGCTAGCTTTACCTGCAGGGCTTACAGTTTGAAAGAGAAATATTTTCACTTCTAATGCAATTAAACATGTTTTTAAGAGAAAAATCAGAGGTCTTGTGATGAGACACACTGGTGTGGGAGTCCCAGCTCTGTCACTCGCTGTGTAGCTCTGGCTGCTATGGCAGCTGAATACCAGCCGCCCCCCTAAATGCCCATGTCCTCACCCGGGGACCTGTGAGGGGTGAAAGGGACTTGAGAGACGCGGCTAAATTCAGGGTCTGGAGATGGGAGATTACCCTGGGTCACCCGCGTGGGCCCTACATGCAATCACAGGGCCTCTCAGAGCCCAAGGGGGCGGGACTAAGAGGAGGGTGATGTGACGAGGGACACGGGCAGGAAGGCCAAGGTGAGGGGCCGGGCGGGCATGAGCCAGGAGTGAGGACAGCATCCGGGAGCCGGGAAGCACAGGACAACGAATTCCGGAGACCCATCCGAGAGTCAAGGCCTGGCTGGGACCTTGACTTTGGCCGAGGGAAACCCTCCTGGGCCCCTGGCCTGTGGAACTGTGAGAGAGGAATGGGCACTGATTTCTGCCACTGACGTGCGGTCGTGTGTCAGGGCAGCAGGGCGATGACAGAGCAGGTCGCCCCTCCCTGAGCCCGTTGCTCCTCCACATCGGTGGTCCCAGGGCTCCAGGCTGTCGGCAGGCTCAGAGCACAGACAGCACTGCAGCGAGCACTGGACCCCACAGTCTGGGATAGCACTGGGTCCATGCTCCCCCCCATCCCCCGTCACCCACCGGGACTCCCCCTCTGGCCTCGTCACCCACCGAGGTTCCCTCTCCCAGCCCCTGTCACCCACCGAGGCTCTGCGGAAGGAGGTGTCTGCTACCAAGTCTGGCCTGTGCTCCGGTCGTCACGCTCAGCGCTCTCCTTCTCTGGGACCGAGCCTGCCCCGTGGCTGGCGCTCAGGACACCGCCCCATGAGACAGGCATGACTGTTTCTTGCAGACAAGCCCAGAGTCCCGGGAACCACGGTGCAGAGGCAGCTCCCTGCTGGTTCCCCTTCCCCGCTCACCCCCCACCCCCACCCCGTGCATCTCAAGGCCGGCCAGTTGTGTCTCAGAAAGCTCGGAGTCAGTCTAGCCCTGGCTCCCAGTAACACGGGGCTCATCTTTACCGCATCTGCAGAGCATCCTTGCCAGGCGCGGTAATCAACTCCCTCCTGTGCTCTGGGAATCGCCTGCCTGGGGAGCACCCAGCGTGAACCCCCAGAATGCAGAGCCCGACACTCCCTGGCCTTGGCCCCCATAACAGAGCAGATAGGCCCTCCTGAGTCGGAGAGCCAAGCATCGTCAGGCGGGGGAGAGGGTCCCGGGAGGTCCCTGCAAAGTCCTCCGTACGTTGCTTATGTCATGAAGAAGCCCAGGCAGAGCATTTCCTGCCGGTCCTGTCACAGCCTCCCCGCTTCGGGAGGGTGGGCTCCAGGGACAGTGGCTGGAGCCGTCCCAGCCATGAGCTCACACGGGAAGCCAGCGCCTCCTGTCAGGTCTGGTCTGGAGTGAGCTCGGCCGGCCGGCGGCAATGCCACACCTGTGCTCCATCAGCGAAAGCCTTCTCGACAGGCGGGGACGGCCTGCTCAGCACCCCTGCGGATCCGTGGCTGAGGTTTGCTCTGTGCGTGGCCATGACCTTGAACACCCTCCCTTCCTTCTGGGCACACTCCCCTCAGCCCGGTCTCTATAGATTCAGGACGGCTCCAGTTAGGCAGGCATGACTTGGGTAAACAAACTAGGCCGAGTGGTGGGAGCAGGGACGGTTAGAAATAGAGAGACCGAGAGCCAGCAAGCCCACTGCCAGAGGTTTGGGAGCAGGGCCTCGGACAGATGTTGCGTAGCCACGCTCACAGCAGCAGCTTTCCCAGGAACCGAAAGGTGGGCACACCCCAAACGTCCATCGCCAGGTGAGTGGTGAACACCTGCCACAGCCACACAGGCAACAGTATCCAGCCACAGAAAGGAAGGAAACGCTGACGCATGCCACAGCGTGGACGAACCCGGAGACATCGTGCCACGTGAAATAAGCCAGCCGAGAAGGACAAGCACTGGGCGACCTGCTTACAGGAGGTTCCGTGCCAGGCACTGGAGTCAGAGCACTGAGCCCACAGGTGCCCGCTGCATGGAGCTTGAAGAGCATGGCCGTGTCGCCCCCATTCCCACCCACCCAGCATGCTCCCCGGGGCCTCGGTGCCGGTGGGTCCTCCCTCGCTGCACGAGGCTGACCCCCCATAAAATTACCAGTGGACAGTGTTGGTCTGAAGCCCCCGCCATCCTGGCCCCGCCCTTCCTTCCCTGACTCGCGCCCCGTTCCCACAGCCCACTTTGCCTCCTCCACCCGTCTTCCACTCTTACCAGGAGCTCAATGTTCCACTCGGTCCATTCATTGGGATTTGAACCCAAGTTCAACGTCGTAACCTATAGCTGCCGTCGACAAGATCCACCCTCCCTCACCGGGCAAACGGGTCACAGCAAAATAAGCTCAGAGAACCTGACCCTAACTTTTTAAAAAATATATATTTTTTTATTGATTTCAGAGAGGAAGGGAGAGGGAGAGAGAGAGAAACATCAATGATAAGAAAGAATCATTAATTGGCTGCCTCCTACACGCCCCCTACTGGGTATGGAGCCTGCAACCCAGGCATGTGCCCTTGACCAGAATCGAGCCTGGGACCCTTCAGTCCACAGGCCAACACTCTATCCACTGAGCCAGAGCAGCTAGGGTCTGACCCTGACTCTTTGGCCTTTTTGTAGACTTAACCTTACGTCTAACCCATGGCCAGGGAGCAGGGGGCAGAGGACTCTGAGGACAGGTCAGCCAGATCCGAGTCCTCTCTGGCCTGTGAGCCTGAGCAAACTTCTAAACCCATGTGAGCATCCAAGCCGCCGTCTGTAATCTATGACTGCTAACACCCCCTTTGCAAAGCTGACATAAAGATCGAAACAAGCCCTAACCGGTTTGGCTCAGTGGATAGAGCATCAGCCTGCGGACCGAAGTGTCCAGGGTTCGATTCTGGTCAAGGGCACGTACCTCGGTTGCAGGCTCCTCCCCAGCCCGGGCCCTGGTCAAGGCGTGTGCAGGAGGCAACCAATCGACGTGTTTCTCTCACATCTGTATTTCTCTCTGTCTTCCCCTCTCTCTTCCACTCTCTCTAAAAATCAATGAAAATATCCCGGGTGAGGACTGAAATTCTAAAAACAATGGAAACAATGTGTACGGCGGCTGACACAGGGGTGCGGAATCACTGGGCGCTGCAGTGGGTTATTACATGAGCAGTCACGGCACAGCCGCACGGAAGCCCCGGCGCTGGAATTGGGAGGCGCAGAGCGGCTCAGTAACCGACGGGCAGGCTCCACACAAGGCCCCCGGCTGGGCCTGCTTTCATCTCAAAATGTCCTTGGCCAACAGCAAAAACAGAAAGAAATTCGTTTTTCATTATTGGGAGGAAAAGCATCCTCCACCAAACAAAAGTAACCCTTCATTAAGGCCATTTTGTTATTAGAGACCAATCGGATTAGGGAGCTAATTACAGCGTCCTGGGCTCGGCTGCACCATTGTTGCCGGGACGAGTCACGCCCGCTCCCCGGCTCTTCAAGAGCCGGCCTGGGATAGCACTCGGCTCCCCTGGGAATGTTTTAATTTCTCGAGCGTAATTACGCATAGTGACTAGCCTTGGCCAACTCCAACCAGACAACCCATTCGGGTTGTAGATAGAAACAGGCCGATACGCTGCTCCCCCAGACTCCTCCCCGCCCCCCAGGCTGCCTGCCCCCCACGGTCTGGGCTGTGCCCAACTCCCCCCATCGGGAGAAAGCAGGCAGCACATAGCGAGTGAATTTTGGACACTTAAGGTCATTGCAGGCGAAAGCTATCTTCGAGAAGGATCTGAAGAAAAAAAAGTTTCCCACCATTCTTTTTCCCCTTTTGGGCCTTTCCTTTCTTTCTTTTTTTCTTTTTTTTTTTAAAGACTTTATTAATTTTGCAAGCCGGGCTAATTGCAACTCCCTCGGGGCGAAATAACTTGTGCAAGGTTGGGACTTGTAATCCCCCGAGGGGCTGGGCTGAGCGAGTGAGCAGGCCTGTGTTTTTCTCTGCCTATTACACACATTGTTTTAGGCAATTAACATCCACTTTGTAGTGGCAGCCCTGACGCCTCCCTGTCTGAACAGCGCCTTGGCTGGCGGCCCCTGCAACAGCCCTGGTGAACTCCTTGCACAATCGCACGATATTATTATGTAATTCTCCCGGCGAGCGCTCCGGGGAGCTGCACACGGCGACGTGTGGGCCCGGGATGCAGGCACATGCGCGAGGCGGCTGCTGGAAGGAGCGTTTGCCTCCAGCGGGGCCAGGGCCGGGTGCGGGCGAGGGGAAGGGCTGGGTTTGAACTCTGGCCCCGCTGCCACCAGCGGAGAGAAGCAGCCTCGACCTCGTGGGCTTTGGGGAGCATTCACTGAGTCCTCGACAGGACCTGGCCAAGGGGGGGTTCCCTGTCCACCAAAGGGACGCTCTCTCCTCCAGGGTTAAGGCAAGTGACCATCTTCCAACAGAATCTATTGTTGATGGTGTTTTCTGTTGTATTCTGTGGTCTCCCTGCCTTTAGGCGCCAGCGGGAAGAAACATCTAGAACTCTGGGCTAGCGGCACACGGGACAGGTGTCACTACCGCAGCAGCAGCAGCAGAAGCGACGCATCCATGGCCACGCCAAGTCCCCAGGGGCAGCGGACCTGTGCCTCCCGCGGGTGCGTCATCGAACCCTTCCTTCATGAGCCACCAGGGTGCGCTCTCTCCCCCAATGTTGGGGGAAGTTGGAAACAGATGGACAACCTAGTCCAGTGATGGCGAACCTTTTGAGCTCGGCGTGTCAGCATTTTGAAAAACCCTAACTTAACTCTGGTGCCGTGTCACATATAGAAATTTTTTGATATTTGCAACCATAGTAAAACAAAGACATATTTTTGATATTTATTTTATATATTTAAATGCCATTTAACAAAGAAAAATCAACCAAAAAAATGAGTGTCATAGGTTCGCCATCACTGACCTAGTCCTAGAAGGACGCTGGATGACTTGAATCGTTTTGTCGTAAAGTTCTATGGGGGGGTTCATCCTTTAACCTCCCCTCGCCCCAAGCCTAGTCTTCCCAGGACGAACCTCATGGGGCAGGGCGGGGCTCACTGCGCGAGGGCCGGGGGCTGGGCTCACTGGCTCCGGTGGCAGGTAGATTACAGGGAGAAGGTGTGGGGAGGGGACGGCTGCCTCTCTGTCTCCTGGGGAAAGACCAAAGGGCCAGGGTGGAAACGCCACAGATCAAAGGCTCTGCAGGTCTGAACAGGGAAGAGGAGGGAGGCCAAGAGGAGAGGTTCCCAGGGGTTGGGGGAGGGGGTCCGGCTCTGAAATGGTCCCTATTGAAAGCGCCCCACGTCCGGGCGCAGTCACGCCGTTCTCACATTTCACCCCACAATCTGAATTCTGTGAGGGGCACATTAGTATTAATATTGATAATAACTTCCAAAAAGACAGACTCGAAGCAGGTGGAGCGACTTAGACAGAGTCGCACGGCAGACAAGGGGCGGAGTCGGGACTCAAACCCAAGTCCCTCTGACTCCAGGCCCCGTGCTCTCTCTATGGACCTCACACGCCCACGTCACCCTTTTGGGGAAGCCGAGAATGGGAAACTGATTTGGGGGAGAAAAAAGGAGAAGGAAAAGGTGGATTCAGATGTCTGTCCCCGGCTGCTGACCCAGGCTGTCCCTGCCCTTCCCTTCCTGGGCTCTGTAAACCCACGTCAGGACCGAGCGGGACCCACTTGTGCAGAGCCCAGGCAGGCTCAGGTGCACCCCGGTATGCCAGGTGCGCCCCAGTGCGCCAGGGCTCACGGATTGGCAGCCCGGGCCCAAACTGGCTGAAAGGTATATTTTGTTTGGCTCTTAAGAGTTGGATCACATAATAGATTTAAAAACTGAGATTCGTTGCCAACACATAAAATTGGGATTCCAGCTGCTGCTGCTCATCTGATGGGTTAGGGCAGTGGTTCTCAACCTGTGGGTCGCAACCCCATTTGGCGGTCCAACGACCCTTTCACAGGGGTCGCCTAAGACCATCCTGCATATCAGATATTTACATGACGATTCATAACACTAGCAACATTACAGTTATGAAGTAGCAACGAAAATAATTTTATGGTTGGGTCACAACATGAGGAACTGCATTTAAAGGGCCAGAAGGTTGAGAACCACTGGGCTAGGGCGTCCGGGCCCTACCCTCCTGCTGCGAGTGACTGGAAAGCTGGGGTTAAAACAATGATGCTGAGAAGCAGCGGACGCAGGGCCCCGTGGCTCGGCTCCGGTGCAGAAAGGAGGAAAACGCTGGGCGGATGGGGCCGTGGAGGTGGGACCAGGAGGTGGGAGGCCGGGCAGAGCTGTCAGAGCCTCCCAGGCTGGAGACCAGGAGACTGAGGGGGAGGGCTCAGGGCTGCGAGGTGGCCAAGACTTCAGGGGCTGAGGCCAATGCAGAGAAGTGAGTCGGGCATTTGGGGGCGTTTTCCCTGCAGGGGGGCCTGAGCAGAGCTTCCCGCAGGCCCAGTGATGATTTGAATGTATCCAGCACCCTCAAGTAGGGGGGCCTTGGAGGACACCAGGACCTTCGTGGGGACCCTGAAAGGAGTAGTGGCTGGGAAACAGACAAGCCTCAGGCGACACCAGCTCAGCAAGCCCAGTCCCTGGAGGGAAGCCGGCGACGTGCCTGGGACCTCCATCCGGAAGCCACCGTGGGCTCCGGAGGGAGACGGGAGACACCGTCAGTGTCGCTCAAGTGTTTCATCTCTGCCTCCGGGCCCCGGCGCCTACAGCACCCAGACAGGTTATTCCAAGAGGAAACAACACAAGGGAGACTGGGGGCCAGAGGACCAGGAGCCACACTGAACAGCCCCTGGAACGCAGGCCCAGGAGGAAAGGGGATGGAGGCTGAGGTCTCGTCCAGCTTCCCCAGGACGGGCCTTTCCTTGCAGCCGCTGCGAGGTTTCTAGGCGCGTGTACTCATCCAGTCTCTCCTATGAGCCTCTGGCGGTGCTGCTGCCACCGAACCCCTCAGGTGCTCAGCGAGGCCGGGAGGGTTAACGACCCTGTGACAGCCGGGCCGGAGAGGCCCGACATGAGGACTTTCCACCAGCGGGTGCCTCTCTTCCCAGCCAGCAGCTGGCAATCTCACAGGCGGCCTGAAACCAGCCCTGGGAGGATTTACACCACAGCCATTGGCAGTGCTGCAAACAGGGCATCCTCCCCATCTCCCCCATTGCCTGTACATAGAGCTCGGGAAGTATGTCTCAGCGCTGCGGCTGATGCAATGGTGTGAGCACACTCCACCATGACATGCTTCCTCGGCACACCAGGAAGTAGCAACACCCGCCTGAATGAACTCCTAGAGCCACGTGCACAGTACCCCAGCCTCAGCCATTGGTCGCCTGTAGCAACGTGTCTCCCTCTGATTGGTCCCCTCATGCTATATATACCCCTGTAGTTCCTCAATGAAACGGATCTGTGTCTTTGAATCTGGTCTCCGGAGTCGTGCATGCAGACGCCCTAGCACGTTGGGGCTCCGTCGTCCTCACCCCCGAGGGACCCCCTGCTTCAATTGCTCGTTACTAGCACACCTCGGTGCACAGCCATTGTAGGTTAAGACCGTTTTGAAAGCAGACAGAGCCCAGTTGCCAATTCACACACCCACGTGTGCATGTGTATACAGACCTTCTTTACCTTTGACCAAGTCTTCCCCATGAGCCTCTGTTTGGCTGAATAATCGATGGAGCTGAGAGGAGGGAGGGATGCGCCATGAATTCTGTTTCATCCGGTAAACTAGACGACCAATGAGTTAGATCTTCAGCTATTTCTGATGCTTTGGGGTAAAAACACTCAGATATTCAGAGTTCCCCCCTCCTTGGAGTAACAGCTTAAGTTCCAGGGAAATAGTCTCAGAGATAGTCAAGCACAGACATGGGATGGAAATGCTCTCATAAGTAGCACAGCTGGACAGGGAAGGGGCAGAATCGGTGGGAAGATCCATTGCCAACACATAAAATCGGGGTTCCATCTTCTGCTGCTTGTCTGATGAGCTACGGCAGGGGTGGGCAACCCCTGGCACGCGTGCCAAACATGGTACGCCAGTAACTTGCTGGTACGCAAAACCCTCTCTTATAATCTTCCATTTATAATTTTTTCTTAATATCGACTTTTTTATTTTTCAGATAAATTCAGTGTAGGTGCATCTTAGATAAATAATTTTACATAACAAGTTATCTTAAAGACCATAGACATGGATTGACGAGAGAGGGGAAGAGCAATTTCTATGCCTCTGCCTTAACTCTCCCTGCCTTCCTAGATCCGACCAGTGTTTTGGTTTCATCCACATACGCTTGTGAATCTTTGTTCTCAGTGATGAATTTTGTTAAGTCTAATAATAGGAGTAGCCTGATGGATGAAAGTAGTAGCTCATGCATATCTCTGAAGGTCACAAAATATAAACCTGATGTAAAATCTTTGTCATCAGTGATGCAGCAGCAAAAGTCCCACTGATAATATCAAATGGAGTCATAAAGTTTTCTGTCGGACTATCAGTGTACATGTATACATTAAAAACTAAATGTATTTTTCATCATCATATACTGTGTTTTTGTCACTCGAATGAATTTTATTATTTCTTCAAGGTTCTTCACATACGTACACCTTAAGAGATATCAAGTAGGCGTAACATGTTCTCAAAAAATTAGGGTTGGCACGCAGAAGAATTTTGAGTCAGAGATTTTGCTGGTTTTGGCACGCACTCACAAAAAGGTTGCCCACCCCTGGCCTAGGGTGTCCCAGCTCAACCCTCCTGCTGAGAGTGAAGCATTCAGCCGAGGCCACTGGGATCCCACAGACAGATGTGCCAAACGTGCCTGCATGGACTTTCCATGTTTTTTGATTCATTACCAGCATTTTGGTAATATCCTTCCGTAAAAGTCAGGCTTCCCAGCTTCTGTGGCACAGTGAGATGTGGCATCGACTGTCTGGGCTCGGGGCAAGGCTGTGCTTGGAACAGTGCTGCCGGTGTCTGTTCCGTGGGCTGGGCCTGGACGCTTCCTAATGATGAAGAAACATGGTTTGAGAACCCAATGGCTCCACACAGAAATCCAGCTGTGTGACCTCAGGGAAGCTGCTTAACCTCTCTGAGCTCCAGTCTGCAGGTCTACAAAGGGAGGATTAGAAATACCTACCGCACAGGGTTGCTGTGGGGATTAAACAAGATCATGTCTTGAACGTTCCTGGCACAAAGTGAGTATTTAATAGCAGGTGCAATTTATGCTTCGCTGATTCGAACAGTCCCTGAACCCTCCCGGATTCCCATTCGTTCCGGGAAAGATAAGCGGTAGCTGGTACTGCAGCGCCCACAGCCCAGTGAAGCCTTCTGTTCCCTATTTCACAGACACAAACGGACCAGCGGTCATTGTCTGGAAATCCAGGCTACAGATGTGGGCGAGTTCCACACACTGTCCACCTTCTGGGTATGTTACCAACCAGGAGGGAAGCAAGGGGAAAACGAAAAGGAGAAAGTATATACACGAGAAGGTGTCAGGCAGAGTGCATGGCACACAGCAGGTCCTCTCACCATCTTTCCTTAAAGTCATGGCCCTCAGTCTCCCACGTGCCTAGGCCTCACCTGGAAGGCTCGCAGGTGGCTGGGCTCCGTCCCTAAAGCTCTGGATTCAGACCGGGAGACAGGACAAAATTTTGGATTTCTAGAAAGTTCTAGAACAGTGGTCGCAAACTTCGGCTCGCGAGCCACATGCGGCTCTTTGTCCCCTTGAGTGTGGCTCTTCCACAAAATACTGACTTCTGCGCATGGGCCGCAAAGTTTCAATCGCACTGTACGTGCGCGCCCGCATGTGGTATTTTGTGGAAGAGCCACACTCAAGGGGCCAAAGAGCCGCATGTGGCTCGCAAGGTGCAGTTTGCCAACCACTGTTCTAGAAGGCTCCCAGCTGACGCGAAAGCTGTTAGGCAGGAGACCACAGTGGAAACCATTGCCTTAAAAGTTGGATAATTTTTAAGAGATGCTGTGAAGGTCCGGGGGGTCTTTCTTGTACAGCAGACCCAAGGGGGCAGCAGGTAAACTGTCAGCACACACCGCGCAATATTCCACGTGTCCACTGTCCACAGCTGCAGGGAAAAATGTGCTCGGGCGTGGTCTGGGTCGTCGCTACTGGAGCGGCTGCAGCTGGGGTCCCTCCCCTTGTTCTCTGACCCCTGCTGCCATCCTGGGTACTGGAGTGGCTGCGGCTGGGGTCCCTCCCCGTGTTCTCTGACCCCTGCTGCCATCCTGGGTGGGGCTGGGTGGTCAGGCGATGCTGCTCCCTTCCGGCCTCTGCTAGGAGACCTGACCAGCAAGTTCAGGAATGGGGGTCTGACCAGCATTGGGGGCCGGATTCAGGACCCCGAGCCCTTGGAGTAAAAGCAGCTCCCACGAGTGGTCAGCCAGAGTCCAAGAATTTGAGCTGCCCCACCGACGAAGGGGGGGTCTGAGCCCAGGCGGTCCTGGGCCCAGAAATGTAGCCCAGCCCCTCCTCCTCTTCACTCAGGGGGCCTCCTCCCCAGACCCAGGATCCCCTGTCCCTAGCAGAGACCCCGGGGCCCAGGCTTCTCTGGGAAGCAGAGCCAGGGTTGTTTTTAACAAAGAAAGAGCTCAAAGTAACCTGGGTTCCCAGGTCCCCCCCCGGAGAGCAGCTGCCCGGGTTGGGATTCACCACGTGGGTGTGGCTGCGGAGTTAAGGGCTCACGGAAGGGGAAGGTCTATGATCCCCTCACTGTCTGTGTGAGGCAGGCACAGACACCCCACGCTTCCTGCAGCTCCCTCCGCTCCACTCAGGTGGATGGTCCTGAATCCCCATTGCCTCCTCGCAGCCCCGCCATCCTGGCCGGAGCCATCTGGACACCAGAGGGCGCTGCGGCACCAGCTCGTGGCCTAAGCTCCTTCCACCCAGAGCAGCCACCAGCTCTGAGCACGCCCCCCCCCCACCCCCACACACCAAGAGGCGGGGTAGACCCAGAACGTGGGGCCTGCGTGGTTTTGCACACTCCCCACTGCCATGGAAGGCTCACCAGCTTTCCTGGAGAAAAGGTGATACAGAGATTCACTACTCTGCAAAGTTTACCCATGGATTTCAGGCAAGGTCAACAATGGAAAAAATAAATGGGTCCCTCAAAAACAAGAAAATGAGGTGGGAAACCGGGGAAAACCCTGCCTGGTCCCTGACGAGGCTGTGTGCAGGTGCCATGACCGCAGGCACTTGTGTACCGATCAGGAAATTTCCAAGGGCCAGGAACTGGCCCAGAGAGGACGTGACTGGGTTCCCGGCTGGGTACGGAACAAGCGGTCTGACCCCCGCTGAGGCGGCTGGGGATAGAGATTAGCACCGAATAGCACACACGTTACCATCAGCTAAGAGCTGAAGGACGCACACTATGGCCCACATCCTCCTCATGGACACCTCACAGGTAGACGGTTTGCCCGGTGAAGGTCTGCCTGGCTCAGGGCAGCCGAGTGGGGCGAGAGAGCGGCTGAGCGGTGGCGGGACTCAAGCTCAGGTCTGTGCGGGCCCTGAGCCACGTGCTCGACCCGCGTGCACACAGCGCTTCAGGCCGTGGGTCACGCCTGTCCTGCCCATGCCAGCCCCCGGCGGTGCCCAACGGCAGGGCACCTTACACCAGGCTGGCTGCCACCCCCACAGACAGTGGGGACACAGACCAGCATAGGTGGTCAGCCTGGGAGTCGCCTGAGGGCTGCAGAGAGGGCAGGTGTGAATTACAAGCGGCTACATCTTTCTGTGCAGAAACCAAGAAACCACGTGCAACGAGTTTCCTGGGACGGGTGGATTCTGTCGGGTCCGCCGCGGGCGATGAGAAACGACGGGGCCAGCGACGCGTCCGACTCTCAGTCTGCGCGTTATGAAACGAAGGCACTTCCGGCGGAACCGAGACTAGAGGTAGGAGCCTCGAGTCTAATCCAGGCTTAGCAGTGACCACATCAACCACATTTATGAGATAATGAATGAAAAGGCTATTGAAACCAGGAAGCACCACACAAAGAAAGAGATGATTATATATGTGACCCGGATCAAAAGCACGCCTCTCTCCTCTCTCCCCCCTCCCCTCCTGCCTCCCCATGGACGAGCGGCATGGACACTGCAGACGAGCTTGACCTGGGTCAGCAATGAGTTCAAATCTCCCAGCTGCACAGCCTTGACCAAGTGGCCTCCCCTCTGGCCTCAGACCAGTCCCCCTGCTTCACGGAGCAATAACACAGGCTGGCCCACGTTCACCGTGTGCTCGAGCCAAGCCCTGGTCCCCTGCTCTGTGCATCTTTCCAACACCGGGAGCAACAGCCCCTTCATCCTCCAACTTGTCCCCGAGGGGGCAAGGCCCAGAGGCGTCAAGCACCTGGCCCAGGACACAGCGCTCCTGTTAGGGGATGGAACTCACACTCATCCCCACCTCCGTCTATCAGACCCTGAGCTTAGAACTTAACCTCCGACAGTTGGTCCTAGGAAGACTCGGTGATTAAATAGAGAGGGGATGAGGGGCTGCGGCATTTTCCGCTCCTGCCGGCCACCCCGAGACGGCCCGCCCCCTCTGCGCAGCCTGCACTGCTGCCTCCTCAGTCCGCTCTCAGTCGGCCCACTCTTGCATCTAGGGGGAGCCTTCGTGCAATCTGGCTTGGATTTGCTGGGTGCAGACCTCTCTGCTCGGTACATCTGTTTCCAGGCATGTATTCCTAATAAATGCTCGGTGATTAGGAAACTAAAATGTGCCCGAGTTCCACCCTCTGGAAACCGACCCAGTCCACCGCCGCCACCGCCCACAGGGGACCCCGCGTCAAAGAGGGAACACGCAGACATCCAGGCACCGAGCCTCGGCCAAGCCTCCTCCCTCGTGATCCAGGCTCTTCGCTACTAACCGTTCCCCCTTTGACGGTCAGGCCCACGACATCAGCCACCTGGAGCTGTGGGGACAAAAGTGCCAGCCAGTGGCCCGTGCACGCGCCCCGGGAAGGCTCCCCGAAGGTACCGGGGGCCCGGGACGGGCGAGTTAGACCTCCCCTGATGGCCACTTCCTCACTGGGTGCACATTACTTACGTAATTTTGGTTGCTGTGTAAAAAGGAAGGTAGAGTTATGTTACAATTTCATAATGTGCGTGCCTCATAAACCCGGACAAACGTGCACTGTCCTTGAATTACGGGGAAAGTTCACTTGTTACTATTTGCCAAGTGCTTACTCTCTGATAATAACCCTGTCCGTGGGTTGGGCCTGTGCTTTGCGCCAGGCACGGGGTGAGGATCGCAAGCTGGAAGGTGGGTGTTACCTGTGTCTGCCAGCAGCCCTGGGAAGAGGCTGAGGTGGGGTCTGAGCTCAAGAATGGCTCCTGCACCGATTTCTTGTCTCAGAGCAGCACGCTGGTATTTTATTTTATTTATTTGTTGATGTATCTTTAGTGATTTCAGAGAGGAAGGGAATAAGAGAGAGAGAGAGAGAAACATCAGTGATGTGAGAGAATCATTGATCGGCTGCCTCCTGCCCACCCCCCACTGGGGATTGAGCCCACAACCCTGGCATGTGCCCTGACTGGGAATCGAACCCCAATCACCTGGTTCATAGGTCCACCCTCCACCACCAAGCCACGCCTGCCAGGCTGCAGGCTGATGTAGAGATGGGGCGATGGCCACACCTGACCTGTGATGGTGGTGGTGGCGCTGACGCCCGCATGCGCTGCGTCCTCCCAGCCTGGCCTGGAGGGGGTGGGGGGGCGGTCTCGGTCTCCCTGGTCCAACCTCAGAAGCTGACATGCGGAGGCTCCGCAGTGCGCCCAGAAAATCCCCTGCGAGGCCGAGAACCCAGGCCCTTCGCCGCTGCTCTCCCTCCGTGCCGAGTGCACCGCCTGTGGGTGGTCAAATGCATCGACATCTGAGGGGGGAACAGAAGAGGCCAAGCGGGACCCGCCTGCCCGGGACTGTGGCCTCGCCACAGAAGCGCCCGTCGGCTGACCCCCTGCAAAGGGCGACTGACTTCAGAGAGGCCGGTCACCTGATCGTGAACTGCTCGGCCTGCCCGGCAGGTAGAAGTCAAAACATAGTTAAAGTTTAGTGGACTTAATCTAGTTAATAATAAAAACAATAATGGCTCAATTAATAGCAATCCTGGGCACTTTTATGGATGCTTTCATCTGAGAATCAAAGTGGTTTGGGAGAGGAGGCATCGCCAGGCTGATCTCACAGATGCGGAAACGCGACATTAGAAGCGAGATGACTCGCCAAGGTCGGGCCTGAGTCAGCACCCAGGTCTGGGGGAAGGCCTGGCTCCCGGCGCTCTCCCTCCCTCCGTCTCTGTGCCTGGCACTTAGGCAGATCTGTCATCTGAGAATCTCAAATTAATCTCCCAACAATTATCACCATTCAGCAGTGGCCAACAAGAAATCTCCACCCGCTTGCCAAGCCACGGAGGCCCATCCGGTGCCGCCTCCCCTGGGCGGGCAGGGAGGGTTCAGCACCCACGGCTCCGAGCGGGGCCGGGGGCCCGGGTCTCTGCACTAGGGGGGCTGGGACCCCACAACCAAGAGACCAGAAGTGAGCAAGGCAGGCCCAGGATCTGAAGTCACTTCCTGGGTAATGATTCTGATGGTCACCTTGGTGATGCACGCAGAGGGGGAAACATAGATTTCTGGATCTGATACACCTGGATCGGAATCTTGACTCTGTCCCTTTTAAGCTGTGTGCCCTTGGGTAGATTGCTTGGCCTCTCTGAGCCTCAACGTCTTCATGTGTAAAATCAGTATGGCTGTATCCCAGGGGCCCCAGCCGCTGCACATGCTCTTAGTTTCTGTAATGAAAACACTGTAAATTAGCATTTTGCATGGACAGTCCTTAACAGATTGCTCACTGCTGTGTACAAGACGCCACCTGGACCCGCCGTGCAGAGCGGGAAACAGGCTGGGAGCCACGTCGGGACTTGTCCAGGTGCACAGAGCCGGGAAGCAGCTAACAGGGATGTGCGCTCCCTCCAGCCTGTCTGACCCCCGCTCGTGTTCCTTAATCAGGAACTTGAAGTCTTTCCATCAAGTGCGTTTTTCACTGATTGGAGGGTGAGGAGCATATGCTGCCACATCCATCAGGGAACGTGACAGGGAAATGGCTACCCTCACCTGGGCCCCTGACGATCCATGAGAGCCCAAGGGGTGGGCAAGGTGAGGTGCGGTGCCAGGCCAGCTGCTGCCCAGTTCCTGGGACCTGGACTGCGGGCGCCGTTACACAGACAGGGCCCCTTCAGTAAAGGACATGGCGGTCAGGGTGGGCAGGGCCCTGCAGAACATCCCCCCTCCCTCTCTCAATGGATCTCCGCTGGGCTCCCAGGACCGAGTCAGATGGAAAGGCAGAGGCAGAGAGCCCGTTCTCCAGGCCAGCATCCTGGGCAGAGCAAAGGAGCAGAGAGTGGGTGTGGGTGGCCAACGGGAGGACCAGTCTTCCTTCAATGATGAGCAATCTCAGCGGTGAGCAGGCCTCCCCCAGAGCCAAGACAGGGGTGGGGGAGAGAATGGGGGGTAAAGTCCCGGCCGCTGCCCTAACCTTTGCTGAGAGTCCTTGAAAGATTTCTTATCATGTCGGTAGGCAGGAGAGCATCCCTCGGAACTGGCCAGAGAGAGACATCAGCCCATTTTACAGATGAAAAAGTCAAGGTCCAAGGAGGAAAAGCACAAACTCTATGAGGAACATCCTCAGATAGAGAAGATGGTGCATTAATTGCTCAATCTGGCCTCTGGCTGGCGTCTCCATTCATTCATTTATTCATTCAGTAATGATCTAATTGTTTATAGAGCAGCTACCACATCCCAGCTGGTCTATTGGATGGAAAGCAGGGGCCATGATATCTTCCCTCTTCCACGCTCCCATTATAAATATTGACAACCCCTAACATTCATTCAGCGCTTGCTGTCTGCCTGGGACTGCACAGAGCCCGCCCCCTGCCTGCATTATCTCATTTAATCCCACAATAACTCTCACGGGAGGTATAATTGTTCTTGTCTCCACTTTACAAACAGAAAATTGGGGCTTAGGGTGATTAGATGACGTGTCCACAGGCACCCAGCGGGCAAGGGTGGTGCTGAGCTCACACGGGGCCTTTCTAAGTCCAGAAGCCACGGACACACAGCGGCCAGCGGGGCAGGTACCGCCCCCAGACCTGCTCTGTTTTATTTTTCATGAAGCCAACATGCAACACCTGAGAGATGTGGGTTTTAAAAATCCTGACTTCCTTGCCTTTTCTTCGAAGGGGCGAGGAGATCGGGCCGCACGAGGCCTGCCTCTGTTCCATCACAGCTGTCCCCTGTGCTCACGGACACCCTGCCTGTGGCCAGCAGTGTGAGTGTGTGTGTGTGTGTGGGGGGGGGGGGTCCTTCCTGGTCTGCCTTTCTTCCACAGCAAAAGGCAGCATCAGGATTGGGGATGCGTGACCCCAGGATGGGGGCCAGAGCTTCCGCCCGGGAGAGGTCACTTGTCCCTGCCGCTTGGCCAAGCCCATGGGAAACCCACAGACACAGCAGGGTCGGGTGGTAAACAGCCAAGAACGAACCTTCCCACAGCGCCAGGAAAATGCCCCCCCCCCCCAGCCCCGTCTCTCAGAGCAGCCCGTGGCAACCCCACGGCAGGCAGATAAAACACTTTCGACAAGATCACCTTTTATCTTCCCTCCGTGGGCCAAGGGAATAAAACATGGCTGCCAAACACAAATTAATGTGTAATTATTTTCCGCGCCTGAATCATTTTCTTTCATGTGTCGGAGCATGCTGAGCAAATAGCACCACACCTCGGACTTCGTTGTGGTAACCAGGCTCCGAGCCACAAGAAAGTCTTTCTCTAATGCCTTCTTTAGCGCCGAATTTCAACTTGAAGCAACTGGTCCCCCCACCCCCTCCTTCTTTTAAGGAAAAGAGACACAGTTTCCGGGAGGTCTCCAGATTGCTCCCCCCCCTATCATGGCTCCTTGCCGGGGCGCGCGGGGGGGGGGGGGGGGTAGCCACCCCCCAAATATAAACGACCACCCCTTTGACAGGTGACTTAATGGGCTAATGACTGTTCTTAACTCCTGGTCACCTGGGGACTAATTATTTGCTTAGTAAGTGTGAGACCCTACCTGTGTATTGATGCTATACTGGGATCCATGGCGTATTGCTCCTCTGCTCAAGCTGGTGCTGAAGTTTGAGTCATAGGATGCTTGGCAGGGAAGGGAGGAGGGAGGGTCACAGGCCTCCCTCGGAGGCCCAGCGGTGGCGCCTTCTGAGCCTCGAAGCCTGTGCTGTGAGCTTTTTTGAGCCTTTCTTTCTTCCTTCTGCCGCAGACACCAGCGACCTCCCAGCCACGCAATGATGGTTTGCAGCTCCTCACCTGCCTCTTGTCATGGGGGGGGGGGGGGGGCAGCATCCACAGACACCTGTGGGGACCCGAAGTCTTGCCATGGACCTGTCACCTCTGGTCCCTCAGCCGCGGGCAGGACAGTGCCACTGAACAGGGGTCCCACCAGTTCTTCCTGAGCCTTCTCCAGGGGCTGAGGGAAGACGGTGAGGTGATAACTTTGCTTTTCTTTAACTCCCATGTGAATTTGGGTTCTGCTTTGAACGTGAGACAGTAAAAGCCTTGACAGTTGTGTATCTTTCCGTTCTAGTGTTCTTCAATATGGTGTGCCCAGCCCACGATAAGTAGAATGAACACAGCTGCGCACAGTAGGTGCTCCGCAGTGTGTGATAAGCGGAGGAGTAAAATTTGCATAAATAAATATCTTAAAAAAGTTTTTCCTGAGGAGGAGTGGCTGGAGGTAAGGATAACTCTTTATGCATCCAGTCACGCAGGCATGCACGCATACAATTATTCACGGTGTTGAATGCCCACTTCAGAAACTGGAGATACAAACAAGAAAAAGGCTCAAACCCTGCTCTTGAGAAAAGTCCAGAAGAGGTGAGCACAGGCGGGAAGTGCCAGGGGTTAGGGCTGCTATAGAGAGAATGCCAGCGGCTGAGTGGCACGGAGGAGTGCTTCCCCTGGGGTCCGCTGGCGAGTGTCCGTGACCAGTTCCCCGCGGGCAGTTCTGACGCGGTATCTTCAGTGACGTTAACGATTAAAAGTAAAAACAAGGGTGACGGTGGACCCCCCACCTTGCTTATCACTGATGTGAGTGACTCCTTTGCTAAATTGGATACTAGCTTTCAAATACTGGAAGGATATTTCTTCAGTATCGGGGGACCATTCGCAAAGGAATGGCTACAGACGGGACACACTTGCAACTTTATGCTGTGTTGTTGATTTTTCATCCATCACTTTCTTAAGTCCGGACAATCAGCACGACAACAAACTAAGCCCTGATTGGCGCTGTTCGCCAGTTTCCATGGTGTACATACGCCAACATGGTCGATTTCAAAGTTCCCAAGGTGACCTCACTGAGCAATACGCAGCAGCACACCATTATATAGGATTTCCACCCAACAGATGCAAGCGGCGTAAATAATGGTAACAGCACAGATAGTAGTAAAATGTAATAAACTAATTAGGAAGGGATGAGTTTTGAGTATTTACGACCTTTGTTTTTCATCTAATTTATTTAATTATGTGTTTATAATTTAATCTTTAATAATTGCAGTGTTTAACAACCAGCTTGCAAAATTCCTGACAATTTAATAATTGACTCCCAGGCCGGCAAGGGCAGGCCCCAGCACATTCCTGTGCTGAACCCAACATGAGAGGTCAAGGAGGGCTTCTCAGAAGAGGAGGCTCCTGAGCCCAAGAGAAGCACCCTGGTGTAGAGAAGACACTGGGCTCCAGAGTCCAATTTTTATGGTTCCCAATCCCAGGTCTGCCTCTTCCTGGCTCCGTGTGTGACCTTTTGCTAATTTCTTCTTTATTCTGTACCTCAGTGTCCTGTTTCTTAACATGGGTATGACAATGCCTACCTCACAGGGTTGTTTCGTAGGTGAGGTGTCTGGCCTCTAGGAGATGATCTCACATGCTAACTCTTATTGAAAGACAGGTGGGGCTTGGCCAGTGTGGCTCAGTGGTTGAGCATTGACCTGTGAACCAGGAGGTCACGGTTCGATTCCCCATCAGGGCACATGCCCAGGTTTCGGGCTCAATACCAGTAGGGGGCGTGCAGGAGGCAGCCAGTCAATGATTCTCTCTCATCATTGATGTTTCTATCTCTCTCTTCCTCTCTGAAATCAATAAAAATATTCTTTTTTTAAAAGAGAAAGAAGCCAGGGAGAGATGGGGCAGCCTGAGGAACATTCTAGATAGAGAGCTAAGGAGCAAAGGCAGAGTGGGGAGCTGGGGGCTTGCAGGAAGGACCCATTGCTCCGCAGACTCTGCATCTGTGAGTCTGTGCAAATGTGGCTGCTGCGGACGAGGCGGGGCCACCTGACCCTGCCCATTGCCCCTCCACCCCCCCGCCCCCACTCAGGTCTGCAGATGCTTCCCCACCTTTAAGGTAGCGCTCACTCGCCCGTCACACAGGGTGACTGTGACCAGGAAAGGAACCGCAGTGTGTAAGTGCTCGGCGCAGACACTAAGAATTAGTTCTTTATCACTGTTGTCAGATTGCCAGGCCTTGCCCGGTCAGCCGTGAAGGTCTGCTCACTGCGGGGCTGCTTCAGGCAACACATGCGATGCTCGGCCCCATCCCACCTCCCACCCCCACCC
>NW_005871256.1:712774-732776 GCF_000147115.1 Myotis lucifugus
TGTGCGCCAGAGCCTTTCACAGGTCCGTCCCAGCGACCACCCACAGCGGGAGAGATCCCTGAGATAAGCCTGGTCCGGGGAGACACTGCGGTTGTTGTCTGATGGAGCCGAGGATGACTCGGAGGGGCTGGTTATTAGCCGCTTCAGAGATAAGGAAAGCGAGAGGCAGGGGGGTGACTCATGGTAACCCTGGTTACTGCGGAGCGTCTGCACTGGGAGGGAGTCTGCACGCATTCCCCATTCCACGCTGCTGAGTGGGGAGGCGGCGCCCCAGCATCACCTCATCCTCAGGTGAAGACTGACGCTCAGACGCGTCTTAGTGCGAAGTGATGGGACGAGGCTCCCAGCCCTGGTCCCCGGCCAGACTCCCAGCTCCTGGCTCCCAGCTGGCGAGGGGCCCGGGAGGTGCGGGAGGGTTTGCAAGCCGCTGGTGTGTCTCCGAGGGGGTGGGGAGGCTGTGTCCCTGCCGTGCCCCCACCACTGCCATCTTCTCTTGCCTCCTGTGGAGACTCTCCGCCCCCGGGGGTGGAAGAACGTGACCTGGGCCAACGTGAGCGCTGTGTGGGGTCAGGTTCACCCCTGCTTCTGAGTCCACTGGAGCCAGTTCTCATTCATTCCCAGATTTCAGTGCAGACAATTAGAGGAAACAAACCCACCCTGTGCCTTCACTGCCCCCGGGAGACGCAGGGGGTGGGGGCAGAGGGCTTGTGCCCAGGCAGGGCTGCGAGGGGGGGCTGTGGGGCCCTGGCACCGAGGGTTTGCTCTGCCTCCGGGTGACCGGCCAGGCTGGGAGCCACCCAGCCTCGAGGAGCCGCCAGCTTGGCTGTTTCTCCTGCAGCTGCTGGTCCACCTGGGCCCAGGCTTCCGAACGCATCTCCTCTCAGCTTCTGGTCTTTTCTTTTTGAGATAAGCTCTGTGGCGACAGGGCTGTGATCGATAAAAGCTCCAGGAACTGTCAACTAGGAAGTAAGAACCCCCGCCCCCAGATTTATGGCTTAAAACCAGCAGAGACCAGCTCCATCCAACATGGCGACTAATTTCACCTAAAGGCAGCCCCCCTCCTGAACGCTCCTGGTACTGCACCAGCATGCCAAGCCACACCCGGGACAGGATGGGAAAGGGGAGCCCGCGTGAGGGCGCAAAGCGGCTCAGGAGCCCCCGAGGATGCCCGCCCTTTCCCGGGAAGATCCTGAGCATTCCTCTCTCCCCAGATCCAATGCACCTCCATAAAGGAAGCAAATCCCGCTAAAGGGGGGCTGCTCCCTCTGTGGGGTGGCCACCCACTGCTTCACCAACAGACTCACTTCCACTTTAAACTCTGTGCCGGCTCACGTCTGAATTCTTTCCTGCGTGAGGAGAGCCCGCAATGGGTGGCCGGTCCGCGAGTCCCCGGACCTGCATCATCCCCACCCCGTTCACGCCCACTGACGGGAGCTTCTTCAGCCCCAGCTCCGAGGAACCAAGAAGGGAGGATGAGAGGGGACAGGGCTAGAGGCACATGGGAGACCCCGGGACCAAATCTATGCTCCGTGGTCAATGCTACTGGGAGAAGGGGTCCCCGTTCTTCCCTGCTGGCCTCAGGGGAACCTGTTTTCATAAGGAAGATGTGGGCTCCTCATCTCTGAGGAGGGAGAGGGTGCTGAGCGTGGAGTCACGCGGGATCCCGGCTCCCCTACCTGTGGCTGTGTGACCTCAGGCAAGTGTCTTTGCCTCACTGAGCCCCGGCAGCCTCTTCTATGAGACGGGAGAATACAGACCAGAGCTGGTTAAATCTTCCCTGAGCTGCTCAGGGCTCTGCAGGGGAAGCCGCTATCATGCCCATTTCACAGATGAGAAAACCGAGGCACAGAGAGGTTACAGAGCTTGGCCTAAGTCATAGAAGTAGAAACCATAGTCAGGATTCACACCCAGGCCCTCTGCCCCCAGGTACTCACATCCTTCCCACCCCACCCCCCACCCCCGCTTCTCATGGTTGAATGTGGATGTGATGACTTTTGCGTAGTGTCCCTCTGCCTCTGAGAATCTTAGAGGTAGGAGGTCTGAGAGACAGCTGGCCCTTCCACGTGACAAAACAGAGAGGAGCATCACTCCCCTGCCCCATCCCCCACCCCGTTATATCCGTAACACTTTTCCATTGTAAAACATTTTCAAAGTAGAGTTAAGCCAAAATAAGAAATTACAACCCGTGAGTAATCCCACCCACTCCAAGGTAACAACTCTTAACTCCTGTGAGCTTTCTTCCAGACATCTTTGTATGTATATAAATATATGCTTTTAAATATCCAACGAAAAATATACTGAGTGATACATAAGCTTTTGTTTTGATTTCGGGTCCTGAGGTGGAACCAGCTTTGTGAATTTATGTGAGTACAGATGTACATTGTGAAAACCATGTCGCTGATGCAGGAAATGATAAAGAACAAAGTAACAGACCCCCAGCCCCAGCAGCCTGAGCGATCCCGGTTCCCTCGGTAACGCGTGCTTTCCTCAGCCTCCCTCCAAGCCGGACCATGTATATACACTATACTTTTTTTTTTTTTGTACAAGTTGGACTATATTTGCAGTTTTTTTTGCATAGTTATTTTTTCTGTAATATTATATGGTGGGCATTTTCCCATGTCAATAAATACAGCCTACGGTATGGTTTTCCACGACCACACGATATTTCATGTTCTGCACATGCCATAAGCCGTTGTTTAAGCGTTCTCCCATTCTTGGTCATTTACATTGTTTCTAACGTTTTCTTTTTACAAACAGTGCCGCGGCGAAGAGCCATATGGCCGAGCGCTGAGCGTGCTTGGTCTTTGCCTGAAAATGAATTCTAAGGGTCAGCGCCGCCGCGTGGAAAGGCGTGTTTGCGTTAGAGAGGCCTGGGCTTGAGTGGGAACCCTGTCCCTGGACATCGAAGCGGAGCCTTTTCAGGAGGGGCGGCTGTGCGGGCGGATCCGCAGGCCAGCGCCTCCTGCACAGGGTGGAGGCCGACAGGGGGCACTTGAATCGTTCGCGCTCATTTCGCCCCTGACGAGGGAATGGGGGTTTCCCAGCTGGACCTGGTCTCCTCCTGGTTCTGATGTTCCCGTCCTGCATGTTCACCCCTCGCAGCTCGGGGGCCAAGGCTTCAAGCTCTCCGCCCCCCACATGCATTGACCCCCATCACCAAGTCGCTCTGAGATCCTGGCTCCCGGGAACTGAGTCCCACCCTCATGTCACCCTGGTCAGTTTCCCTGGCAAAGCATTGCAAACCCAGCATTTCCTCCATCCCTGCAGAATTTTCCAGGGGATGCTTACAAGGAATAATGTTCAACCCGCCCCTCCCCACCACCGCCACCATTCGTCATCTCCACACCCGAGTCCGCCATCGGAACAGTTCTGCTCCCACGGCGAGGCGTCTGTCTCTGCCGGGTCCCACGCACAGCACCCAATTCGCTGCCTCCAATCTCTCCCACTTAGGTTCCCCCAGGAACTCCCAATTTGTTCTCGAACATTCCCCTAGATTCCCAACCCAAACACGATGCCAAGGCATTTCTTGCAGCGCTCTCCAAGAGAAAGATTTTATTGAATAAACTTTTCTACATTTGCCTTACACATCTCCATTTTATTTCTAACAAATCTATGGGACCGTCTCAAATTTTTTAATAGTTTGTTCAATTGTGCCCATCAACCTAAGGAATGTCCCTAGAAATTCCCACACTAATCTGGTATTCAAACTGCCTCTCCCAACCACAGTGAGCACAGCGGTCACGTGTGTGCTTTGATTCGGGTCCTGAAGTCTTACTTAGCGCACATCATACAAACAAGGGGAAATAAAGCAAGATTTGAGGAACTTCAGCTCTTTTCTCAATTCTCCACTTTGTATTGTGATTACTTCTTTACCTTTGTATCTCCACATTCCTCTTCCATTAGGTTGTACATTTTTTTAAAATATATTTTATTGATTTTTTACAGAGAGGAAGAGGGATAGAGAGTTAGAAACATCGATGAGAGAAACATCGACCAGCTGCCTCCTGCACACCCCCTACTGGGGATGTGCCCGCAACCAAGGTAGATGCCCTTGACCGGAATTGAACCTGGGCCTGTATTGTGATTACTTCTTTACCTTTGTATCTCCACATTCCTCTTCCATTAGGTTGTACATTTTTTAAAAATATTTTTAATGGTTTCAGAGAGGAAGGAAGAGAGCGAGAGAGAGAGAGAGAGAGAGAGACCTCGATGAGAGAGACACATTGATCAGCTGCCTCCTGTACACTCTCTCCTTGGGCTCAAGCCCACTACCCGGGCATGTGCCCTGGGACGAGGCTCAATCCACTGAGCCACCCCAGCTGGGCGGGTTGTAAGTTTTTTATAGCAAAGGCAAAATGACTCGATTTTGGACCCTCATCCCCACGCCCCGGCCCCCAGCGTGGTGCCGAAGACAAGTGCCCGCAATAAGAACGGCTCCGCGTTTCATCGACTGCGGCCTCACGTCTCAGGCGGGTCCCCTGAACATCAGCACTGCCGTTCACGCTCACGAAGTGACGCAGACTGCGCCGGCAGGAGCTGGACAGGTGTTGGCTTTTCCATCTCAGAAAGCGGTGCCTTTCTGGTGCGCGCATGGGAATACACGACAACGGGGCCCGGGGAAGCCCGGGGAAGGGCCGCGGGCTGGCTACTCCACGCAAGGCGCCTCCTCCCAGATGGTCCGCATGGGGACAGCTGCCACCCCTCAGCCCCCGGGTCTCCTGCCGTAGCCAGACTGGACTTGCAGTTACAGCCGGCCTCTGTTTCCCAGCTACGAGCCCAAGGCGGCCGAGAAGGAACAATCGCGAGCTTAATCGGAGCCCCTCTCCTGGGCCTACGGGGGCCCTACTCTCCCAACCCTTCCTCCAAAATTCTTCCATTTTACATAGTATTTCATCTCCTTTTTTACCCTTAAAATCTTCATTTTTCAGGGAAAAGGGGCTTTGTAAAGTCTTATATAAAACGCTACATGAGATGAGGCCTAGCCCATGCCGGGGAAATAACTCCTTGACCATCAGAAATGATAAACTCTCCTTCTGCTGCAGAAGCTCTGTGGCCCCTGCAGCTACGGCCTGGCAGCCCTGTGCATGGTTATTCTTCTGGTCCTTACAACGACTCCATGAGGTAGGACCTGCAAACTGAGGCTCAGGGAGAGAAAGTGACCTGAAGCCTTGGGACCAACTTCTAGTCCTGGACAGGCCAGGACACGCGCGTTAATACCAACTCCTTATCACTCTCCCAAGCAGAATTGTCATCTCCTCCGGGGATGTGACCATGAACAGCATTGAAGTGACTGTCAAGTTCATAAAGTGCGTTGGAGTCCATCACCCCCTTGCTCAGAAGTCATGTTTCCCAGTTTTTACTAAAGAAAACCCAACACAATTCTTTGGCTTGATATCGAACGACCTCTAAAACTGGCTCCTATCTCTCATTCAAACATCCCTCCCCCCCCCCGGAGGATTCCTTTAAACAAAATCTTTATTCTAGTCAAACTGACATGTTAAGGATTTCCCAAGGCTATCTTGCCTTCCACCCCAGGGCCTTTGCACATGCCGTTCCCTCCTCTCTCATTCCCTGCCTCCACTCCTCCTCTCCTGGCCTCTTCATCTGAGAAACAAACCCATAAGGAGATTCTAAATTCAGAGGGTGCACTACTGGGGCTGGGGCTGGAGGGCATATGGCTGACCCAGTGACAGGTGATAAATAAACATAAAAATAATGGTCCTGCCTTCTCGCTCCTGTTCTGTGCCCATCACAGTCTGATCACGGACATCCAATCACATCGTACACATCTCCTCTACTAATATCTTTTCTGAGTATAATTTTGTCAGTAAGTATCACCTTGAAACATGATAAAAGAGGCTATTTTGGAGACGATGCTTGGGAAGGGTGTGCGCTACACACACACACACACACACACACACACACACACACACACCCGTGTACCAGCTGTGTTTCCTCTTGGACACTGTCAGGTCCTGAGCAGGGGTCTCCCTCTTCCCAACAAGCCAGCCCTGCCCCTTCCTGCATCCTCACAACCCGGGTCTCCCCTTTCCCACCACTCACCATGCCAAACTGCATCAAACTTCGATGTCCCACCTTTTCAACTAGACTGGGACTCTCAAAGGGCGGGCACTGTCCCCTTGTCCCCTTCCTCTCCACAGCTCCCCCTCCCTCCCCCGGCAGCCTAGGCTGGCAGCAGTGGGCGTCGGGAGGTATCTTAGCCACAGGCCCGTGGCACCAGCTCTGGGGGTCCAGCTCCCGCCTCTCCTTTCCCTGAGGACAGTGGCTTTGCAGTTTCATCCGGGTCACAGGCCCCGGCTCAGGGCTCTGGGAAGGGTGTGCCGGCCTGGCCAGGACAGATGACATACATGCACATGGCGTGTGTGGTGTACACACAGGCTCCCCGGTGAAACCCGATCACCCGGCTGCCACCGCCTGGCGTTTCGCATCACACCCGCGAGCAGAGGCGTCTTGATCTGCCGGAGGCCTTGTTTGCCTGGGCTGCGCCCTCTCCGGGGTGGGCCCGCGGCGGGACAGCCGAAAGGAGCGCTTTTCACCCAAATAGACTGTCGGAGTACTGATGACTTCAGACGCCAGGAGGCTTTGATCAGGGTTTCGGCACCAGGCCCCGCACAACCACCGACACCTCCCCCCGACTGCTTTTCATTATGCCGCGAGCTGCGCGGGCTGTTCGGGTTTTTTACAGAAATCGTTTAGCCGGTCATGGCTCGCACGAGAAGGGATGGCTCGTTTCGCTCGGCTTCTTGTCCGGGTCTCTCCGTGGGGCCGCAGGTCTGCGGCCGGGGGTGGCTGTGATCGATTCCGTGTTCTCCGGGTGCTACCGCAGCAGACCGTGCTGTCCCCACCTGTTTCAAATCTATTAGGAAACTTGTCTGGGGTTTTGACTGTCGGAGTTGGATTGGGTGCGAGGGCCGGAGTTGACGCGGTAGGGGCCGAACAAGACCAACCCGGCTCCTAACGGCCCGTCGCTAACAAGCTGGGATTTGTTAGGAGATGTTTTCAGATGACAAATGCTGGAAATTGTAATGGCCCTTAATAAAGTGTAGCGGGCGATCCATCACGCCCGGGGCCCGCTGCCCTGCGCGGCGAACCGCGCGACTCCCACACGGGACTCTTCTCCCTCTGCTCACAGTAAATAACGATGATGGAATCCTGGGAGCCTCTGGAATGAGCTAACGAGCTGGCTCCGGGTCCCCCCTCGAAGGACGGGCGTCCGGGAACTTCTGGAAGTTATGTTGATTTTTTTCAGATGGCACGCCGAGGCTGCGGAGCTCTGGCCAACCGTGGGCCGTGAGATTTAGGACAAACCGCTGGCGGCGTCTGGGCCTGTTTCAGTGACTGTAAATCAGAGAAGAGATTCTGCAAAGGGGCCTGGGTCACCCCAATTCTGTGCCTCCGGGTCCCTCTTCCTGTCGGAGTCCGTGGGGATTAGCTGGGAAGGGCCCTGGCCATGGGGTTGGGCAGCCTGGGCTTAGAGATGTGAGCGCAGTGGATGGAATGGTGGCCCCAGAAGACGTGTTTATACCCTAATTCTGGAACCTATGAATGTGACCTCATTCGTGAAAAGGGTATGTGCTGATGTCATCAAGAATTTTGAGCCCTAGCCGGTTTGGCTTAGTGAATAGAGCATCGGCCTGCGGCCCAAAGGATCCCGGATTTGATTCTGGTCAAGGGCACATACCTCAGTTGCAGGCTCCTCTCCGGCCCGGGCCCTGGTTGGGGCACAGGCAGGAGGCAACCAATCGATGTGTTTCTCTCACATCGGTATTTCTGTCTTTTCCTCTGTCTCCCACTCTCTCTCTCTCTGAAAATCAATGGAAAAATATCCTCGGGTGAGGATTAAAAAAAAAGAATTTTGAGATGAGGCGATCATCCTGGATTAGCTGGGTGAACCCTAAACCCAAGGACAAGCCTCTTCATGAGATAGGGTCAGAGAGAGCGCTGACACGGGCAGAGAGGAGGAGGCAGAGACTGGAGTGGCGTGGCCTCAAGCCGAGGAGTGCAGGCGGCCGCCAGAAGCTGGAAGGGGCGAGGAGCAGGCTCTCTCCTGGAGCCTCGCAGGGAGCATGGGCTGCTGCCCTCCAGCACTGGGAGAGAACGCGTGTCTGCTGACTTACAGTCCCGAGGTGTGGTGCTTCATTATCGCAGCCACAGGACACTCAGAAGGGGAGTGAGAGGGGCACATAATCACGGGGAACCTCCGTCTGCTCCCTGGGGCTGGCAAATGAATCATTCCAACCTCATTCAAAACTTCCCAGGAGTCTCCAACGGTGCAAGAAAGCAAGTCATTCGTTGCCGTGTTTTAAGCAGCAGCCATGGAAGCACCTACATACGCAGCCAGAGACGCCTGGTGAGGCAGACGGGCAAGTGCACGCCGGGCAGAGCTACAGAGCTGCGGACGGGTCAGCGCAATCCCTGTGAAGGACGGACAGTGACGTGTGGCCTCGGTGGTGAGACAGAAATCTCATGTGCTCGGTTTTTAAAAACAGACACAAGAAGTTGGGCCAGAGACTAAAGAAACCACAGATGGTCCCGACGCAGCGATGGTTCTCCTTAATGAGCTTTCGACTTTGCAATGGTGAGAAGGTGATACTCATGATAAATGACAGGAGACGGCCCACACTTGGTTATGGAACAGGCTTTGTGTTAGGTGACTGCTCCCAACTGCAGGCTGAGGACAATGCTCTGGGCACGCGTGAGCCCTGACAGCGTCAATGATTCGCTCTCTAGAGGGTAATGTGTTCTTACGCCTGTGGTGTCCCCGAAGGCCATGGCACCCCTCTTATTGAAGGGGAGCAGTAGTCACTCACTCACTCATTCACTCATTCATTCATTCATTCATTCATTCATCCATCCATCTATCCATCCATCCAGCAAGCACCGGCTAGTCTCCCACTGGGTGCAAAGCCCTGAAAAGGTGTAAAGATGGACTTGAAACAGTCCACGCCACAAGGAAACCAACGTCTAGAACTGAACTTCGATAATTCCAAGCATCAACTGAGCGTCTGCTCTGCGCAGGAACCTGCCCGAGAACTTGGGGGAGGAAATGAACTGTGGTCTCTCCTGCCGGAACTCACTAGAGTTGCAAGCACTGGTGGGACCCCCAGGCCACCAGGCCCACACAGGACGGCCGCGTCACGCCTCCTGCTGAGTCGCTCCTGCCTGGCCTTCTACCTTCTCTTCTGGGTCCTCGGGGGCACAAATGTAGATTCTTTTTCTGCTTTGTCCCAGTAAAATAGAAATGCTGACAATCTAGGCACCTTATTAATAACTTACTTAACCCTGACTGTCTCCCTAAGAGGATCATTACTCCCCAATTTTGCAGGTGAGAAAACGGAGGCCCAGAGAGGTTAAGTCATTGTTCCCAGGTCACACAGCGAGAGAGAGATGGAGCCATTGGAACCTGGGCAGTCTGGGTTTACACGATATGGACAGGGGACAACACTCCAAGTGACTGTGAGCAACTACAGAAGGCACATTGGGGCCCGATCTGGGCTTCAAGGCCACTTCCCGGGCCTTGTGTGTGTTCCACTGTCTGCACAGGTGACGGGGCTGCTCGAGCACAGATGGCAGAGGGAGAGCCGTGGCCTGGCAGACTCACACCAAGGGCTTGGCTACCGGGAGGCAGAGGACGTTTCTTCTACGCCTGCCCCGCCCCGCCCACCCCAGAACTCGCCTGGGCTCAGCCTGGGACCAGGCCTTGGGGGCACATGTGCAGCTTCGTTTAGATTTGATGGTTCGTTGGTTTGCAACCGTGCCAGACGCTGCTTCATACGTTATGTAGATATGAATTTCCTGGTATTCCCTGGCACCATGCCGTTTCATTCAGGGGACTTTGCCACACATTCAAATGGTCCAATCAGGCGTGCGAGAGGGGCAGGCCATTGTGCTGAGCGGTTAGAATCAGGGTGTGTCACATCTGATCCCCTCCACGTGGCCACGAGGGGCGCATGACAGGCATTTCCAGTTTCCTGCTTCTCATGGTGGTGAAATGAGCTCGTCACGCACAGCAACAGGCCCCCTGCAGCGGGGGCCAGACACCTGCCAACCAAGGCAATGAGGGAATGAATGAGTGAATGAATGAATGAATGAACTATGTGGTCCTGCCAGTGTCGTAGGGACAGGCCATGGACTGTACCAAAAGTGAGCCCATGGCCATGTCGGACTTCAGAGCAAGAGCTGGCACCGTGGCTGGTTGAATGCTGGTTGGGAGCCACACCAGTCTGGGTCAGGAGACTGTATCCCTCCTCCTGGGAGAACTGGGGCCAGGTCCCCCTTCATTCCTGACAGCCTGACTCCAAGGTGCACGGGATGGTGAGCACCGTAACAGCTGCAGGGAGTCCAAAGTAGGCCCAGCCTGGTCAGCTTGGCTCAGTGGTTGATTGCTGACCTATGAACTAGGAGGTCACGGTTCGATTCCTGGGCAGGGCACATGCCCGGTTGTGGGCTGGATCCCTGGTCTAGGAGGCAGCCAATCACTGATTCTCATATTGATATTTCTATCTCTCTCCCTCTCTAAAATCAATAAAAATATATATTAAAAAATAAAATAATTAAAAATAAATAAAGTAAGCCCAGAGCTGGCAATGACCCGCCCGGCTCATGGCTGAGCAGGAACGCACGGAGATTCTCCACACACATACTCCCCGATCTCCTCGTGCGCAGCCGCCCCCACTGATGACACCCGCCACCAGTGGGGGACGTTTGTGACCATCATAAACCCGCAGGGGCACAGCACTGTCATCAGAGCCTGCCGTGTACACACTAGTGAGTCACTCTTGGTGCATGTGGTACAGTCTGTGAGTTTGGACAATCAATGAGCCCACCATCGTAGTCTCACACGGCCCTAAGGCCCTCTGTGCTGTGTCTATTCATCCCTCTCCCCCCCGACCCCCAACCCCTCAGAACGCTGGTCTTTCCATCTCCACGGTTTCCGCCTTCCCCAGAATGTCCTGTAGCTGGAACCCTACTGCACGCAGCCTTTTCAGACGGGCTTCAGTCACTGTGTCATATGCATTTAAGGTTCTCGAGTGTCTATTCACGGCTTTTTTCAGTGCTGAGTAAAATTCCAGGGTCTGGGTGGGCAGCTTTCTTATCCACTCATCGACTGCGGGACATGTTGATTGCTTCCGGGTTTGGACAATGGGGACTAGAGCTGCCCAAAGCAGCCACATGTAGATTTCCGTGTGGCATATGTGTTCCGCTCACTTGGGTAACACCAAGGAGTGCAACTGCTGGGTCACATGGGAAGAGCACGCTTAGTTTTGTAAGAAACTGCCAAACTGGCCCGGCCGGCGTGGCTCAGTGGTTGAGCATCAACCTATGAACCAGGAGGTCACAGTTGGATTCCTGGTCAGGGCACATGCCCAGGTTGCGGGCTCAATCCCCAGTGTGGGGCGTGCAAGAGGCAGCCAATCAATGATTCTCTCCCATCATTGATGTTTCTATCTCTCTAACCCTCTCTCTTCTTCTCTGAAATCAATACAAATATATTTAAAAAAAAAAAAAAAAAGAAGAAAGAAACTGCCCAACTGTCTTGCCAAGTGGCCGCACCATTTGCACCCCCACCCGCAGTGACTGGGATTCCTGCTGCTCCATCCCCACCAGCAGTGGGTGCTGTCGGGCCCTGAACTCTGACCCATGTATGCAGTGGCCTCTCACCGCCATTCCAACTTGCAATTCCCTAATGACATCTGACGCGGAGTCCTTTTCCTATTGCTGCTTAATACCCGCCGCAGCTCCTTCAAGAACGAAGTGAGCAAGCAAAGCGATCGGCATCGCGCTCGGTCCATAGCACTCGTTCCATAACCACAGGCTGAAAAGGGAAGCGCCATCGCTGGCCCGGCCTGGCCTGTTGAGTCGGCCTGTTTCCTGAGGCTGAAGGACGTGGGTCAAGGTGGTGCCCGTGCCTGCTGCCCACTCAGTTACCACTCGGACCTGGCACTCGCCAGCCCACGTCATCATGGTCATCTGTGTTCATCTCTCTTTCTCCCACTTTGGGCGGCTCCTTGAGGCAGGGTCATAGCTCCACATACGTCCACCCCAGCCCCTGGCACAGGGCATGGATGCAGCAGTGCCAGGGCACGTTTTAAATGAACCTGAAAATACTGAGTGAACTGGCTCACGCTGAATTTTGGCCCAGGGCACAGACTTGGGTTGAGAAAACGTGAGTCAGAGAAATCACCGTGTGGCAGGCAGAGCTGACCACTCTCTCCCCTGCCTACGTCTGCGCCCCCCACGGCCTCTGCCCTGCCTGCCATGCGGTGACAGGTCAGCGCGAGCTCCCACCCCCCACTGCCCATTAGGGTATGAGTGCCACGGCCAAGAGGGCTGGGTATGAAAACGAATGCAGCAGACGCCTGGGAATGAGGTGGCCTGTGTGCCCTGAGAGTCCAGTCCCTGCCCTTCTCCTCCCAGAGCCACCCACTCCTCCTCCCTCACTAACACAGAAACCAAATGGAGGAGGTGGAAGGAAAGGAAATACAATCAGATAAAATACAATGAAATGGAGCAAAATATTAAAGCAAACACCGTCCCCCTTCTTCCCCTATCAGCAAACCATGTCTCTGAGAAGGGAGCCAACTGCCACTGAGGGAACGTGTTGGAGACACTTCTTGGTATCTATTTGCTAGTATCTTACAGTCATTTATCAACTGAACCCCCTCAAGGCCCGGTAGCAGGAAACGATCGCAAATGCAGGAGGATGCGGACCACTTGGGCCCAGATCCTGACCCCCCAGTCGCCAGGATGAACAGACAAAAGGAGACAAAGTCCCTGCCCATCCCCATCCCCGCCGTGCGCGTCCCACGCCCGCTCCCCACACACTCTCCCTCAGACGCTCCCGCACGCCTGATTGATGGTGCCGTTGACTTAAACCCAACAATCGCATAATGAGAAGGCTCAGCGCAGGCGCCGGAGGGAGAGCAGTTATTTGCTGAGTGATGAGTCGTGATAAGGGCTGCTCTGTGCTCAGAACCTGCGGCTCCTGACTTGTTGAAGGAGGCTCCTCCACGCCCGCCCTCCCCTGGGCCTGGGAAGAGGCATCCATAGTTTCTCTGCTTAGGACAGGGTCACAGATCCAGCCAGCTCCTTCCCTGCCCCCTGCCCCCGAGAGCCGGAGGGAGGCTCCCCAGGAAGCCTGCTGCCCATGTTCCTGCCCCCGGGCCAGGGAGTCCTGCCGCTCCTCATGGGCCCCGTGCTGGCGGCTGCAGCTGCTGAGAGAGGGGCGGGCAGTGCTGGGTGGGCGACTCGGGCGTGGACCCGGGGCCGGGGTAGAGGGGACTAACAGAGGTGAGCCCCGTTCCTGCACAAACCCGTGAGATCCTCACGCTGTTCAGGTGACGTCCCGACAAAGAGGACATCCCCGGAGCAGGAGGGGAAGTGACTTCGCTGTGGGGAACGGGCAGACCCACCTCAACAGGCACAGGGTCAACAGCAACAAGACAGGTCATGTGGATGGAGGCGCCTGACATGGTGAGAAAGGCACTTTACTCCACGGTCTTGCGCCCAACACCCACCGTTCCCGTGTCACCACAAGGAAACCACAGACAATCCCAGTGGGAGAGCCTTCCACAGGCTGCCTGCCCGCCGTCCTCACACTGTCACGGCGATCACAAATGAGGCCGCCCGAGCACGTGTCCCAGCCACACGAAGACGCGGTCACCACACATAACACGGCAGCCTGGGGGGCCCTGGGACAGAAAAGGGCGCTGGGCAAGAGCTCGGCCCCTCGGAGCACAGCGGGGGTCAGCTCGCAGCAACGTAGGTCCTTCTCCCTGTGACGATGCACCGACCCACACAAGACACTGGTCACGGGAGGAGCCGGGCGTGGGTGCGTGAGGACCCTCCGTGCTGTCCTTCCACCGTGTCTGTAAGTCTAAGTCTCTCCTTTAAAATGATTTGTTTGTTAAACAAGCTTTAAAACAATAAAAAAGCTAGTTGCCATGTAAGATGGAGCAAGGCCACGGGAGCCAGCGTCTCAACAGACCCGCTGCCTCTGTTGTCTCACGGCAGAGGCTGGAGCCCTAGCGCGCAGGTGAGAACCGAGGTCACAGGGGCCGGGGGTTCCCTGCGGCCTCACAAGCGGTGAGGGGCAGCTCCGGAGGGGAGCCCATCCCAGACTCTGTCCTCTGCCCCCGGCCACACATGTGCTTGTAAAGACAGGACACACGCACACATACACAAATGCGCACACACATGCCGCACACGCGCACACACTCCCAGGGCGCTTCGGCCCAGCCTCAGCCAGCCTTGCCAATCGCTCCCAAACAGCCTCCCTCAGGGCTTGCTCTGGCTTCCCAGCCGGCCCCTCCTTGCCCACCAGCAGCTCCCCGGCTCCTGCCTGTGCTGCAAAGGGGGCCTCTGTCGACAGCCTCGCCTTCAGCCTCAGTGGTGGGAAGAGGTGGAGGAAGCGGGAGGGTGGAGGGGCTTGGCTGGGAAAACCCTCTCCCTCTATCAGGGGTGGGGAACATCCGGCCCGCGGGCTGTGTAAGGCCCGTGAAACCATGTGGTCTGGCCCTGCCAAGGGATTGGGCGAGTTAATTACCAACTAGAGCCCTGCAAACGATGTAAAGGCAGGGCTCGGCGGACTCCTGCGTGGTGGGCGAGCACCGTGGGGGGTGGAGATGGTCTCCATAAAGGTGGGATCGGCGGTCAGAGCCTGCACGGCGGTGCTTCCCTGTCTCCTCCACACACCAAGCTCACCGACCACGAGCTCTGAGAGCATTTAGTCATGGGTTCAGTGAACAGCTGCTGAGTGCAGGCTCCGTGCACCACCAGGGTCACATGGTGGCCACAGGACAGCAGGGATGACCGGGCATGTCAACTGTGTCTCTACCAGGCAGGAGGTGGGGGGGGCCGGGCAGCGGGAGGCAGGCCAGAGAGTCCTGGGTTTAAGCCGCTGGTGAGTGAGTGCATGTCTGGACTCAGGGCGAAGGCCCACGTCCCTGGGCCGTGGTTCACTATCCCAGGCCTGGGTTGCTGAGTGTCCCCTGAGCTGAGAGAGGAATTGCCCACGTGGGTGTGCCCATCAGGGCTCAGAGGGCTGCACACACATGGCCCAAACGTGAGCCCAGCAGAAAGGCCATCTAGTTATTAACGTCTTTTAGGAACTTTCCAAACCATTTGGCCCATGACGCCCTCTTCCTCCTCCATTTCTAATTCTGTAGAACATCATAGTCACGGGTCTAGAACGCAACCCTCCCGTGACCTTCCCGTCGCCAGGCCCTCTGGGGTCCGACTCCCTCCCTCAGCTCCTCCCAGGCCAGTTTCCTGCTGATGCTCAAACCCCACTGAGCTTCTGTCCACGCGCTCAGGGCCTTTGCACGCGCCTTCACCTCTGCCTGAGACACCCCTGCCCAGGACAGCCCCTCCCTCGATGCCCCGTTCATGTAGCATCTCAGTGCGCTGCCCCAGGGCCTGGGCCATGACCTCCCCTGGCCTCCCATTTCTCTGGCCCTGCTTGGCTTCAACCTCATCGCCATGTGACACACTACATATTCGTTAGATGGTCGTCTGCCCTCCAGCCCTAGAATGTAAGCTCTGGGGGCCGGGAACAGTCAGTGAGACTTTGCTCAGCGAATGAATGAACGAAGTAAGTGATTTGCTCAAAGTCACCCTGAGCAGGAACCAAAACTGAATATTCCAGATGGAGGTGCCCCAGACGGTCATGAATAGGAGGCACGACCCTTCCCATCCCAGTCACAGAAGGTGTCCACGTGGCAGGTGGGGATGAGGGAGCAGGGGCGGCCACAGCGGGCAGGAAGAGGATGGCCGGCGGGCTTACACCGCACGGGAAAGCCTGCTACCTGCGCCCTGAGGTCGGGGGGGGGGGGGGGGGGGGGGGCGGCATCAGGAGCTGACAGGGAGAGAGGTGGGCCCAGGAGCAGGGCTCACCGCATAGGGCCATGGGCTTCCATCTGCTGCACCAGCAGTGCGCCACCTCTTCCCCCTGCTCCTCACTGTCTCACATGCGTGCAACATGCATGCAATGAGTGGTGAGATTCGAGCACCTTCATTCGGTCCAGACCCTTTCTGTCGGTGGGCTCTGGGCACGCCCGTGCACCTGGGGGCTGCCAATGCATCAAGGGGCTCCCCATGGGAAGGTCTCACGTCACCTCCTTCCACCACAGGGGGGGGAGGTGCCCCGAGGGGCGTGCCTGAGGCTGGCCCGCCGGTCCCTCCCAGGGTGGCCCGGGCGGAGTGGGAAGGCATTTCCTCCCAGCGTGGTACATGGAGCCACAGAGTCGGGATTCATGGCCAATTAGGCTGCTGATTTGTACAATAAACAAGGTTAATTCCATCCATTAGCCAGAGACGTGTTCAAAGCGCCTGCACAAGCGCGAGGAGCAATTAGTGTCTTTGTATTAGTGGGTGTGGGCGTGGCGCCAGGGCGTGCAGGGAGGGGTGCGATGCGTCCCCTTTATGATATCATCAGAAGTAAATGAATTATGAAAACAAAAGCGCCAATCTGAGGCTGCCAGTGCTAATTACTGGGTCGGACAGAGAGTTCACGGCCAGGGAGGCGGGAGCCAGGGGAGGACCACGAGGCTGCGGGTCCGTCTGGTCCCGGCTCTTCACACAAGACCACGGCCACCGCCACAGCTCCACCGGATCTCGGGGAAATGGCTCTGTTTTGGCATCAAATAAAGAGGCTTGATCATGAGAGACAACTTCGTTTGCTGCTGTTTGGGTTTTTAATTTGCTCCTAGTCTGAGCCCTCACAACGCTGGCGGGCGCCGCACACCTGTTGGGAGAAGGTAACATGCAGCGCGGAGCCGGCTGCTCTGTGATGACGATGGTCATGGCATCATGTCCCCTTGAGAAAGCGCTGCCGCTCCTTGCCTTGCATTGGGGGCCGTGACCTGGTGCCCCCCTAACTGGCAAGTCTAATGTCATGATTTCCCCTGTGTTTCCTTCTAAGAGGTTTAGCTCTTAAGTTTAGGTCTTGCATCCATTGTGAATTACACTTGGCATATGGTGTGAGGGAAGGGTCCAGACTGGGGTCATGGAGGCCTGGGCTCACCCCGACGTGGAAGAGGCGACTACGTGGTTGCCATGGTACATGCGTGTGACATCAAAGAGCTTCACTCACCCAAGGGAAAGCGTGCCCCTCCCCCTTTTCTTCAGGTTCCTCTGACTATATCAAGAAAATGAGTTCAGTGCGGTGCCCACCTGTCCTTAACGCCTCTCTGAGCAGTCGCTACCTCTCTTTTCAACGGCAGTCTGGCAGGCAACAGTAATAACTAGAATGTAATAACAATTTGTATGTGTTGTCAATGTATCTATTTGTACAATTACCTCCTGTTAACGTTAAATGATCGCGGTTTCCAGCTATGGTGTAATACCTAGGGCCCGTTTATATCTCGCAGTAGAATTGCTGGGTCAGGTGTTTAACATTTCTGCTGGGCGAAAGCATGTGACAGACCAGGACAGTCATGGCTGCGGTGGGGCCCAGGCCCACAGAAGGTCGGCGACGGCCACGCCAGGCCACGCCAGCGTTGGCGGGACGCGGTGTGATATACAAACGCCCGGCTCTTGTTCCCAGAGTGGGGAAGAGCGCCTCCCTCTGCCCGTGCTCGCTCTCAAATCAGTGCGGCGCTTTTCTCTGCTGTTTAACGCCATGTTCTCTCGGGTACAGGGACACTTGTAGGTGAATGCAGACCCGAGAGATGCCAGGAGCCCACACCTCATCCCATGGGCGTGTGCCCCACACCTAACCTCTCCTGCGACTGTGCCAGGCCCTGCAGGTGCGGAGGGCGGCAGCTGGCGCTGGGGCAGCGGAGAATCCATCCCGGAGGCAGTGGGAGGCGGGACCAGGGATGAGCTGGAGCTCCACATCTCCAGCACATGCTCCGCTGTCCTATCAGACTTCACCACAAAACCCAGATTCAAAGATAAAATTATCGCATCGCCAGACGGTGGCCACAGGGCGTGAAAGCTCTGTGCGGGGCCTGGGGGAGCAGCGTCTCTGCACAGGGCAGGCTGCGCTGTCCATTCCCAGCCCTGCAGAGGCTGCCAGCTCCTCCTCTCAGGAGACGAGGGACTGGGATTCTGCAGGAAGGAGCAGGGAGGTGGGGGGAGGTGGGGGAAGGTAGGAGGAAGCGGTGGAGGCGGCAGGCCCTCCCCCATGTCCTGCTGGAGGTGACTTCCTATGTGTCTGTCTCCCTGTTGGCTGTTGGCTCTGGGCTAGGGATGCTCATTGGGTGATGACGACCATGACGATGATGATGATGATAAGATGAGGAAGGAAGAGAGGGGAGAGGGGGAGGAGAACTGCCAATGTTTGTTGAGATCCTCCCTCACACCCACCACTTGGCACCTGCTTCCCCGTCAATCCTCCAACTCTGTCCCATGCATGCTATTGTCTTCCTGGTCGAGATGAGGGAACTGAGGGTCAGAGAAGCCAGGGTTTGGGTGAGCAGCCCTGAGCTGAGCTAAAGACACACCCTCTTCGCCACTGGACCCCAGAGACCCGACAGCCAGTGCGGCCGGGGGAGGCGCAGTGCCCGTGCCCAGGGCGCTCAGCACACGCTCCAACTGAGCTGGTTTAAAGGGGGCATCTGGGATTGCTGGGCGCAGGGGACCAGGGGGAGCCCTTGGGCGTCCCTCTGGGTGCCCAGGGGTTGCGGGGAGAGAGGAGGTGGGCCTTGCAGCCCCGACCCAGCGCGCTGGCAGCTCCGGGCTCCGCCTGGACAGAGCGCCCTTTGTGTATTGTGCCTCCGCATCCTACTCAGTAATTAGCATTGGCAGCTTCATATTGAGCTTTTGTTTTCATAATTCATTTGCCTACGATGACATAATAAAAGGAATATTGATTCAATCCCAGCTCCTCTTGGCCGGAGGCCCACATCAACCAATAAAAAGGAATTGCTAATTGCCGAGCTTGCTTGCCCAGCGAGGCCTGAGAGCGGGCCGTGTGGATGGGGGGTGGGGGGGCAGGAAGCAGGCACTGACCCCCTGCCTGGCGAGCTCCCCTGGGCGGGCACCCTCCTCCCACCGGCCCAATCGGGCGGAGCCCGGGAGGAGCAGCCTGGCGGCCTGCTGACAGATGTGGTATCAAATGGATTGTTATCCGCTTAGACACGCCTTTGATATTTATTGGTTCCAATTGCGAGGCTGGCTCAGTCCTCCCGGAGTCTCCGAGGCCCGTTTTAATCTTGCTGCTGGGGAGCCACACGGGGCGGGTAATGATGGGGTTTACCTGGGATCAGAATGGAAAGGGAGCAGGGGCTGGAGTAATTACAGTGGGCGAGGTGCACTTCTGGGGGATCTGGGAAGACGACTTATGAGGCTGATAAAAATGATCACGTGATCCGGGGTGGAGCCGAGGCGGATTAACGCAGGGAGCTTTCTGGGCAGGAAGTGAAGGGGCGGTGGGCAGGGGTGGGGGGAGGGCTGTTTATTAGACAAATAGTTGCTCAGGATTCATCTTTTTCCCACATCTCTCCTGAAATTACTGAAATAAGGAAGGCACATGGGTATAGGGATTGTGGTCCTCCTCCGGTTACTATTAATTAGGATCTGTTTCCGGGGGGTGGGGTTTGTGTAATTAAGACCAGAGGGCTGACTCGGGGAGGGGACCCCCAGGCCCCATCCTGCTCTAGCTGTAGAATCAGCGAAGCCCGGCTGACGTGGTTAACTCGGCCAGAACAGCATTCTGGGTCCGCGAGGAGCTTACATAACTCAGGTCTCTCCAGTGCAGGCTTTGCTGACCCCACGTAAATGAGTCAGAACCACTGAGCCCCATCCGTCGGAATGGGTGGGCAACAGGAGGAGAAAAGGTACCCAAGTCTCTGCAAACTCCTTTGTCGCTGGTATCCTGCACCCCACCTGGGCCCCCTGCGCCCCCTGGCCCAAGTGGGGTGAGGACACCAGCGACAAAGGAGCCTGCGTCCTCGAGATCCCACGGTGTCTCCCTCTGTAAGCCCCGGCCGCCCCAGTCCCCAGCGTTGGAAGATGGGAGCCCCGCAGGCACTGTGGG
>NW_005871256.1:733284-806834 GCF_000147115.1 Myotis lucifugus
ACAGGGAAACAGATATAAGACCAGATTCGGCTTCTCTCTTCATCATAAGAAAAAGCTAACAGGTGTGATGCTATGTGACAGAGGACCATGTGGCAGCTCAGGGCAGCGCTAAGGGGCGGGGAGGCTGTGGCCCCAGGCCCCCAGCACCCAGGCCCCTAGGCCCCCAGCACCCAGGCCCCTAGGCCCCCAGGCCCCCAGCACCCAGGCCCCTAGGCCCCCAGCACCCAGGGAGTCAGCATAGAGGCAGAGCTCATCTCCCACCCAGTGCTGCCCAGTGGCAGAGCCTGGACAGGGCCTCAGAGGCTGACACTGACCCAGGGGGAGAGGGGACCTGTCTGGGTTCACACGGCCACGGCCCAAGAGAGCCCCACCCAACACACGAGGGGCTTCCCCACACTGCCCCGCCCTCTGGGTCCCCCACCCACGTCCGGAACAACTAACTGGGCTCCAGCCGGCGCATTGCTATCAGTCAAGACATGACTCTCAAATGACAACATTGACCAGATGACAGGGGACGAGGCACAGGATCCTGTGTTAGTTCTGCCGTGCAAGCTGCTACTTCCCGGCGTTCATCGCCAGCGGCTGTTCCACAGATGTGGGGATGGGAGTGGGCAGTGGAAGGAAGGAAGGAAGGAAGGAAGGAAGGAAGGAAGGAAGGAAGGAAGGGAGGGAGGGAGGGAGGGAGGGAGGGAGGAGGGAGGTCACTGCTCCCCAAACACTGTGCCAATGACACCCCATTTGCATGGCTGCAGTGCGGTCCCCCGTGTCGCCTGTGTCGCCGTACCCGCCTCGTACACACATTAACTGTGTTTTCAAAAATAGCAAACCCAGCCTCCGTGTGAGACAACCGCCCCGTCCTAGACAGACGGAATCAGGTTCTTGGGGCGCTTTCCTCACTTCCATGACGGGGAGACGGTGCATCGGAGGCTCCGGTCTCCGCGCCTCGCAGCCCCAGACGGACAGACGCAGCAGGACGCACACCGAATGCCGTCTCTAAGTGCTCGCTGGAGACACTGCAGTCAGGCCTCGTTACGGCTCCTCCCGGGCAGCGTCATGACCTTGATGAAATAATGGGGCGGCCCTGGCGCCTGAGCCGTTGGGCTGCCTCGGCAGCGCAGACCTCCCAGGAGGACAACAGCTGAGTCGGGCGCAGGCAGAGAACCTGGCACCCGCCCGCCTCAGAGAAACGCCCTGGCCAATTGGAAATTCGGCGCCCGGCAAGAGAGCTGGGCCACAGAGCCGCAGAGCAGGCGGGCAGCTCGGGGGATGCAACTCTTCACTATCCTCCTTGCAAATGGGGAAACTGAGGCCCGAAGAGGCAAATGACCCCACCCAGGTCATGCAGTGGAGGGAGGGGCTAGCAGCCAGGGCTGCTGTGTCCTCGTGCCCCGAATTCCCCGGCTGCTGCGGGTTCTCTCAGCGGTGATGCGGCCGCCCCGCAGATGCCCTCACACCTGGATCCCCGCCTGTCCCCTGGGAGGTGACAGAGGTTAACACCCTCCCAAATGAGGGGCAGGTCCTCCCTGTGATTTTAGGTGCGGCCTCTCCCCGGCCACGCTGGGGCCCTGGAATCTGCATTTAGCGCCGCCTCCTCTGGTCTGAGGGGCACGAGTGTGCCCTCGGTGTCGCCAGAGAACATGCTGAGTTACAGAAATGGCCCTTCTGCTGAGATCGGCACAGTAACAGCCTCTGCCATCAGCAGCCTCGCCCCAATGGCCACCCTGCAAGGAGCTGCTGATCCCATTTCACAGATGAGGAGACTGAGGATAAAGCGGTCGGAAACTTCAAAGGCACAGTCTCTGCGTCCAGGAGGCGAGGCCCTGTGAAATCTCAGCTGCTGTGCTGGGGGCCGTTCAAGGAGACCCCGAGCTCCTTGGTATCAGACCTAATGCCCTTGTTCCCTGAAAGCACAGGCAGGCGGAAGGGTACGGGAGACTCCCGGGGAAGGGCCCATTGCTGTGTGGTACACACGGTCCTACGCAGCCCACCGGCCGAGGGCAAAGGCCAGCGAGCCCCCCGGGGCGGGCCGGGGCCTGGCCACCCCTCTCGTTAAGCAGCCCTGAGTCCCCAGAGGTGCCCGGACCCTTCCTCGCCGGTTGCCTCGGGTCCTGCGACAGCCTGTGTTCACCGAGGAAATAAGGACCAAGCTGCCACTTTAATCACTTTAACTACAATGAAACGTTGTTATTCACACGTATGATAATAACAGTACTTTGTGCTTTCGAGTTTACAAAACACTTTCCCGTCCACTCCAGCAGCTTCCTGGACTTTTAGAATAAAATGCAAATTCCATCGCATGAGAGAGCCCTGCGGCTGCTGGCTCCACCCGCCGTCAGCCCCACCGGCCCGCACTCACTGCCCGCACCCACTGCCCGCACCCACTGCTCGCACTCACTGCCTGCACCCACTGCCCTCACTCACTGCCCTCACTCTGCCCTCACTCATGCTTCCAGCCTCATGGCCCCTACCCGTTCAGAGCCTGCAGCTCGCCCTCAGCCCCAGAGCACCCGTCCGTGTACGTTTGCGGGAAGCCTCTTCTTCTCTCCTCTGGCTCCAACGTCCTCTCTTCAAAGAGAAGTTTCCTTGCACTGAATCCGTTGCTTCTCTGCCTGGAGTTACTGTCCAAACACTTGAATTCCAGTTAGTGACTCTCAGCTGTCTGCCCGCAGCCCAGCTGCGGGGAGCGAAAATGCGGAGTCGTCCTGAATTGTCACCCTCGGGTGCACGTGAGTCCCTTCACACAAGCGCAGTGTCCGCCGCAGCCCCGGCTCCCAGGACAGAGGACCGAGGTTCCAGACCTCCAGGCCATTGTCCATGGCTTTGCCCCCCACCAACCCAAGCCTCGGCTCCCCGTGCCTTGTCCCTGGGCCTCTCTCCATGGAGCCACCCTGGCCCCGGGCTGGTGGACCGACCCACACAAAGGGCGCCTGGCTGGTGGCCCTTTCCTGCAGCACCTCCCAGAGCAGCAAGCACGTCAGCACAGCCCTGCGGTCCGGCCTCGCACTCACAGAAGTCTGGTTCCAGAGGAAGCAACGTCAAAGTGAAGGACGAAACCCCGCAAACCATTTTCCAGGGAGTTTCCTCCGGTCAGTGCCCAGGCCCAGGCAGGGACATTCTGGCCCAGGTGGCCTGTCGGCCGGGCTGCGCCTTCCCGAGGGCCCAGCCTCATCAGCCCTCAGGGCCCGGCTCCATCCATCGCCGGTAAGATGCTCGCTGCCCGCGTTCACCCGCGTCCTGTTTCCGGGCCGCACTGACGTTCTCTGATAAGCCCACTCCTGCCTTTGTACCACACTCTATGGTACATTGTAACAGTCTTGGCTAATAGCACCAACTGTTCCAAGTAGCTCAGCGTCGCTGTATTTGTAACTCTGATTCTGCATTTCTACATTTTTTTCAGTACGCCCAGTCTCCCCCGACCCAAAAATCACTCTGTTTCTAAGAGGCCCCAGAAGACGACAGGGCAGACTCTGAAGTGATTTGGGATGCCGACCTCTGTGCGAGCAGAAGCCGGGAGTGTTTGGGGTTGGAGATGAGCGTGCGTGGTTCAGAGCAGGTGAGGGCCACCTGCAGGGGCAGGGGGGGCAGGTAGGGCCGCATCAGAACTGACCGGGCTTTCACCGTTTCAGGGACCCGAGATCTCCTTCCGACAGAGCCAGGAGCCCAGTGGAGCTGAAAACAGCCTGGGGGCGGCCCCTCCTGCTGAGTGGACGGCCTCTCCGGCTGATGCCCAGCACCTGCCTCTGGGAGAGAGAACCCCAGAGAGGGGAGAGCAGGGGCCTAACTCTGCTCCCGTCCTTACACAGGCCCGCAGGTGACTCCCCGGAAGCTCGAAGGAGCCCTGCAGAAGGAGGGACCCCAGGGTGCGGGCGGCTGGAGGCCACAGCAGGGTTTTCAGCTGGTGGGTGAGAAGCACTGTCAGCAGGATGCATAAATGCGTGTGGGTGTGAGAATACATCGTATTGTGTGCACTCACATGCACTGCATGGGTGCAAGAGAAAGAGGAACCAAACGACCCGGGACCTGGAAAAGCCTTGGGGAGCATCTGGGGCCAGCACCTCATTTAACAGATGGGGAAACTGAGGCCCCAACAAAGGAAAGGACTTGCCCCAGAGCCGGCTCCTGGGAGATCTGCGTCCCAGTCACAGAAGAGCGTGGGATTTGTCCGGCATTACTCATGTGCCACTCAATCTGCTGGACCGATGGACCTGCCGGCCTCTCCCGGCAGATCTGCCCGCCCTCAGGTTAGCCCTGCGCCTGAAGCTGCTGCTGAGAAACGGAACCTTCCTGTCAGGGGTGCTGGGCAGTGAGCGCAGGCCAGGCAGGTGGCAGCCCTGGTAGAGCAGTGCGGCCGGCAGGGTGTGCACGTCAGGGCCAGGTGGGGACTGCGGTTCACAACAGGAACACACCAGGCTGAGAGGGGGCGGCTGGCACTCAGCATGGGACAGGCGTGGCCACGGAGGCAGGACCAGGGCTGCCAACCGTGGGCTTGCACACTCTGAGGAGGAACCAGAGCTGGACGGGCCAGTGTTCACAGCTGTTCGTAGTGAGAGTGACCTTATCCTCAGCACCTGCACGGCTGCGCGGCTTTAAGAGTTCCCATGCTTGCCAAAACCGGTTTGGCTCAGTGGATACAGCGTCAGCCTGCGGACTGAAGGGTACCGGGTTCGATTCCGGTCAAGGGCATGTGCCTGGGTTGCGGGCACATCCCCGGTGGGAGATGTGCAGGAGGCGGCTGATCGACTCTGAGGAGGAACCAGAGCTGGACGGGCCAGTGTTCACAGCTGTTCGTAGTGAGAGTGACCTTTATCCTCAGCACCAAAAAAAAAAAAAAAAGAGTTCCCATGCTTTTGCTCGCTCTTCCCGCGGTGGCTCAAGCACCCACTGTCTCCCACTGCATCAGAAACCCTCCCATCGCTTTCTCATTTGTAGCTCTGACCCTGGGACAGAGGGCACATCCGCCATATTAGTATCCCCATCAAACAGATAAGAGGACTGAGGTCCAGAGTGGCACTGACCAGCTACAGCCATGCGGTCAGAGATGGGACTCGCACTGCAGCTCTCAGCAGGAGAAAGCCACCTGCCCCCCATCACACCCCCACCCAGGGCAGCCCGCATCTGATGAGCGATCAGCATGGGGTACTATAGCCGGGCCCCTCCACCGGCTCAGCAAACCTCCGAAGGCTCATCCTGTCCTGGGACACCCCAGGGGGGCTGAGGAGGCTCCACCGAGGAGACAGCAGAGCAGCCCCTCGGCCCCTCCCTCATGCGCCTCCTGCCCGCTGCCCATGGCGGCCAGCCAGATGACATGAGCAGGTGGATGAATGAGTGAATGAATGACGAACAGGGAGTGGGCCGCTAACTGAAGGCGTGAAAAACTCAAATGTGGGGACACAGCCCCTCCCGACCTGACCCCCAGGTTTCCCAGCCACAGCAGGAGGAGGAGGGGGCTGGTGACCCCTTAGCAACCCACCAACCACCAGCACCCCTCCCCCACCAAGCCTCCCCTTCTCCCAAGGGGACGGGTGAGGACATCCTTTGGGAGATGTTTTTAAAACAAACCTTTGTGTAACCTCCCCCGTGACCCGCAGAGAAAGGGCCCCCCGAAGGACACCGGGTCTGGGTGCGTGAAGGACGGCTGCTTACACGGCGCTCGCTCGGGTGGAACCACTGTTTCCATTCACTTCGCCACGGGCGCGAACCTGACGCGATGGGCCTGACGCAGCATTCGAAGTGGGGCTCATGGGAGATACAGCGTAAATACACCGATTTCAAAGAGTCTGTGCAAAAAAAGTCAATGTAAACTCTTTCATCCACCCGTGTTTAGTCGGTGATGTTGAAACAGCTGGGGTCTTTTCTGTTAAATTCATTATCAAAATGAATTTATCCGCTCCCCCTGACTTTTTCATGCAGCTACTAGAACGCTGAAAGTGACCACGGGCTCCTCCAGGGGCAAACCTTCTGTGTAAACCTGACCGCCACCAGTGCAGTCAGACCACACAGTCAGACCACAGTCAGACGGTCGGAAAGGAAGAGGAAGACCCCGCTCGTGAGCTCCCGTTCCTCTCCCCACAGCTGCCTCCTGGTTTTTGTGGGTTTGCTGCGGCCCTTTAGCCGAAAACCTCGAAGGACATTTCATACCCACCGTCCCCCCACTGCATGTGCAATGGCTGTGGGCTCTCGCTCGTTATATCTGTCTGTCCAGCACCCCTCTCGGCCCGGTGCTCGCTGGCATTCGGAGTGTCAGGGCTGCCAGGGCTGCCAGGCCCCCGCAGTGTTTGTGGGATGCCCGACACCTGGGCCATGCGGAGCGTTTGCCCCAGCCCTGAGTTCTCCTGTGTCAGCCCCAATCCAGCTGTGGGCCAGGGCTGCTGCCCTGTCGCCTGGGGGCGTGGGAAAGCTGTCCGTACTCAGGGTTGGAAGGAGTCAGGGTGGGTTCCGGAGACGCCAACGGCTGGCTGGCCCAGACAAGCTGTGGGTTGCTATGACCCAGGGAAACTGAGGCCTGGGGAGAGCAAGCAGAGGTGCTCGGCCAGTGCTGGCCTCTGAGGGTGGCAGCGACTAGCTCTGCCGCGCTCCTGGGTGGCGGAGCTTCTGACTGTGCTCAGCCCTGGTGCCTGGGCACAGGCCTGGCATCTTCCAGGACCCAGTAGGAAACGTGGGACCCGCCATTGCGTGTCAGCCAGGGCGCTCTCGAAGACCAAACCCACCACCCCATGTGCCAGACATCTCCACACACCCCTCTCCATCTCCAGCTCGCCCACAGGTGTGTATGTCAATGCCGTGTTGAAATAATAAGAGACTATTTTCTGTTACAGACACTATGGTATTAAAATTAATTTATCTGTGCTTTCTATGCTATTAAAATTAGAAATTGAAATGAAAATAGATTATTAAAATTAATTTGCATGTTATCTATGTCTACATCAAGAGATTTCAAGGAGTTAGCTCATGCCATTTTGAGGGCTGGCGAGTCCAAAACCTGCAGGGTGGGTCAGCTGGAGCCCCAGGGGAGACCTGATGTTGCAACCTGAGTCTAAAGACAGTCTGGAGCCCTAGCCGGTTTGGCTCAATGGATAGAGCACTGGCCTATGGACTGAAAGATCCCAGGTTCGATTCTAGGAAAGGGCACATGCCTGGGTTGCGGGCTTGATCCCCAGTGGGAGGCGTGCAGGAGGCAGCCTATCAATAATTCTCTATCATCATTGATGTTTCTATCTCTTCCTTCCTCTCTGAAATCAATAAAAATATCTTAAAATAATAATAATAATAATAATAATAATAATAAAGACAGCCTGGAGGCAGACTCTCTTCCTCAGGGGACCTCAGCCTCTTCTCTTAAGGCCTTCCACTGATTGCAGCTCACCCTTGGTATGAAGGGCAATCTGCTTTACTCAAAGGCCACCAGTTTCCATGTTAATCCATCTAACAAATACCTTCCCAGTGACATCTGGGCTGGTGTTTGACCAAACATGTGGGCACCATGGCCTCGCCAAGTTGACATGAAATTAACCATCACTCCTTGGCACCCCCAACTCTACTAAACCAGCACCTACATTTCTCAAGATCCCCGGGAGTGGTGAGCACAGGCAGGTCTGAGAGGCGCCGCCTCGGGCATCTCTGAGAGCCTCTGGATATGCCAGACCCTCCCGGGGCTGCCAGCACGTCCGCTACGTCCCAAACGTGGAGTCAGCCTCATGGGGAAGGAGGCCGTGAGGTGCTCGGTCGCTCACACTGTGACATAGGGTCCCATCCACTGTGCTCTGATCCGAGAGAAAACCAAAGGCCCAGGGACACAGGCTCTTTTCTGTGAGCTCTTGAAAACTTCCTGGGAGCAGACCAGGCCACGAAAGGCAAGGGCCACATCTGTTTCATCTCCCTCTTTATCCCCAAATCCTTATGCCTGGCACGGGATAAGGATCCGATAAACAGTCCTGAACAAAGTCGTTGCCTAAGCCTCAGTTTCCCATCCATACCATGTAGATACTCATTTGGTTATTAGAGGATAAATCACCACAGATGAGAAACACGTCCACATCTGGCACCCTACTATGAGCAGGGCACACAGTAGGTGCTCAGGAAGTCCTCCCCAAGTATGTTCAGTGCCTGCCCCCTGAGTAAGCAAGATCATGACTCAGCGTGCAAACACTGAGTTGTGGGGGGGGGGGGGAGCGGGAGGCGGGATCCCTGCCCTGAGTTGTACAATGGAGCCCCAACCAGGTGCCTTCTGGTTGGACAGGTTACAACCACCACCAACAAGCAGTGTGTGCGGGCTCCCGGCATTTCCTCCACCTGTTGTCCCTGGGAGCCTACAGCCTGCTGGGGTGTCATCGTTATTGCCACTGCTGCCCTTGTCACCTCACGGAGGAGGGACTCCGAGGCTCGGAAACTCCCAGTGCTCCTGGGCAGACAGGCGGCTGACAACAGGAACACCTTTCCTACCCTCACTGTCTTCTACCGCCCTTCCTCCTTGGAAGGAGAGAGGGAGAGACTGCACACCCGGCTGAGTGTGTTCGAGAGTGGATGCGCGTGTACCCGTGTGTGGTGTGGGTGAAGGTGTCCGAGAGCAAAGGCAGCGCTGGGAGTGTGGGAGCAGCTTACTCTCATCTCAAGGGCCAGCAGCCGTCCTGGGTGTCCCTCCCACTCCAGCACCTTCCAGGTCACCCACGTTTACACTTGGGCAGAAACACACGCATAATTAACTGCACACACATAATGAGTCTATCTGCAGGGACACGCTAGCTGGTGCCGAATCCTATTAAAGCGCATTTAATTAAAAATGCATTAAACCTCCCTGCTTGGGCCACACCCTGCCCGTCCTCAAAGCCTCCCCATTACCTCTCCCCGCTATTAACTGTGAGTCAGCCCGTGACCCTTGGGGCATGACGGGGAGAAGTGGCTCTTCGATGCCTCAGCCAGTGGGTCACAGGCACTAATGGATTTCAATCGGGGGATTAGGCCCATTCACTCGGCGCCTCGGTTCAGAAGCGGCTGGCGCACTGAACCTAATTGTGGGAGATGGCGGAGGGCCTGGGAGGCCGGAGCCTCCTGGGGCTGGTTGGTGGCCAACCGCCGATGCTTTGGGCTCCTGTGGGGAGGTGCGGGTGACGAAAACCCAGACAGCCTAGTGGCCCTGTTCACCAATAGTTCTGCCCTCTCAGTCGGCCACGTTTCCGCAGACCCAGCTACTCCTCCCGTGTGATACTCCTCCTGTGAGGCCCTCTCAGGATGCCTCTCTCCTCTTTACCGGCCCCCCTGATGCTGCCTGAATGACACCTGAGGAAAGGGAGTGACTCGGGGTTTCCAAGAAGAGACGGAGAAGAGACGGAAACCTCGACACCGGCGAAATGCAAAGGGTGTGTCCGCGTGGAGTCACCCCCACCGGCTCTTCCCCGTCCTCTCCCCAGGGCAGGCGTCATTTTCAACCCCTTTTGCAAAGCAGGTTTCTAAGTCGCAAAAAGGGGACATGGAATGGCCAAACGTTGTTGAGAGGTGAGGGGCAGAAGCTGGGATTCGAACCGCCATCTCTAGCCACCGGTTGGCGCTGCCTCTGAGTAATCTCCCGGCATCTGGCTTCGTCGGCCCCGATTCCGGAGGAGCTGGCAGAACCAGCTTCCTGCCCGGGCAGAGCAAAGAAAGCCCGTCTCTGAGCAGCACCTGGGGGCAGGGAGAAGGAGGCGGCCTAGGCAGTGCCCATTGGCTTGTACAGAGGGAGCCTCGGCTCCCACCACAGGGACCCCTGTGCACAGGCCACCTCGTGGGGTCGCGTCCTGAGCAGGTGTCAGAGGGCCCCACACTTGGCTCACACTCGGCTGTCACCTGGAAACGCTTAGTCACTTTTGAACATGGGCTCGCCTTTTCATTCTGCACCAGGTCCTTCCTGGTGCTGAGGGCAGGTTGGGTGCGAGCCTGCCCAGCTCCCATGAGGATGCCCTGGCCCGGCTGCTTTCCGCTGGTGAGGCCCCCAGCCCACCACGGACACTCGGCGCGCGGAGGAGGCCAGGAGGCTAGGGGTTTACTGTGGCTGTATCGGCAGCCTGGTCCTCCTCTGACCCCGTGCAGACTGCTGCCCCGATGTGTCACTTTTGCTCCGTGGCAAATGCATGATCCAGGAAAGCACTTCCAGGTTCACACAGGGCCCTGCGGTCACAGGAGTTTGGGGAAGACGCTCATTGTATCCCCACTCAGTCACAGAGCACATTCATGTATTGGGGGCACTGAGAAGTCCCGCAGCAAAGGGACTGCTTTACTTTGCTGATCCCAGCCTGCCTCAAACAAACGTACGTGACTATGGACTCTCCCCCGCCCCACCGCCGTGCACGTGCTCGCATCCCATGGAACATTCAGGAGGCAGTTACCTGGATATAAAACAGTGGAGAAGCAGCTGTGGGAGGAGGGACAGGAGAGGAAGATGCAGGTTGTGACAGGGGACTTCACACACCCAAACCCGTGTCCATAACTAGTAACAAAACTGGCCACAGCGCCGCTGCTTTTCCTTTCTTTCTTTGACTCTGGTTTTCTTAAGGAGAAGCCAGTGGCTCATTCCTGACGCTGTCCAGCCCCCTGGGCCACCCCAGCTGCAGGGGACTTCGCTGTCTGCAGGGAGCGTTGCCCAGAGGATGGGAGGGAGGGACGTCAGGGGGGTTGGGGACTTAACAACTGCACGTAAACAAATGAGGTCACTTTGAACAAAGTAATCAAAGTATCGGATGGTATAAACACGCCACGTCCGAGCACAGTGAGCGTGTGCTTGTGGTCAGACATGCACAGATGAGCTGCGAAGCAGCAACCCGATCCCGGCCTCGGCTCCAGGGGCTGGTGTGGAAGGAAGCCGTCACCACAGAAACTCTAGAAGCCGAGTCTGACGAGGCACGCCCGTGGCGAGCCGGCACCGTCTCCGCGGAGCAGGGAATGCCGCTCTTTCGGAGCAGATGGGCCCACTGCGGGCTGGGGAGCCTGAGGGACTCGCCTTGGCAGTCAGGGACAGGAGCAGGTGACCTGTACATCTAATTCCAAACCAGTGCCCCGCCCAGTCCCCTCAGCATCCAGCATCAGACGAATTCTTCCTGTGAGCGCAGGGACCAGAGCACCACGGATGCCACCCCAGCGAGGGCGGGGGTAGGGAACCTCCCAGCTCCATGCATCTTGGGGTGGGGGGGGCAGCACTGAGGCACGTGGCACACAATGTCCCCGAGGTCGGCTGTGACTGGGGTTTGTGCACAGTGTCCCCGAGGTTGGCTGTGACCACCTCAGGTGTCCAGTGCATGATCCTGCCCTCCTTCCCAGGCCTCTCATCGGCCCCCACCGTGCCTGCTGGGAACCCTCACAATCAGCTCCGTGCACTGGGATCCCTGCTCGGGGCGGCTCAGGGGGAATGCGCCTGCCACTGGCTTTCTCTTTACTGTCTGAACATGATTTGAGGAGCCCCCCCCCCCTTAACACGCTGGGCCCTCCGGTGGGCTGTGGGGACGACAGTGGTGTCGCTCCTTGAACGGATTCAGTGGATCGTTCCATTTCTGCCCCATGGCGACCATGGCTGACAGGAGGTGCTGCACTTCGGCGTGGGCATGTGACTGGCTCTGGCCACTGAGATGCCAGCAGAAGTGTTCAACACTGTCCCAATACCCCAGTCTCTGGCACATAGGTGTTCCATAGACCTTCTTGAATGAATGAATGAGTGAATTAATGAAGTGAATGAGAGGATGAATGAATGAATGAGTGAATGAATGAGTGAATAAACCTGTGTGAAATTTCATGCAAGACTGAACACTTTCATTAGAGAGAAACTCACTGCCTCGACCTGTGGCATGGACGGTCCCAGTATCGCCAGCCCGTCGCTGGCTGGACAAGCTCGGCCATGTCACCGAAAGTGCGTGTGACCTGGGCAGGCCACCTTGGCTCCCAGGCTCCCCAGTTTGCTCCCAGGACAAGGAGGGAGAAGGAAGGAGTCTGTCAGAATCCTCTCCTGTCTCTGACAACAGTGATCAGAATGAGGTATGGAGAGCTGATGGACTCAAAGGTCAGGCCCTCGGGGCGGGGAGAGGCTGGGGTGAGCCAACCTGTTGGACCAGCTGAACTGGAGGCCCTGTCTCTGGTTTATTCGGCAGCTTTTTCAAATTTCCTCTAGCAAGACCGCCTAGCTCCACCCAGGCCGACACCTGGAAGGGGTTCACCGCGGGGTGCAGGCATGCGTTCATTTATTTTCCACTCAACAAGTATTTATGACGGCCTCTCTGTCATGTGCCAGGCCCCGAGGGCGGGTGAGTGAATAAATGCCCCCCACTTCCCTCTGGAGCTCACGATGTAGGGTCGTGGCTCTCAGGTTGGGCTCCTGGCTCAGCAGCATCTACGTCACCTGAAAACTTCCTAGAAATACCCACTCACAAGCCCCACCTCAGCCCCCGGCATCAGGATCCGGGGCCCCAGCAACCTGTGTGTTAACACGCACACCACCGGTGCGGAGCGGGACTCAGGCACTAGGCACCTAATCACCCAGCACAGTCCTTACTTAGCTCGCGCCAACTCTGACCAGAGGGACAGGAGTTAGGTGCTGAGCGTGCTCCTGGGGAGGGTGAACCTCGGGTAACCGGCCACTGGGAACAAAGATGCGGAGGTGTGGGTCCTGGTGCCACACAGCAGCCAAGAGAGCGGTCAACAACGAAAAAGGAGCAGCGTGAAGAAGGACATGTACGCTGTGTCCTGCGTGTGTATGCCCCGTGTGCACTATTCCTATGTGTGTGTCCCTGTGTACACTGTTCCTATGTGTGTGCCCCTGTGTACACTGTTCCTATGTGTGTGTTCCTGTGTACACTGTTCCTATGTGTGTGTTCCTGTGTACACTGTTCCTATATGTGTGTCCCTGTGTACACTGTTCCTATGTGTGTGTGTCCCTATGTACACTGTTCCTATGTGTGTGTGTCCCTGTGTACACTGTTCCTATGTGTGTGTTCCTGTGTACACTGTTCCTATATGTGTGTCCCTGTGTACACTGTTCCTATGTGTGTGTCCCTGTGTACTCTGTTCCTATGTGTGTGTGTCCCTGTGTACACTGTTCCTATGTGTGTGTGTCCCTGTGTACACTGTTCCTATGTGTGTGTGTCCCTGTGTACACTGTTCCTATGTGTGTGTTCCTGTGTACACCGTTCCTATGTGTGTGTGTACTGTTCCTATGTGTGTGTGTGTCCCTGTACACACTGTTCCAATGTGTGTGTTCCTGTGTACACTGTTCCTATGTGTGTTCCTGTGTACAATGTTCGTGTGTGTGTGTGTGTGTGTGTGTCCCTGTGTACAATCCTTCTCTAGAATGATACACAAGAAATTGGTTAGTGGTGGTTGTACCAGGAAGGAGGTTGGGAGGAAGAAGGGGAGGGAACCGCCGTGTGCTTATGACTCTTTGCCTGTGTGTTTCGGAACAGGGCGGCTCTCTGTGCTGGCCTTGCCCTGTCTAGGCATGTGGTGTGGCATGTGGTGTGGTCCCACGGGCAGACAGCAGCGGGGTGGGCTGTCTCTCTAGCCTGTTGTCCAACCTTCTTTCTTCCTTCCTCCGTTCGGCCATCTTTGGCATCCGGTTCCCTCAGAGCCCTGCCCTGGAGGAGCCTCCAGTCTGGGAGTGAGACAGACGAGGGAGGAGGAGACAATTACGGGGTGGAGGCTGGGCAGCCTGGAGTGGACGTGGCGGGGCACAGCGGGATCCCCACAGCCAGGCCCATGGCCTGCGGAGGAGAGGGGTTTGGTGATGGCTGCGCAGAAAGGCTGCGAACCCGTGTTGAGGGACAGGGGGGTCAGGCAGGGAGTCGGCTGCTCCCGAGGCTGCCGCTGTGTGTGCTGAGCACGGGGGCGGCAGGGTGGGAGGCGACTACCTGCCCCACTTTCTCAGGACTGAGGGGTTCCCGGGGACAGGGGGCTGCTGGTCCTCGGCCACACGTGCCCCAGGAAAAGAGGCGGCTCAGGCGGATTGGGTGGAGGTCTCGGGGAGGGTCCCTGACCGATGGCCTGGCTTGGCTGGGGCAGGTGGCCTCATGCAGTCACAGCCTCCCCTCCGCACAGGGGGCCGCCCTGTGACCCAGCCTCAAAAAGCAACGCCGGGAAAAGCCCAGGCTCGCGGAAGCGCCCTCAGGTGAGCTGCCCACCCCTCAGGTTTACACAAAACAGCAAGCCTGTCTTCTCCCATCGGGCTGGCCTCTCCGTGTGCATAGTGGAGCTTGGTGTGCAAACATCTGGGGGTTGCTGCCCGGCACCAGTGGTCCCGAAACCCTGTCTCCCACTGTTCTGGTGAAGTCAGAGAGCCCACTGTGATGGGAATCAGCGCAGGCAAAGCAACGCTCAGGGGACTGTGAGGCAGGCGCCCTCCTCCCCCGGGGCCACTGGCTGAGCTGGGGGCAGCCGAGCCGGGTGAGTACAGCCATGCCTGTCCCTCAGCTGTGATGACTTCAGAGGAAGGTGAGCGACCTAACCCTCTCCCAGAGGCCTTGCCCAGCCTGAGGTCGTGCTGGGAATTGGTTCCCAGGGACGGGTCTGGATCCAAGCCTCTCAGCCCAGCTCAATAAGAGTGCTTGGTCGGGAGCCGAGGGAGCTGTCGGACCTCCCAAGCACACCGTGAGCACACGGCCGGGACGTGCGCCTGCGGCCTGATCCTCTCTGGAAGGCAGCTTCCTGCCCCGCTTGCCGGCTGCGAGTGGCAGTCCTTCATCAGGAGCTGTGTCCTGGCTGAGAGGTGCTTGGCCTGGTGCAGAGGACTTGGGTAACTGAGGTCTGAGGCGGAGCCAGCTGCCCAAGGTCACTGTTCAAGGCGGGATTGTGTGTGTGTCCCCCCTCCCAGGACCAAAGTCCTAGGGCGGAGTCCCAACCCCAGAACCTCGGAATGGGACCGATTTGAAGAGTGGCTTGCACAGAGGGAATGGAGTTAACACAAGACATTGAGGAAGGCCCTCGGTCAATAGGACCAGCGTCCTCATAGGAGGGGACATCTGGACACACACACACGGGGAAGAGGAGGCAGAGGGCAAAGTGAAGCCAAGGACAGCCAGAAACCCGGAGGCCAAGAGAGAGAGAGGGCAGAGCCTCCCTCTCAGCCTCAGAGGAAGCAGCCCTGCTCCCCCCACCCCCCCCCCCACCCCCATTTCACCGTGACGTCCAGCCTCCGGACATGAGGCCTTGCCCTTCTGTGTCTAAGACACCTGGTGCGTGGTGCTTTGTGTAAGGACAACACTCACACTGGGGTGGGGCCTCCCTCATGTGCTTGGTTTAACTCAGGGACCTCCGCAAAGAGCCCGTCTCCAAATGCGGCCCCGGCCCGCGGCACTGGGGGCAGGACCCCAAGATAGGAATTTGCCGGGGGCGGGGGGACGATTCAACCCGTGACTGTCACCCCGAAAACTGTTTGAGTGGAGAAGGCAAGAGCCCTGGCTACCTTGACTTCTCCTCGCCGCCTCTCCCACCCGCACTCACGCCCCGGAGGCAGGGCTCTGCGGCCTGTGGCCTGTTCCCTCCCTTCAGACCTGTTCTGAGATGTGACACGGGGCTCCTTGGCCTTCTCTATAAACAGCGTCTCATTTCCTCTCGATCTGGACAGCGAGGCCTGGCGGGCAGATCTCGGGGTGATGCCCCGACACCCCGCCCGCCCCGCCTCCGCCCCGGGTCCTTGGCAGGACACAGGAAGTCCCGGCTAGTCCCCGGCTCTCTTCAAAGCATTTTTCTGCTACCTTTGATTTTTATTGGTTTGTGTCTTAAACGCTTTGCCTATAATTACACAGTTTGCTGCACATCTTGCTTGGGAATGACTAATGCGGAGTGCATGTCCCAGCAAAGGGCCCATCGCCCAGCGAGCACTGGACAATTAGTGTGCAGCGAGACAATGGCTTCAGTAAATCACTTTAAACAGGACCATTTTGCCCTGATTTCAAAACAAAGCGACACCTGCTGGTCTAACATTGCGTCAGAAAGAACCGCTGGGGGAGGGGTGACTCCAAGGCTGGGGCAGGGGCAGGGGCAGGGGCAGGAAGGGCCTGTGGGCTGCGGAGCAGAGGCAGAGGGGTAGGTGAAGGGGTCAGGAAAGTCCAACTTATTAAGTCGTTTGTATCCGTAACGAGAGCAAACATTTATGAAGGGTTCACTCAAGGTCAAGACCTTTGCCTGCAGAGTCATTATTATTGTTGCCCTTTTACAGATGAGGAAACCGAGGCTTGCCCAAGCTCACACAGCTGGGGAGCCGGAAGCGGAGCCAGAAGTTGAGCTCCTGCAGCCACGCCCCAGGACCTGCCCTCAGGCTCTCTCAGCTCCCAGGCCCTCACACGGTGGTGCTGGGAAGTGGGAGAAGCCAGCTCCTAGGTCAGCCGTGGGCAAACTACGGCCCGCGGGCCGATCAGGCCGTTTGAAATGAATAAAACTAAAAAAAAAAAAAAAAGACCGTACCCTTTTATGTAATGATGTTTACTTTGAATTTATATTAGTTCACACAAACACTCCATCCATGCTTTTGTTCTGGCCCTCCGGTCCAGTTTAAGAACCCATTGTGGCCCTCGAGTCAAAAAGTTTGCCCACCCCTGTCCTAGGTCCTAGGACCTGCGAAAGGGCGAAAGGGCGGAGGACGCCGCTGGGTCATGCCTCAGGGTGTGGCTTGTTCAAAGTCAACCTTCGGGCGGTGATGAAGAACCTGGGCCTGTGGCAAGGCTCTGGGTCTCACCCAGCACTGCCACCAGCTCACTGGGTGGCCTGAGACCAGCGTCTGAACTCCTGCCCATTTCCTCCCAGGACAGTGAGGGTTTCCAACATTGAGACATCCGGGGATCCCCCACCCCTCTTCCCCTAGCCCCGGGCTGCTGCCTCCTGAACGCTCCGTTTCCCTTCGTCCTCGGGAGGAATCCCTCGTGGGGCCGGGGCAGGGCCTGGCCGGGCTGTATTTAGAGGACCTGTAGCCACGGTCCCAGGGCCGGTTCCTGCGTGTGATCGCAGCCGCAGGCCGGGGACCTGACTCACGGGCTGCACTGCCCAGACGTGAAGGGATTCAGGTGAGAGGCTGAGAGGCTGGTTGGTTTCATGGAGGAAAGAACAGTGTGGCCTCCTTAGGAGCACAGCTCACTGAGCTTCCCAACCTGGGGGTGCGCTGGCTGATGGGACAGCCGACCTGAGAGCTCAGGGGGGTGGTGAGGAGCAGACGCCCCCTCAGACCATTCAATCGCTGCCCCTCTCGCTCTAACAGGCGGGCAAGTCATCGATGGAGCCCAGCTGAGGGCCACTGCAGGGACTCAATGAAAAGGGGTTCAATGTGTAAGAGCAGAGTAGCCCCAGCCTTCTCGGTCCCAGTGTCCTGAGCAGGAGACACCCAGCAGGTCCCTTTATACGCAGTTGGCTCCAAACTGCACATTAGTAAGTATCTCTGTCCTAGCGACTTCGTACTCGGCGGGAAAAAATAGTCCACGTGCATGGAAAGAAAAATAGTATGTTTCATTCTCAAACAGCCACGATCACTTATGAGAGGGACGCACCTGAGGGTCCCGCACGACGCCCGCGAGCCTAGGAGAGCCACCCCGCGTCCCAGCCACAGGATTTCACGCTGCACGATGCCTGCGCTGCACCCGGTACCTGCTGTGACCCGAGCCACGACGCTGTCAGAAGGAACAGAGCACAGACCAAGGCTGGGCCTGGGAACTGCCTCGAGCTGGGGGCCTGCGCCACGTCCTCCAGACACCGAACATCATGAAATTTAAAACAGGCCAGACAGCCCTTGAGTTTGCTGGACTCTGGGGCTGTGCTCACAGTCTGGGCCTTCGGGAGTAAATAGTCAAAATGTTTGCTCCTCCTTCCCCTCTTCCTTTCCCCTCCCGTCCTCTGTACAGCCCTCTTCCCCCTCCTCTCCTTTGCATCTAGTAACTGCCAACTCCTAGAAGCGACACCAGTTCACCTGGGTCCCAGCATCCAGCAAGGCCAGAGCAGAGACCAGGCATCCTAACGGTGTGGACTGGAATGATGAAAACCGCGCTGTCTCCCGCCTCGTGATCCGCTTTCAATGCCGCACTGTCCTCCCCTGTCAAGGTAACTGCCTTCCAGGGAAACGGTCCCAGAGCCAACGTGTCTGCGTCATCAGCGGACAGGTGGGCTCCCAGCAGGCGACATGGGTATCCCAGCCGTGAGCCCCTTCCAGCCGGTTCCTCCTGCCTCGGCTGCAAGAATGCTTCCACCTGGAAATTCCTTTTTTAGAAATATATTGATTGATTGATGTCAGAGAGGAAGGAAGAGGGAGATAGAAACATCAATGATGAGGGAGAATCATTGATCGGCTGCCTCTTGCACTCCCCCGACTGGGGATCAAGCACGTAACCCGGGCATGTGCCCTGACCAGAATCGCACCGTGACCTCCTGGTTCATAGGTCGACGCCCAACCACTGAGCACACTGGCCGGCCTACCTGATAATGCGATTAGGATTAGCCGAGCTCAGAGCCGTGTTTTTCGGAGGGGCCCTCACACCACCCACATCAGATCCACCTGAGCAGGCCTAACCACACCCTCACCGAGGGCTCTGACGGGGGCGGGTGGGGGGCGGGAGACTATGTCTTGCTGAGAACATCCGATTTGGGAGCTCTTGGCCTTGTTCAGTTCCTCCTGGCTTTTGGCTTTGTGTATTTTTTCTATTTCCCCCATTCATTTGTCTTTCCTCTCCTGGGTTTACTAAGACGAGCATTAGCTATAACAAAGTGTTGGAGGCAGAATGACCCGGCTGGATACCAGAACCAGCAGGCGACCACTACCGACTGTTCTCTTTGTCTAGTGGTTTAAAACACTGAATTGGTGAAAATCGGGAGATTGGATTTGGAGCAGAAAATTTGGCACATTTTTGAAAATTGGGAGCCAGATTTCAGATTGTCTAAGGCAGTGGTTCTCAACCTTCCTAATGCCGCGACCCTTTAATACAGTTCCTCATGTTGTGGTGACCCCCAATTTCATTGTTACAAATTGAACATAATTAAAGCATAGTGATTAATCACAAAAACAATATGTAATTATATATGTGTTTTCCGATGGTCTTAAGCGACCCCTGTGAAAGGGTTGAGAACCGCTGGTCTAAGGGTTGAACAAGACAGCGCCCGGGGCTGGGCATGGAGCCTGGGCCCGCGAAGTCCTCTCGTGGCTGCTATGGTAACGCTGCTGCTGTCCCTACAGCCAGAGCCACGCAGGTTCTGCCCCTTGGTGCCCGGCTCCGTGGGGAAGGACCCCTTATTCTTCTGAGGCACACGGGGGCGTTTCCTTACCGGCCACGCCGAGAAACGCGGACCTGTACACGGAGCGTGTGTGTGTTTAAAAGGAGCCCGTTGCACACCCGACCAGCATTTGGCAGGCCACGACTCATCCGTGGGGTCCCGGCTCCTCGCAGCCGCTTGCAGGAATGAGCCTGAGCAGCCTCACCAAGGAAACCTGTCAACAGTCAACACCGAATTTCCACGTGAGCACCCTGCAGACACAGCTGTGAATCACCTGCAAACTACTCAGCCGCCAGTTGCCAGAGTCACTTTAGGATAGGCCTCCCTCCAGAAACCCTTAAGGAGCTTTCAGAGGGAAGTGTGAAGGTCATTATCGTCAAATGAAAAATTATTCCATCAGAAAAGGGAAGGCCCTTTGAGAAGGATCCATGCCGCCTTGCCTGACCGGTTCTTCTTCCGAATAGAACACCAGCTTCCATTTCGCTAATCACCCCCGTCCTCTCCCAAGGATCTGGAAAGCGGTCACGCTCGGAATTTTCTAAGCGACCTGGGGAGTCCTGCTGGGCAAGGGTGACGTTATTAAGTCCACCGCCTGGCGTTGCTTCTCAGGTCCCCATCTTCACAGGGATGATTTGCTCCGAGAAACCAGCACAGCTCCCCTGGGGGCCCCGGCCCCCAGCAGCGCTTCCCGGGCCTGGGCCCCAAGGGAGGGGCAGGGCCGTGTGTCCTGCTTCCTCTCTCCACCTGGCAGCAGGAGCTCAGGGCCGAGCTGGCCGAGTGCACCAGGAACAAAGCGGACACACAGCTCTCAGGGCCCCGGCCTGAAAGGAAGGAGCCCAGACATTAGTCTTGTGGGGACGCAGCACCTACTAACAGGTGGACGTTTCAGGTTCGGGCTGGGGAGTACTCTGGTCGGGGTGTGGTGGTCTCAGGGCTTAGGGGTGACTCTTTAGAAAAAATGCTCGGTGCTCTCGGGATGAGAAAAGGCGGAAGAAAGTGGGGACCGGCCTGACGCACTGGCACCACAGCTCTCCCGGGGTGCACCAGACCTCCTTCCCCTCCCCTGTGAAGGCAGATGTGATCGAGGAACTCTCCTGTGAGCCCCTCCAAACCCCGTTGTCTGAGTGCGTGGGGCCATGGGGGACCATCCGTCAGCACGCAGGCATCTATGGCACCGTGGGAGGGTGGCGCCTGCGTGTAAAACCAGGAGCAAGGACTCAGGGGTCCTGGGGAAGGGGCGATGGAGGGGAGGATGGGAGGTCCCTGTCGGGTCTGAACAAAGACATCTTGGAGCTGATCAATGGGCGCGCTCTCAGCGCGCTCCCACGAGAGGCCTCCAGCCCAGCTGTCCAACCTCCCACCAGGCCCTGGGCCCAGGACACGAGCCACGGCTCCCCGCCACTGCGCCCTTATCCGTGATGGTCTGGGAGGCCCACCACACCTTCCTAGAGGGACCCCACCTCCCACCCCAAAGCCTATGCCACATGCTTCCTCCCCCAGAAGCCTCTGAACCTGCACTGCTCCCACCACCCGGCAGCGCTGCTCCACCCTGACACCCCGAGGCGTGCCCGCCTGCATCCCGGCTATGAGGGGACCTTCCTTAGGGTCCCCACCTGAGCACAAGCTCCTGAGATGAGGGCAGAGGGAGGCCTGTTTCACTCGATTTGTGTTAATCACACATTAGTGTGTTCGCTAAGCATTGAGCTCGGTAGGTGCTGACGGGCAGGAGACCGGGTTAGAGTCAAACAATAAAAACAGATCAGTTATCCTGTTTGCATATAACCTGGCCTCCATCCTGCCTTCAGCACCGCCTGACCTCACCTTGCGCTACTGCACCAGGCGTGGAAGCTGAGGACGGAGAGTGAAGGGACCATGGCCCTGGTGCGCAAAGAGACTGCGGTGGAGGGAGAGGCAAAGAGCCAGCACCTCATGACCGCCCGGGCGACCGATGACGCAGCCGTGCAGTTAACCCTCCGGCAGCCGCACTCGCTGACGCTCCCATGTGACCGACTCGGCTGGGCTCTCCCCACGCGTGACCTCACCCCACCCTCGGAGCCACGCCTGGTGCCAGAGTCTCCTCTCCGAGGGAAGGGGACTGAGCTCGCAGAGCCTCGCTGACTGGCCGGGTCCCAGCTAGGCCTGCGCTCCGTGTACGGGACTGACGCCACTGCCAAGCACCTGGGGCAGGAGCCCGAGGCTGACCCGTGACTCCGTCTCTCCGCTCAGCTCTGCTCAGTGTGTGACCCTTGTCCTGTCGCTGTCACCTGGTGGTTGAGATGTGGGGGTCACACCCATGATCTAAACGGGAGCCGGGAGGTGCAGGGCGGAAAGGCCGGTGAAGAGCTGCTGGAAACCCTACCAGGAGGACCATCCACAGCCACCAGCGGAGCCGTGCCATCCGAGCCTCTTCACTGCAGAGGCGGGAAGGGCGGTGTGTGAATGGGCTCATGGCCGCCGGACACAGCGCGAGACCCTTAGGGCAGTGGTCGGCAAACTGCGGCCCCCTGAGTGTGGCTCTTCCACAAAATACCACATGTGGGCGCGCATGTACAGTGCGATTGAAACTTCGTGGCCACACTCAAGGGGCCAAAATGCCGCATGTGGCTCGAGAACCGCAGTTTGCCAACCACTGCCTTAGGGAGACGCGGGGGAGCGTGGCTCGTGGTGAGCAGCGCCTGCCCTCCTGCTCTCACACTTGGACTTGCACGAGTGGCGGCTGGCAAACAGGAAACTGCCGGGGGCCCTGCAGGTGAGGGACAGGGTTGCTCTGAGTCCCACTCTCGTGGTGTCAAAGCTCTCGCCACGGTAATGCCACGCTACCGACGCGACTGCACGTAGCACACGCAATTCCTCCCAATGTGGCAGCAGCCCACGAGCTGCAGGCCAACCCCAGACACCAGGGCTTGAACCTGCCGGCTCCAGGTACACGCCCTTTGCTATGATCCTTAGCTGATGCCACAGAGCACGAGGAAGGGGCATGAAGTGCGGGCGGGGACCCTGCGTTCTTGAACTTGGGAAGTATGTCTGGGCAGTGAGGCCACCCGTGAGCTCAGGGGCACCAGGTGCTAAGGAGTCAGAGACCGTTGGGAGTACCCCCTTCCCAGGCCCATGTGGGCAGACAGGTCTGAGCCCTGGGAGCAAAGGGGGGCCAAGCTGTGACACCCCGAAGGCTCCCCCTTCCTCCTGAGGAGCTGGGGGTACGTGGGAACCTCAAGGTAGAAGCCCGACCTGGGCACCTGGTGCCTAAAACTGAGAGGAAAGGGACAATGCCCTGAAAGCCCTTTTTCCTGCGTTTGCCAGGAGGGTTCTCAGCCAGGGGCGACCTGCCCGGGACCTTTGGCGATGTCTGCAGATATTCCTGATTGTCACAGCTGGAGTGTGGGGAGTGGTGGGCCGACTAACATCCCCTGGGGTTGAGCTCCACCCCTACAAGCCCCCTCCCCCCACCCCCCCAACACACACACACACAGGTTACCCGGCCCCAATGTCAGCGCCGAGGCTGAGCGATGAGACGGCAAATGTTGCCTCCAGGAGTTTGTGAGCCTCGGAAAAGACTGCCTGCCTCATCATTTTGTGGGGTTTTTGTCCTGGTGGTGGGGGAGGCGGGTGAAGGAGGAAAGCGGCTGTTTATTATTCCACTCCCGCTTCCACGGCGGGGAAAACACTGTTTATATGGAACATCAAAGGTCGCTGCCCAGATATCAATTCCATATTGCATGAGCCTTTGCCAAATCAAATTAGCTTATTTTCCTTGATATTAAGTTTGACAAGCAGAGAGCCTGTGAAAACCAGAATTCCAACTGGGCGTGCCCTGTGGCTCGGCGCGGCTGTTTTTCAGCGTGGAGAGCCCAACAGTAGCCTCATTCTTCGCGTAGGACTGTGTGACTGTCTGTATTTATCTTGTCTGGAAATTTACCTCATTGTATCCTCCACTCCTCTAACACCCAGATTCGGCAGGAATGTGACGGAGGCAGCGGCGCTGTTGGGACTGGCAGGGGTGCCCGGGCGGCCGGCCGGGCGGTGCCGGGAGCACGGAGGCCCTGCGCCGCGGGAAACCCTCTATTACGCGACCTGGTGCGGGCGGTGGTGTGTCAGCATTTCTGTCAGTCAAAGGAGCAAGAAAGAAAGAAAACAGCCCCAGGCCCGTCACTCTTAATGGTTTTCGTCCCCGGAGCTTTGAGAACTCGGATGAAAGCCATGGTCTCTCCTCTGCACAGAGATCAGCCATTCGGTGGAAGTGAGAGAGCCCCCAGCTTCCCTGCCTGGATCCAGGCTCTCCTACGGGCCAAAGTCTGTAGTAAAAAGACGCCAAATGGCCCTGGCCGGTTTGGCTCAGTGGATAGAGCGTCAGCCTGCAGGCTGAAGGGTCCCGGGTTCGATTCCAGTCAAGGGCACATGCCCAGGTTGCGGGCTCGATCCCCAATAAAGCAGCCAACCAATGATTCTCTCGCATCATTGATGTTTCTCTCTCTCTCTCTCTCTCTCTCCCATCTCCCTTCCTCTCTGAAATCAATAAAAGAAATATTTAAAAAAGACACCAAACGTGGCACCGACAGACCCAAAGACCCATCGTGTCCCAGCTCTTTCGTGGCGTGACCTCCCCCATGACCTCAGGCCTCAGAATGAACGCTGCCCTCTCAGCCCCAGGTGGCCCTCTCCAGACACGCTCACTCCAAGTCCCAGTGGAGATGGACTGGTGGGAAGCAGAGGGGGGCAGGGGAGCTGCTGGTGCATCGAATTCCTGTTTTGGGGGGCACTGGACCTCTGCAGAGGGCCGGGCACTCAGGTGATCAGGACCAAGTCCCTGTTCTCTAGGCCACAGCTCTGCGGTCGGGGAGGCGCAGGCTGGCGCTGCAGCCTGGGGTGGGCGAGGGGTAGGAATTCGGGAGGCGAAGGCAAGGGCCGGTGAGTGGACTGCGTGGCGCTGAGGGAGGGGGCTGGGGGCTGAACCCGAGTGTCACCTCCTGCTGCACCAGAGGCCTGAGCCCGGATCATGCGTTTTAACACAAGCCCAGAACGGAAACAGCCTCCAGGCCTGGTGGCAGCGCCCAGACCCACGGCCAGGGCTGAGTCTCAAGCATAGTCGCCCATACACGACTGCTTTTGCACATCGGTGTCTGCGATGTCAGTGGCCCAGTGATCCCCACTTTGCAACTGGAGCCACAGAATGTGGGGCACCGCTTCTGAGCAACGAGACGCCTTCGTATCCGTGGCTCTCCCCCAGCACGCAGAATGGCGCCTGATGTTCACGCACAGGAATGACGATGGCTCACCTGGTGGGGCACAGACCCGATTGGAGGGCGGAGAGCTGGACCGAGGAGGCTGCCTTGGATACGGGGCCTTGGGAACAGGCCTGGGGGCCGTGGCCAAGGGGGTGCGGCTTGAGTAAGAGTTACTGAGATGAAGGGGGAAGACGAGGACAGCCCGCGGAAGGCCTGATGCAGGCAGGACAGTCCATGGGGCTGGGGCACTGAGGATTCGAGGGAGGGACTGGGGTGGCCGGAGGGCAGATCACACGGGGCCTTCCTTGCAGCTTTAGGTTAAGACTCTGTCTGTCCCCAGAGCAGTGGGAAGCCCTTGCACGGCTCGGACAATCTCTTCCTTCCTCTGCTTCTTCATCTGGAAGTTACAGGGAGGCCGCCGCTCTGTGCGTTTGTCACTTGCCTGCCCAGCCCTCCTCTCTCTTTTCCTCCTGGGAACAGTGCCCTGAATGGCCTTGGCAATCTCCGCAGCCCCCCTCAGTCAGGAGGCCCGAGTGGGCCTGTACCCACCCAGCTCCAGAGGGACCCTGTACTTCATTGCCTCAAGCCAGTGACTAGAGAGCCTCCGGGTGACCATAGGAATCGGTTGGATGGTGGTCACAAAACTCAACACAGAGGAGGTGAGAGGAGACGCTGGCCTTGGGCTTCCAGGATGTGAGGCTCTCTCTTCCACGGGAACTACTAGAAGCATCTCTCCTTTTTCCACTGGATGGTTTGGCATCCCCCTCCTGCACCAGGAAGTGTAGCCGGGGAGGAGTCTGCGACTCCCCGAGGCCACCAGGGGGGACTTGAAGGTGGAGCTGGCATCTTGAAAGACAGAGCCAAGAAACGTAGCCACACTGAGCCTCAATGATACTCTGTGAGCACCTGGATCAAGCCTCACCTGATGCCAACCACTTCTGGACCTTTCAGCTTTCTGAGCCAATCACTCCTTTATTTTTTTATGTCTGGTTTGTTTGTTTGTTTGTTGTTTTTGTTTTTAAACATTTTTTATTGATTTCAGAGAGGAAGGGAAAGGGAGAGATAGAAACATCAATGATGACAGAGAATCATAAAGCCCTTTTGAGTTGGGTTTTGGACATAAAGTCACTTAATTGATTCAGGAGGCAGAACCCGTGATCTAATGCTGCTGATGCTGCGGAAGAGCTTTCACAAAGACTTGTCGAAAGACGGGCATGTGGGTGGGGGAAGCGCTGTGGAAACTGCCGTCCGGAAGCATGAAATCTCACATTCTGCCCAAGTGTGTGGATGGCCGAGAGGCCGAAGCTTCAGAGCACCGGCCGGCCCCGCAGGAAGCGGCCTGAAAGGCATGTGGACGCGGTGGCAACGCTTCGGGGTCCGGTTTCCATCTGGAGGAGAGCCTAGGATTTTTGGATGTCTCCCCACGGACTCAAGCTGGTGGCACTGAAAGGCCGGCGGGGGGTCTCCGGAGAGGCGCTGTCAGGGCCCGGGACACTTCCTCCTGCGTAAGAGCAGGCGGTCTCTCCGGCGCCTCGGGCCCTTCCACGCGGGAAGCTGGCTGGCCGTCAGAAGGGATGAGTCATGAGGAAAAGCTCCTCGGCTTCAAAGAGCAGCATTTGGTGGGGGCCGGGCTTCAGTGCCCAGTGGAAGGCCTGGTGGGTGGGTTCGCGGTGTCAGAGCCCATCATGTCCCCCGGCGACCGTGGCTGCTCGGCCCTCTCCTCCTTTGAACTCGAGGCAGATGATAAAAGGCGAGTCGCAAGCCTGCTGGGCCGCAGCCCAGGTCTCGGCTGGCAGGACCGACCCTGCGGAGTCAGCCTGACCTCTGGGCTTCCTCCTGGGCAACCTGCTCGGAGACTGTTCCAGAAAGGAGATGGAGAGTGGAGAGAGCATCTGGCCTGCCTCGTGCGGTCTGTCCGCGCCGGGCTTTTTTGGCCGTTATTTCTAGCCCCTCCAGGACTCGGACAGTGACCTAATCTCTCTGGAATTCCATTTCTTCTTTGGGTCAAGGAGGACCACACCACCTATCCCGATAAGTTGTTCTAAAAGGAAACAAAATAGCCCGTGGAAACTGTCCCGCACCGTTCAACACACTAATGAGCTCAGTAAGTATCGGTCGCAATCGGCACATTCCAACCTGAGCCACTACAGAAAGAGCGAGCGGTGGCCCGTGTCATGCGATGGCATGTCGCCACGAAGACGAAGAATGAAAATCCGAGTGAATACAAGCTAACTGCTCCCCAGTGCTGCTCACAAGAAAACACCGGGGCGCGCCGGCTCCGCCGTGGAGGGGTCGGGGGTCAGCCCACACGGCGGCTCGGAGCTTGCGGTTTCTCCCCAATGAATCAGCCGTGATGGGAGAAGTGACTTATTCGAGCAGAGCGATGTCAATGTCACTTGGAGGAAGGTGCTGGTACAATGTGCAGTCACTGCAGACGCCCGGCGTGGGGAGACTAAATAATGTTTCTAGTGGGCCTGCTGACATGCCGTTCGCATTTAAACCCTGATGTTAATCTAAAACATTTTGGGTTGACATTGGGGGGAGGGGAAGGCAGGAGGCAGGGTGGGGGATGGGTATGTTCCTGTCCATAACAACTAGGCGGGGCCCGAGGGACCCTGGTTTAGGGGTGACTCATTCCACCGAGTGCCCAGTGGCCGTGGGAGTTGGACAAAGCCAACTCGGGGTCCCTCCTGCCACATTGGTCTTATTCCATGGGGAGCCCCAGCCCATCCCCCAGCCCCACAGCCCTTGGCCCGGAACACAGTTTGCACACGGACTGCTCTTTCTCCTGCTTCTAATAAGACACTTCCTCTCCCAGAGGGGATCTCGGGCGACGACTGCTCGCTGCTCTTTTCGGAGTTGTCTGAGCCGGAGAAGCAAGTGCAGCTGAAAGCAGGCGATGTCAGCAGGCTTCTCTCGGACCCGCTAACAGCCTCGACTGGCTTCGGTGGTTTGGAGGGAGCTCGCATTTTTCCAGACCAGCTCCTCCATTACCATAGCAGCCGGGGCGGCTGGGGAAACCGCTGTCTTTTCGCAGGGTTATTACGCTAAGAGATAGATTTAAAATAATAGGAAGGGGTCAGACACTCTCTTGCTCTGAGCCAAGAAAGGAAAGAGTGAGGAGTGACGCGCGTCCTGGGGGAGCTGGCCCCACCCCCGAGGGTGGCATTGGTTCCTGTCACAGCCCAAGGGAGGCAGCAGCAGCAGCCTGCACGCTTGTTTACCATTCTGAGAACAATGCTCCCGGCAGGGGTTCATCAACGAGGTGGGAACTGGAAGAGCAGATTGAGGAGAGAAGGAAAATCCTGCCACAAGGACATGTTACAAGCTGTAGATCTGGTGGTTCATGTCAAGCCATCAAAAGCTTCTTCTATCTCCAGCCCAAGATGACCACGGATGGCCCTGGGCGCACAGGGGACCCACCAGGGCCAGGCCAGCCGCCGCCTTTCCCGGCAGATAAAATATGACCTTCATTATAAGGCGACTCGCTCTCATTAGGAGCGGGGGAGGAGGCGGCCGGCAGGACTGGTTGAGAAACTCGGGCTGGGCCCGGGGAGCAGAAATGTGCATGCAATTTGCAACAGGAAGAGAGTGAGGCTGACGGTTATAAAAGACGTGCCAGGAACACTTCAGGCTCCAGGAGAGACGGGAGCCCGGAGCAGCGCGGCCACGCTGATTACAGAGCAAGAGCCAGCCCCGCCGTGCGTCCCCGCGGCTCCCTTCTTTCTGTGAAAGGTTCACTTTACAGTTTTACAACCAAAATTTCTCATAACTGTCCTGTCTAATTACAGTGGGAGGAGCCGTCGTTTCACTGCCCACCCTCCAGGGGGAGCGAGGGGGAGCAGTCCCTTCACATACGGTCACATCTATGGCCTCCTTTCCTGAGACAGCTGACGTTATTGTGCAATCCTTATGTGCTGCGTTAATTACAATAAAGTAAATATTGTTATTATCCCCACTGCACAGCTATGGAAACTGGAGTGTGATGAGTTGCACAAACACATAGCTGGTATACATTTAAATCAGGATTTGAACCCAGATTGGCATGGCCCCAATGCCTTCGTTTATTTTCCCAAACCCATTTAACAGGTGAGAAAACTGAGGCGAAGAGAAGGGAGTCGCCCAGAATGACTCACGCCCTGAGTGCTGAGGCTGGAATTCTACAACATTCCCCCCAAAAGGGCTGGTATTTCAGAAGCCAAACATGGACCCGTCCGACCTATGAACCAACAAGAGGCCGTCTGTGCAACAGCATGTCAAGCCTCGTTAACAACCTACTGACCACAGCTGCCGTTGGGCCAAAGGAGCCAGCACGAAAGCGCCGTCCTCGGGCCGCTCTGTGGACGTCACGAGGAAGGAATCCATCGGCCAGTCCGCCCCACCTTGCACAAGGAATTCCTTGTTCATAGATTTTAAATAGGAACCTCTTGACTTATCCTGAAACGTTAATGCAAATGCCACGAGAGGTGAGAACCAGCGGACAAATGTGGCCCTGTGTGGTCAGTAAATAACCCAGGGTGATCCGATTGTCCAGCGCACCGTCGCTGAGGGAGCGAGGAGGGTGAGTGAGGCGGTCACCTTTGTGCTTGCGCAGCGACACCGGCCACACAGTTCCGTTCGGCCTGCTCGCCGCATTCTGACGGCACATACTGTCCTCTGTGCCTTAGGACCAGAAGTAAAGACCATCTTCCCTGACTGTCAAGATTTCAAAGTCCATCAGAGAGCTGAGAAATTAAATTCAAGTTACCCTTCAAAAATAACACGACCTCTAATGATGGGAAAGCTCTCAGCAAAACACCCTTTTAGACGTCGCATCGGTCGTTTCAGTAGAATAATGCTGTAGCTTGTGTAATTTAGGGAAGGACTAAAGTTACAAAACTCAACCCTTTTTATGAAGACATTGGTTATTATAGTCATTTGAACTGAACATATAGAATCACATGTTTGTGATTTTACACATGTATGAAAGCATTATTAGCTTAAGACAGGTGTGAGAGATTTAGAAAATTCAGATTAAATGAGCTTTCTGGCATGAACTAGAATATTATACTCACATTTTTATACTGTGATGAAATCAGAGAGAAGTCCTCGTCAAAACAGGCTAACTCTCAAAGATTCACCTTGATTATAAACATGCTTCCCATGTTACACTATGTAGTAATGAACACGTTACATTGTTTCCAAGTGCCCCGTGAGCTGCATTTGATCTTAGCCAGCAACCTCGGAACCAGCCCAGCCGTGAGCTCCCCGCCACACCTTCCTCCTCAGAGCTTGCAAGATCTGAAGCGTTCAAAGCATTAGCAGTTAAGTTGTTCTGCCTTTTGGAAATTCTTGAGCTCTCTAATTTTAAATTTATACAGTGCTTTTAACTCCCTATAAACCAAGGAACTTAAGGCTCCGGAGAATTTGAGGAGGTCTGATCCGACTCATTCACTTTCTCCTACCTGAGCCACTTCCACGAAATGTGACCTAAAAACAGAGTTTACAGTCCACCAGGAGACCGGCCGCCGAACTGAAAGGTTTATGTTGGGTGGGGGGCACCCTGTTAACTGTTTTTGAACTTGGCAGTCCCTATGTTTATCAAAAACAGACATAGAAGGGAACCCTTCTTTAGCCGAAAGACAGACTTACATAAGCTCAAGGGAAGACAGTATTTCTTCTCTTCTCCAGACAAATCATAGACAAATAAACACACAACACACGAGGCTGAACGTGCCATGGACAAAACTCCGAGTGAGAACCAGGGCAGGCAGGAGGCAGGACGGAGCAGGCGAGCGGATGGCAACTTGGACACCCTCGGTCACACAGTCCACCAGCGAGGAAGCCACAGACACAGCCACACACTGGGGCTGACCACACGGCAGGCCCCCCACAGTCCAGGGAGCCCCAACCCCAGCAGGACAGGGCCCCTGTTTTCTAGTTCACAAACCCGGGGTACCTGTGAGGGAGGCCGGTCAAGGCATTCTTGGTGGAAACCCCATTGCTTATGCCTAAGAGTAGAATGAGACCACCAGAGCCGAAAACGAACATAAAACAAAACAAAAGCAATAAGAAACAAACAAAAGTGAGTCTATTCGAGCACGGGGAAGGCCTGGGCAGAAAGGGATCAAATGGGAGACATCAGTAATAGTGTCGGCAATAAAATAATACTAAAAACAATTAAAAAGAGTCTATTCACTTGCCGAACCAGGGAACCCAGGCCAGGGGGGAATGTACTGAGTAGTTCTCCAAGGAGGGGAACTGGGGTCTTCCAGTTCTGAAAAGGGGGCAGTTCATGATTGTGGTGCTAAGAGCATTAAAAACTAGCCCTCTGGACAGAAGGGAATGCTCACAGGGCTGCACACAGTTGGTTGGAGAAGGCCCATTGGTTACTGGTTCGGTCCTGGGAGGGTCCTGGGTTCCTCAAGTCCCTGAACAGCTTTGGTGGCTCAGAGCCAGTTGAGATGGAATAGAACATTTCATCTTGATAGCCCCTGGGAAAGTGCTATAAAAGATTGTCCTTTTACCCGGCCGGCATGGCTCAGTGGTTGAGCATGGACCTATGAACCAGGAGGTCAAGGTTCGATTCCCGGTCAGGGCACATGCCCAGGTTGCCGGCTTGATCCTCACTGTGGGGCGTGCAGGAGGCAGGAGATCAATGATTCTCTCTCATCATTTTGTATTTATTTATTTATTTTTAAATATATTTTATTCACTTTTTTACACAGAAGAAGGGAGAGGGATAGAGAGTTAGAAACATGGATGAGAGAGAAACATCGATCAGCTGCCTCCTGCACACTCCCTACTGGGGATGTGCCCGCAACCAAGGTACATGCCCTGAACGGAATCGAACCTGGGACCCTTCAGTCCACAGGCTGACACTCTATCCACTGAGCCAAACCAGTTAGGGCTCTCTCTCATCATTTATGTTTCTCTCTCTCTCCCTCTCCTTTCCTCTCTGAAATCAATAAAAATATATTTAATAAATAAGATTGTCCTTTTATGAAAAGAAAGGACGGGGAACCGTAGTCCTTCCACATCCACGCTGTGGAGTGGCCCACGGGCTCTGTCCTTCGCGGTTGGAGACGGGAGGTCCCGAGTAGCCCGGGACCACAGGGGACACTCCTGATGTGCATCTGTCGCGAGGACCCACGGAGGAAGCAGGATTATCCCTGGCGTCGGCGCTTGTTTTTTGTTTGAGTCTTTGTTTCTGTGTCGTTGCGTGTGTAGTAGTTACTGGGAAAACATCACGTTGTCATTAACGAAGTCATTTTCATTTGGATTGATCACGGTCTCGATGGGAGCTTACTTGGGGTTTGTTAGTAATGAACCCCGTAATAACCAGGCTTCTCCGGGGCCTTTTATTATGGCTGTTTGGAATGAAAGCATCAATCTAAAGTCAGTCGCTCTAAACAATACTTGATGCTAATAAATCTATTCCTGGGCGGCATGTGTCCCAGCCAATCAGGCTGCTGGGCTCCCAAGTCATGGCTGTGGTGAAGGGGACCCCGAGAGAGGATTCTTCCTCTTCTTTCGCGTGGAGGTCAAGATGGAGAGCAAAGCGCTTCCTATAGTCTTTCGTCTGTTTACGCTGAAGTGTCTTTTCTTAAGTTGAGAGAGGAATGCTGAATGACTGTCAAAAACGTTGAGTTTGTCAAAGCTCAGAACTGTACCCTAAAAAGGGTTCACTTTATTGTATGTAGATTTTATCTTAATAAATCTCCTCCACGAAAAAGAATTTGGATTACTTCCCCCACAAAGAGAGAGCCAAGGAGTCGATAAGCATCACCTATTATTAGGGCTTCTGTGTTGGAAATGCCTTAAACTTGATTTTTCCAATCACCCTAGGCCTGCTGCCCGCCGGCCTCCACTCCCCTGCTCAGACAACTCCCCTCCCCGCCCCCGCCCCCGGCCTCGGAGGCTCAGGGCTCTGGTGGGTCCCAGGAAGGCCCAGCAGACAGCCTCGACCACATCCTGGTGGGATGTTCCCTATGGGCTACTAGTATTAGGTGTGTTCTCTCGGCGACTTTTCAAAATAGAGTAAAACAGCTCGGGCTTCATTTTGAAACGAGCCTCGCCCTCCGCCTTCCCTCCCAGTCTGACCTATGTGTCTGCATGTAATGAATTGGGCTTGTTGCTGATAGACTGTCTGATTTGCACAAACAATTAAAGCAATTACTTGGGTACACTCATCAGGGCTCCTAATCTGTTATGCTTGGCAGATTTTGCCAAACAAAATCAGAGATGCTGTTCCCAAAGCTGGTTCTTCCCCGTGTGCTGTCGCCCCCACCCACCCCTCGCTCGGACCTGTGCAATGCACAGCGGGGTTACACAGCAGCCTTTCTGGCGCTCAGGCGTGTTGCCATCTCTTGGGCACGAGACCCGGACTCAGAGCTTAGAGAACCAGACACCCTCTCCCATCGTGTCTGACCCGAGGCCCCTCGGCATGCACACAGGCGCCACTGAGGGCAGGTGTCTCACCTGGCGAACTCCTTCCCCGACCTCCCTGTGTGCCCGGCACACGTGCTGTGTCATACTCCTCGTCTTGTTCCAGGTTGACCACTCCCAGAGCTTACTGCCCAGGAAATACATTTCAGCTCTGTCGCCTTTGAAATGCGCATACAGACGCTTTGCAAGAAAGCCTTTTGCTGTTGCTGCTGTGGGTCCTGCTGTTTAATCCCATGGGCTCTGCTCGCCTTCCCACATGAATCCCGTGCAGTTTCTGTGGAGCGAGCAAGAATCACACAAAGTGAGAGGCCCCGGCCCGCAGAGGCCGGGCCAGCCCTGCGCCGAGGAGGCAGCCTCGCCTGCGAGTGGGTGACAGGCTCGGGGTGATGGTGAGGCTGAGAACTTGGGGGAGGAACTACAAGTCTCCCCCTCTGGGCTATCGCTCATCATATCGGGGAGGGGGTCAGAGACCTAAGTTTGTTGGAAGCAGATGAAAGGGAAGGTGTTTGCCCTCCAGGAAAGAGGAAACTGTCATGTCCCCATGTCTTTGGGAAGGGGTCCTGGAACAGGGGACAAAAGCCTTCTTTTAGAGAAGGATCAATGCCGATCAGATGCAGGCATATTGGGACAGGTAGGCCTGGCCACACCTACCTGGTGGGGAGGAGGGTCCGGCCCTGTCTCATCCCCCATCAGGGACCACTCCCCATTCAGATAGGCCTGTGCTCCCTTTGGTAACTATGGACTCGAGACAGATCACTTGTCACTTATCCTCTGCTAGTCTCAGTCGAGTCATCTGTAAAATGGGAACTTGGTGGTATGGTTTCCCAAACCCCTGATACTTCCGCATCTCCTAGTCTGGTCATGCTGATTGTTCTTGCCCCACTTTATTTTATTTTTTTAATTTGCATTTACTATTATGTTTTAAAACTACTGTGAATTTTATAATTATACAAATAATACATACGTATATTCTCCACATTTAAAAAAATACAGACAACCCTAAATGTCCCTTGGTCACATCATTATTCCACATGTCCGCCCAGTCCTTTCTGTACACACTAACTATAGGCGTGCTTATGTTAACGCATACAGTACCAAGGGGCACACATCCTACAAGACACGTTTTGTTGGCTCACGTCCCGGAGGCCTTTCTGTGGCAATAATTCCGTTTTTGTTTCGTTTCCTTTAAAAGCTGCCACGCAGAAGCCTACAGCATGAGTGTGCTTGGGCTTTTTATTCCTCTAGGTGGACGTTCAGATGGTTTCTACTGTTTCGGGTGATGTTACAACGAAGACCGTCGGTGTCCCCTCACAAGGCTGTGAGTGCCTTTCCGGCTGGGTCTCCATGGGGCCTGGAACTCGGCGTCCTCAGGGTTCTCGGAATGCAGCACCTGGGAAGGCGAGTGGCCGCCTTTGGGAAGCACGGAATTTCAGGCTCAGAGTCCGGGAAGTGCGCTTGCTAAACCCGTTCAGCCCTCAGAATAAACCAGACACCACAGAAGACGCACTCGCTCTGCGCCGATCCTGCTGTAGCGAAGGTGGTGGAGGACCTGGGGTCTGCAGATGAGCTGGGGGCCCTGCCCTCGAACGGCTTACCTTCCACGGAAGGCGGAAGGCGACCAGGGAGATAAGGGAGGAGACAAGGTGTCTGCAAGAAGGGACAGAGGAATGTGGGCCTCCCTCAGAGCAGCACATGCAAATGTGCAAGGCTGGGGGTGGGGAGAGATAGTGAATGAAGACCTGGGCGTCTGAGAGAGAGATTCCAGAAAGGGGAAAGCGGTGTAAGCACATCCCCAACTGGACCCTGCATCCCAGTCACCAGGGGTCTTGTTCCCACAGTTGACTCAGTCGGGTGGGGGTGGGGCCAGGATCCTGCATTTCTATGAGCTGCCCCTGAGGAGGTGCCGCTGGTCAGGTGGGAAGCGGAGTCCCAGGTAGAGCAGGAGAAAGTCCGGGACACATTCAGGGGCCTCGGGCTAGAACTAATAATGGTAGGAATTTGGCATTTAAACCCTGATTAGATTCCAGAGGAGGTTAAACATCCACACGACTTGATAGCATGGCTTGTTTTGAGCATTTTCTACAAATTGAGCACATGGTGGGTGTGTTTACGTGACAACAGCCAGGAATTGTGACTGAGCTGCGGTGAGGCCCAGGGACGTCTCAGAGCCGGGAAACAGCAGTGACCAGGCAGACCCACACCCTCCCCTCTGGTGGGGGTGACGTTCTAGGGAGGTGAGAAAGCAAATAAGGAAAACAATAAAGAAGAAGGAAAGGATTTAGCCTCGATGGTGATGACTACCATGCGAAAGCTAGAGCGAGGCAAGGGACGGACATGAGCAAGGGGGGCCTGGTGATCTGCATAACTGTGGGTGTGGGGAGAGCGTTCACAGTGAGGACGACACTGGAGCCCAGAGAGCTCAGGTCACCAACCCAAGTCTCCCAGGATGAGAACGGGTCTAACTGGGGCCTGATCTTATCCGCGGCTCCCTGCCCTTCCTCAGTCGTGCAGCACGTGGTCCGTGGAGACACCGCTGAGCTTCCTGGACTCACAAAACAGTTGTGTTTTTAATATATTGGTGTAGCCCTGACCAGTTTGCTCAGTGGATAGAGCGTCAGCGGACTTAAGGGTCCCGGGTTCAACTCCAGTCAAGGGCATGTATCTTGGTTGCGGGCATATCCCCAGTGGGGAGTGTGCAGCAGGCGGCTGATTGATGTTTCTCTCTCATTGATGTTTCTAACTCTCTATCCCTCTCCCTTCCTCTCTGTAAAAAATCAATAAAATATATTTTAAAAATAAATAAATAATATATTGGTGTAATATTGGTGTTATTGCTTCCTTGAATGTGTGATAGAATTCACCAGTTAAGCCATTTAGGCCTGACATTGTTGTGTGGCATTGTTTTAATAACAAATCTGATTTCTTTAGTAGGCATAGGGCTATTTAGATTGTCTATTTCTTGTGTCAATTTTGGTTAGTTCTAATTTTCAAAACATTTGTCCATTTCATCTAGTTTATTATATGTACTGACATAAAGGTGTTCATGGTATTTTCTTAATCCTTTTCATGTCTATGGGATCTGCGCTGATAACCCGTTTTCATTTCTGATATTGGTAATTGTTATTCTTTTTCTTCTTGGATCAATTTAGTTAGAAGCTTGTCAGTTTTGTTGATTATTTTTGAAGAACCAGATTTGGACTTTGCTAATTTCCTATATTCTCTCTGTCTTGCATTTAGTCAGCTTTTGCTCTTATAATTTCCTTGTTTATATTTAGTTGTGATTTGCTTTGCTCTTTTTAATCATTTCCTAAAGGCAGAAGCTTAGCTCACTGACTTTTGGTATTTCTTCTTTTCTAATTTAAGCATTTGATGTAGCTATACTTTTCCTACACACTGCTTTAGCTTGATCTCACAAATTTTGATATATAGTATTTTGTTGTATTTTAGTTTAAAATATTTCCTAATATTGAATGTTAACTGTAACTAAAAATTTTGTAATAAATGAATGAGAAAAGAAAAAAATATAGATTTTCTAATCTCTCCTGTAACCTGGTTGTCAGTTCATTAATTACTTAGCGATGTGTCATTTAATTGTCAGATATTTGGGGATTTTCCCAGCTCTCTTATTATTTATTATTGGCTTCTCATTTAAGTCCATTGTGATCAGAAAACACCTTTTGTATGACTGTGGTCCTTTTACATGTATTGTGACTTGGTATATGGCCCAGGGCGTAGTCTATGTGGACAAATGTGCCACGGGCACTTAACTTGCTGGATGGTTACCTAATCTCTGGCCTCAGTTTCCGCATCCTTAAAAGGAGGATGACAGCAACAGCACTTGCCTCAGAGGCCTGTTACAAGGACTCCAATAGGTAACATACAAAAGTGCTAAGCACAGAGGCCGATACATAGTGCGCATTCAAGAAGTGGTAACTCATTATCATCATTACTGCTCTTACTCAAAAGGCCAAACCCTGCGAGAGGCTGAGTGTGGCTTTATTCTGGGCTCCCAGGGTGTCGTTAGGGTTCTCTGGAAAAAAAGTTCCTCTGGCCCCCTCGTCTCCCCACTGAGTCTGACAAACCCCTCTCTGTGCCCCTGAGGCCCCCTGTGCGCCTGCCTCTGCCTGTCTCACCGACCACGTCTCTTCTCCTCCTTCCTGCCCAGCGCCCACCAGCCACACCATCCAGGCCGTGAACTCCAGCCGAGACTTTCCCACGCTGGGCCTTTGCACGTGCCACTCCCTCTGCCTGGCACCTTCTGACCCTCACACTCTCACCTGCTAACGCCCGCTCCTCCTTCCCATCTGTCTTAGTCCGTCCGGGCTGCTCTATCAAAATATCATTGACTGGTGGCTTCGAAACGACAGAAATCTATTTCTCGCAGTTCAGGTGGCTGGAAGGCCAAGATCAGAGAGCCGGCAGAGGTGATGTCAGGTGAGGACCCACTTCCTGTCCCTGACTGCAAGCTGATGTGGCCAAAGGGGCAAGGAGTCTCTGACTCCTAATCACCTCCCAGAGGCCCTGCTTCCAAATGCCATCACCCTGGCCATCGGATTTCAACGAACAAACTGGGGGATGGAGGGAGACACGAAAGTTCACTCTGTAACAGCAGCTCAGTGTAAATGTGGCTTCCCTGACTGCAATCTGTGTACACCCACGGCTGCTCTCTCTCCTGGCACCGGGTTTCCGTCAATGCCCTCAGCACAGTGTGAATGCGTGGGAGCTCCCCCACCAGCCTAGAAGCGGGGGCTTATCCAGTGTCCAGCACTGTGCCGGAAAGGACAGTTTTCTATTGATTTTTAGAGAGGAAGGGAGGGGGAGAGACAGAAAGAGAGAAATATCTATGTGAGAGAGACACATTGATTAGTTGCCTCCTGCATGAGCCCCGACCAGGGCCAGGGATCAAGCCTGAAACTGAGGTACCTGCCCTTGACCAGAATCAAACCCGCGACCCTTCAGTCTGCAGACCAGCACTCTATCCACTGAGCCAAACCAGCTAGGGCGCCATCACACATTTAAATGACATCCAGAAAACTCGAATTTGTGCAATGCCGTGGAGTATACAGACATCCGTTGTCACTTGGTTATAAAATTGAACGTTGAGAGCAATCACAGAGGCCACGCCACATCCTATCCGTACAAGAGACTGCCGGCAGCTGCTTCCACGCCTGGAACTCCAGAGGTGGACAGATGTGCTCGAAGGAAGTGGAGACCGTGGATCTAGTAGGTGCTCATTTAAAAAATACCTGCATGCCTTCTGGCACCAGATGAGATTGGGAATGGGGAGGTAGTTACTTTTCGTCTTAAGCCTCCTTGAAACTGTTACCATGAGCACGTCTTACTTTTATAAGTAACTCATTCATTCCCATTGAAAACGTGGTGGCAAGAGCAGTGAGCAGAGCAGGGCTCCTCAGCGTCTGGATGCTCAGCTCTGACCTCTGGACCCCTGAGGCAGCACCGTGCCAGCCTCAGGGCCGCGTGCCCAAACGTCACTAAGCACGCTCTGCAGCCCTGGTCCATGCCCCATGCCTCCAGCAGACCTGCACCGGGGCCCCACCTGCTCCGAAAAAATAAAACAAGCAGAAGCGCCCTTTGGGGCAGCAAGGGCAGCCACGCGGCAGTAGCTGGCAGCTGGCAGCTCGATGTCCCACCTCACGCTCCCCGATGCCTGCTGGGAGGGTTCTCCAGACAGCCCGGCTAGTGCCACGGGTGCCAGGCCTAAGCACCGGGCAATAAATCATTAGCAGATCGGCCCACAGATCGCTTGCCCTTTGGGGAGTTGCCGGGTGCTTTCCAAGAGGAAGAGATTTATCAGCGCTTGGCCGGCTGCCCTGCCCTCGCGCAATCGCAGGTTCCCAGCAGGTCGAGCCCCGGCAGGTGGAGCGTCCTCCTCACACGCAGGGCTGTGCCCGGGGAGGCCCAGGAAACCAAAGCAGAGGCCGCGAGCAGGAGACACGGAGACACACTTACTCAGCACGGGCCCTGCCAGGAAGCCGGGCTCCTGGTGATCCCAGAGCGAGCCGAGGAAGGGACAGCCGCTGCATCTGAGGGGACAGCCCCAGGCCCTCCCCGCAGCAGAGCAGGCCCAGCGCTTCTCCCAGTAACCAAGGGGTGGCCCACTTTGATCTCCACTCCCTGTTCGCACCGGGAAGGCGCCTTCCAGAGCTATCCCAGGGCGATTTTCCACCTTTGAAGTCCCAGGAAAGCCCTGCCAAGAGCTGCTCTGGTGTGAGGAGGCTGCCGGGGCAGGCAGCCGGGCCGCGGTCTCACCGGTGCCAGAACTGGAACGGCGAGACATCAAAGGGGAAGGAGGCGCAGAGAGATGAGTAAGCCCAGGGCTCTGCCTCAGCCCAGGGCCTTCTCCTGGCCTTGGAGGAGGAGCGGGCGGTGGAGCCGGCTGGGAGCCTAGTGCAGAGGACCGGCTGACCTGCTGGGCGAGCTGGGTGTTCCCAGGGCCTGGCCCTGCCTCCTCGCACCCGCACCCAGGAGAGGATGCTGATCACAGGCACCAAGCACAGTCCCGTCCTGGCTGGAGAGCCCAGGGGCAGAGCCTTCAGCCTCCGCCCTCGCCTTCCTGGTCCCCAATTTCTTCTTCTGTCAGAGGAGAGGGGGCTCAGCCCCGGGATGACACTGGCCACCACAGGCCCACAGACACGTGTTGTTTGGCCAACACGCGTGTGAAACAAAGTTAGTTGTACATTATTTCCCATGTTTTTTAGATGAGGCGGTTGGATGACAGTGTCTATGTTTTGGGAATTCTTTGGCAGAAGCAGAAAATGTGGCTGGGCCTGCGTGGGAGATGCAGATGCTGACAGGAGATGAGGAACAGCTGTCGCCTCTGCAGGAAACCGAGGCTCCAGCTGTTGACAGTGCCATGCGGCCTGCTGCCTTCGGGCCATGTGACAGTGTATGTGGGGCCGTGGACCAGACAACTCACTTGGTTTCATTTCAGGAGAGGTGTCCGGGAGCCTCCCCCAGTCCACAAACTCCCCGAGGAAGCAGGGAAGCGGCAGACAGGATGTGGCCTGTTCGCAGTCACTGATGAACTGTTCCTTGAGGTTTCTCAAAGTGTGTTCCCTGGACACCTCATCACAGCATCACGTGGGGGCATCACATGGGGATGCTGGTTAATATGCAGAAATGCCTGGGTCCCAACCTGAATCTGCTAAATCAGACCATCTGGGGTAGAATCCGGAAATCTCCATTTTTAGCAAACAGTCCAGCTTTTGGAGCAGTGATGGAGAGGATGTGCCTGGAGATGGGAGCTGAGTCCACCAATCCTGTGCGCTCATGGGGGTGGGTTCCCTTCCAGGTACCTGCTAAGCCCTTTCCACCCATCGTTCAAGCTCATCTGCACAGCAGCCACCTTTTAGCACGTGGGGAACGGCAGCCCAAGGGGGTCGGGAAATGCGTGACAGATCCACAGCCCATGGCGGCGGGGCTGAAAGTCATGCCTGGGCCCGACAAAGTTATTGCATCAGCACGACTGCTGTTACCTTCCCTTCCCAGCTGAGACCGAGAAGGAGGATGTGATTGACAGCCAACCAGGGGAGGGGCGCCACATAGGCGCTGGCGTGTAGCAGGTACATCTGGGCACCAGATCGTCAGGACGAGGTGGGAGCCTGGTACACACCATGTTCCAGAATTTTCTCCTCGGAGGCGCCTCCCATCGCCCCCAGGACTCGTGGCTCTGGGAAGTGCTGCCCAGCGCCAGGTGACAGGAAGGTTTGGCAGAGCAAGTTGTAATAGGACTGCATCGCTGGGCCCTCCCGCTGGCCCGTAGGTGGCCTCGCGTGGCTTCTGTCCAGGTGCGCAGAGGTGGAACCATTCGTCCAGAGAATCTGAGATCAGAAACCGAGATGTATCCGCATTTGCCGGTAACCTCAGAGGGTTTGCCCGGTTGCTGCTGCCGTCTCTCTTTGGCAGTTGTGTAATGAATCTCATGGCCACTGGCCCCTCTGCTGCCTTTACTCCAGGTCTGCAACACCACAAAAGTCCTTGTCCTTTCAAAAAGCGTCTTAATTCCAATGAGATAAACAGACAAGAAACAGAAAAACAAAGCCAGAGTCTTTAAAAGCTGAGCCGGAGGCCAATCCATAGACCAGATGGTCATTTGGGGGGACCGTGGAGAGGATGGAGTGGGGAGCGTGCCATGGCTTTTCTTCACAGCAAAACCCAGTATGGGTTTCCACATCCCAAACATGCAGGAGGACGCAGTCCAGTCATGAAGCAGCCCCGAGGGCTGGGGCTGAGTCGGCTCTGTCGTTCTCAAAGCTGTGCTTCTGCAGGTGCTGCTTCCCTCCTCTGAGCCTCAGTTTCCCTATGTGGGAGCCTTGTCAGATCTCCTTGAAGACCATTCATGGTCCAGCAGCCTGTCACTGCAGGAACTGGCAAGCAGGAAGTGGGAGGGGGTGGGGGGGACCGATCAGTCTCTGTGGAATGCATGCGTTTTCCTAGAGACAGGAATGTGTCTTTCCCGCCATCCCCTCCCTCCAAGGACCCTGCCTGTCTCCAATCAGTACTCGCTCTGAATTAAACTGCTGAATGTGTAACACGCCTGCCTCATGCCCCCACTTAGATGCCACTCTTTGGCCTGCGTTGCCACAGAAGAAAGCGCGTCTATTGGAGGACTTGCCAAGGGAGCCTTCGAGGAGAGCATGTGGGCTATCAGTGCCGTCGTCAGACCTGCTCTGGGAGGGAATGAGTAAGGGGCGTTTCGCAGCAGGGGCTGCAGGAAACAGGCTCTCCCGGGAAGGCATGCGGCCGGGAGCTGGTGTGGACAGGCCCCCGGAGTTTCTTCTCCCCGTGTGTGTGTGTCCGTGGGGGGCCGCAACCTCTCCAAATGAAGCTAACACTACCTTGCACACCTCAGTCCCACTGGTGAAAATCCAGTTCTAGCCCAGGTGTCTACTAACCCCCATGAAGTATGTGCCCCACAAATTCATATGTTGAAATCCCAGTCCTCAGCATCTTTGAATGGGACCTCACTTGGGAATAGGGATTTGCCAAGGCAGACCCCCAGTCCAATGTGATCATTCAACGTGGTAGGTGTGCTTACGAAAAGGGGAAATTTGGAGACACACACACACACACACACACACACGCACACGCACACACACTCCAGAGGGCGCCACGTGGAGGTGGAGGCAGAAGCTGGGTGAGATCCTACCAGCCAAGGAACCCAGAGATCGCCAGCAAAGCCCCCAAAGTGAGGGGGGAGGCCTGGGTCAGACTCTCCCTCTCAGTCCTCACAGGACCAACCCTGGCGACACCTCCATCTCGGACTTCTGCCTGCGGAGCAGCACATTTCTGCTGCTGAAACATTCGGCTGGTGGTACTTTGCTACTGTAACCCCAGCAAACCACTCCGCCCCACTCCACACTGCTGAGGGGCTGGGGTGAAGGGGATCTTGTCCACAGGACCCTCCCTGCCCCCAGGCACTCTCCTCCTTCATCCATCAGCTCCCAGAGGGTCCTGGTCGCTCACATTCTGTCCCAGGTCCTCTGGGACTTAGCACCCCATGTCACCCAGTACCTTAGGAAGTGTCCTCCTTCTTCCCAAGCTCTTTAAACATTTTTGATTGATTTTAGAGGGGGGAGATAGCGAGAGAGAGAGAGAGAGAGAGAGAGAGAGAGAGATATTTGTTGTTCCACTTAATTATATACTCATTGGTTGATTCTTGTATGTGCCCTGACTGGGATCCAACCCGCAGTCTTCCAATCAACTGAGCTACCCGGCCAGGGCCCAAACTCTTTTAAACATTTCTTTCTAAGCAAAGCTATTCTCTCCCTAATATTAGGAACTATTAAGAAAATTAAATTGTTTTCAATTTCATCAAAGCAAGAAAGATACTGATCACATTAGCCTTCTATTGTTACGTAACAAATCACCACAAACTTAACAGCTTAAAACAACTCCGGAGCCACCTCAAGGTCTGTCTGTACACAACAATGGGCCAGACACCATTGGCTGTTCCCCAGCATCCATACCACCCCCAGCTCCAGGGGAGGAGCCTGATTGGCCCAAAAATAACCCTTGGCCTTGATTGGTTTGAGTGAGAGCACGTGACCCACTCTGGCTACTGTGATGGGAGCCTCCACTGAGCAACTTCTTCGGGCATTTCCTTACTCCTGGGATGGGCTAGGGAAGCGGTGGTCCCTTTCCCTCCCCAAGATGTGTCCACATCTAGATAGAACCTCGATCTGAAGCAACCACCTTGCTACCAGCTTGAGGGATCACTAGGTCCAAGGATGGCAGGTTGGACGGATAGAAAAGAACCTGGGTCTTGGATGTTATCATTTGGCGGCCACATCAACCACCCCTAAAGCCCACTCCTATCTGTTAAAACTTGAATTGGATTTGCTATTATTTGCAGCCGAAAGCATCTTCAAAATTAACATTGTGATTCCCAGGGCAAAACTGCATTGGGACCTGCAGTGCCATTTACATGTGAACCCCCAGTTCCATCCGTGAGTTCTAGGTTGACTTGGCTGAGTCTTTAAGGAATAATGGTATTTGATGGGCAGGAACTGGAAAATAACGTCTATAATTCACAGACGCCGCCTGCAATCCTGGTTGACCAGATGTAGCCAGGGAGAGAGCACCCTCATGTGTGAACGGGCTGGTCACTGTCCACTGATCCAAGGGTGGTCACTGTAACAGCATGGAATCTATAGTACAGAGTGACACAGGAAAGCTACTGTCATCGGCCCAGAATAATGCTTCTTTTCACGATGCTTAAGAAAAAGGGAGAAAAACGAATGCTTGGTGAATGCTTACGAAGCACCTACTATGCGCTGGGACCCTTACAGAGGCTCCCAGTGAGTCCTGGCCACACTCCCCAGAGGTTATCTTGCCTGTTTTTCTGATGAGGGCACTGGGGCCTGAGGATGATACACACACCAGTGGGTGCTGCCGCTCCTTTCAGAACGTGCCACTCTGCTCTGGGACATGATAGCCCAGAAGGGTTCGCCCTGGTTGGCACCACCCAGACCTGGGGTGGAGGGAGAGTGCTTCCCACCAATGGCAGAAGCAGCAGAGTCTTCTTTTTTATACATATACACATATAGATATGTGTGAGTAATATTATTGATTTCAGAGAGGAAGGGAGAGGGAGGGAAAGATAGAAACATCAATGATGAGAGAATCACCAATCGTCTGCCTCCTGTACGCCCCACACAGGATCAAGCCCACAACCTGGGGATGTGCCCCGACCAAGAATCAAACCGTGACCTCCTGGTTCATAGATCCACCCACAATCAACCACGGAGCCACACCAGCCGGGCCTGGGTCTTCTGATGGAACATTTAAAGGCCATCAGGGTTCAGCGATCGTGTCCAGGTGCCTCATCCCACCCATTATCGTTTCAGTTGGACGGTGGAGGCTTGGCAATGCTACGGCACGTGTTCGAAAGCACTTGGCTCTAGGGGCCGGTTCATCCAGGGTGGACTCCGACCCCGGCCTCCTATCCCAGTGCCCGTCCCCCCCCCCCCCCCCAATGGCCCCTTTCTCCCTTCAGAGAGCTGCCAGCAGAGCACAGCTGTCAGATTCACCCAGCCGGGCCGTGTTCACACTGGGAGCTGAGCGAACGTGCTGGGCTGGGCTCACACATTCCCGGTCCCAGGGAGGGTCCCGGAGAGCAGGGGCATCTCTCACTGCTGCTGGCTCCGGAGCAACGTCCTCTCTGCAGGCGGAGGGAGGCCTTCCTGTGTCAGAAAATGCCAGCTATGCGGCAGGACCTGTTTGCTGCTGTCCTGGCCTGGGCAGCCGACAGACAGCGAGATTTACTGCAGGTGCCATAAAACCGGCCGCGCAGGCCCAGAGCCCTCTGCTGCTGTTTGCCTGCAATGGTTTCGGTGTGTTTATTTGATTTTAAGGTCTACTGAGGGTCTGGCTGGCAAATGACAGTGCCAGTCCTGTGACAAATTGCAGATGAGAACTGTGGGTTGCTGTTGTTTTTTAATGGTTGTTGATGTTGTCTTGTTTATCTTTTATTTGAGTGGGGCTTTTAGATCTTCACATACTTTTTCTTCAGGTATTTATTTTTCTATGACTCATGCATGCGTGTAGGAAAAAATTTACCTCTAAAGTAGAGCGATGAATAAATCTTCCTCTGGCTTCTGAGTCCAGGCATCCAGCCACCCTCCCAGGGCCATCCTTGGGACCAGCTCCCAGCGTGTGCACACAGGAGCCTGTCCGTCCTCAGGCTCACACCCGGAGGAGCGGACTCTCCGTGCCACCCACCCCCCCACGCCCCCCCGCAGAGGCTGGCCTGCCTTTGGACAGCTGCATGCAGTGTCTGACCCCTTCTGCATGCATGGACATTGAGCAGCTTCCCTGTGTTTCTCTACATAAATCCTGCTACCCGTGTTCTTGCGTGGATGCTCTGGTGGCAAGTAGACGTGGGGAGTGTACGCCCAGGGTTGTGGGTCCAAGGACAGCGCGTGTGAACGGCTCTAGCCTGTGGCCTTCCTCAGAGGCGGTGAGCGGGCCTGCGTCCCCCGCTCGCCAGCCCGGTGTCATCAGGCCGCCCGCCTCTGCCAGTCTGTGGGGGGCAAAGGGCGTCTCGGGAGTTTCGATTGCACTCTCCTCATTATGAGATTGAGCAGCAGACAATCCCTTTAAAAACCTTTTTCCACTCTGGGTTCTAATCTTAAAACGCCCTAAATCCTCTTAGAAGTAGGCAGAGTCGGATCTTAAGTCTGGACGGATTTACGTAATGAATCGATGAAAGTAAGTCAAAACTTGCTAAGTCAGAGCCCTCTCCACGGGGCCCCAGCCACCCAGGTCCCACACCTCTCTGTCAGGTGTGTCCAGAGCTGCCTGGGCATCCACCCCACGCCCTGGGCACAGCTCAGCCTGGGCAGTCAGGCCTCCGACCTCCTGAGGCCCCAAAGGCCAGAGAACAGGTTGGTAGATGGTGCTGAGTGTGGCCCAGAGCACTGTGTGCCAAGTAAATGGATCACAAGTCCCACACCAACCACCCCACCCCCGAGTGTGGTACTAGGTGGACTCCCCAGCGCCCCCTGATTCGGCTGAACAACACGGCCCCTCCAGTCCGGCGAGTCCAGGAGCAAACATCTGGCTTTTGCATACTTTTCTAATCTCAATGTGCTCTCTCATCTGCAATTCCATCGGCCCCTCTGCAGCCAGCCAATGAGGTGGGATTATTACCACACCCTCCACAGGTGGGGAACCTGAAGCCCAGAGAAGTCTGGCAACCTGCCACAGGTCACACAGCCAGAGATGAGATGCCTGAATTCAAACCCGGGCCTGTTTGACCCCCAGGAACCGCCTTGTGGCTACCTCCTGAGGGCAGGTCCGGGACCCAGCTGGTCTGCAGCCTGCGGCTAAGATGCTGGGCCACATGGGGCCGTCTGACCCAGGTGGGGCCTGAACATCCCTCGGGCCAGGTCTTCCCACACCCCTGGCCTCTCCCGGTACCTGGAAATGGGACGCCTCCCACCACTTTGCTGGCGCGCAGAGCTAGACCTGCATCCAGGCTGACTCCAAATCCCGTCCTCCTTCTCCCCGCCCCTCCCCAGGAGAGCCAGGCGCTTCCTCATAAATGAGGGTCCTTCCCGCAACCCGTGTCCTGCGAGGCTGGCCGCTCTGCCTCTCTCCCCAGAGAAAGGGTTCTCCAGAGGGGCCCGGGCTTATCGGGGCAGAGAAAGTGAGTCTGAGGGCTCGCTCCATCTGGACTTTATCAGCGCCTTTCCTGGGTAGGGTTACCGGCAGGGATTATCTGTGGATCAGGAGCCAGCAGGGACTTCGAAGGCCCCAATTGCCAAGGGGGCAGGGCGCTGGGGGAGGCCCGAGAGGAGATGAAACAGCAGCCCCGGCCTCTTATCTTCCTCCTGAAATCAGCAGGCTGAGCCTGCACGGGCGCAGAGTCAGTGAGTCTGCGAGGCAGACAGGCCCAGCCCTCGCTGGCCACAGAGATGGTGGGGGGACCCCAGGAAGCCCCTCCGGCCTTCTCCTCTCCCTCCTTCTCCTCACTTCCTCCGTGCTCACTTGCCTCCCTCGCTCCCTCCCTCCCTCCCTGCTAGTTCTAATGGCTGATGTGCTGGAGCCAAGGGCCATCTGATCCTCACAGAGACCCTCCAGGACAGGTGCCAACATTCGCCCCATTTTATGCACGAGGACACTGAGGCCCCGAGAGAGGGAGGACCGGGTAAATGGCAGAGGGAGGATTCTCCTAGGTCTTTATGCTTCCATCCTTCCATTCTCAGTCCCCATAGACGACATTCATGAATTTTTGCAGTTTTCTGCTACTGGTCCCTTTTTATGCATTCTTAAAAAAAAATATATATATATATATATATATATACTGATTTCAGAGAGGAAGGAAGAGGGAGAGAGAGATAGAAACATCAGTGATGAGAGAGAATCACTGATCAGCTGCCCCCCACTGAGGATCAAGCCCACAACCAGGGTGTGTGCTCTGACCGGGAATTAAACTGTGAACTCCTGATCCACAGGTTGACGCTCAACCACTGAGCCACGCCGGCCGGGCTCTATGCGTTCTTTCTAACCGTCCCTTCCTCCCTCCTGTCTCTTTCTCCCTTCCACAGCCATTTACTGAACACCTGCTGGGGCGCCAGGCTACCCCACCATCAGGCCATGTGGTTCCGGACAGGAGGCTCTGGGAAAGGAGGTAGGCGACCACCTCACCCACGACCAGCCTCACGCCTGCTGTGCCTGCTACATCCCAGTGTCGGCCCCGCTCTATGCTTGCATAGTCTGGTCCCGGAGGCATCTTGGCCGAACGCGTCCTGAGACTGACCTGGTGTGGGAGTCCACGTGGTATGGGGAGCAGGGCGATTTCAGGTGCCAGGTTTTTAGCCAGCACCAGTGAGGACTCGCTCCCCGGCCCCCTCCTCCTCAGGCACCCCGGGGGTCCCCCAGCCCTCCAGCTGTCCCTGCCCTCATGCCTCCTCCTCTCTAGTCCATTTACTCCCAGGGGCGGGAATTGGGCATCAAAGACTCTACGTTCACAACAACTTGGGACCAGTGACCCTGGAATCAGTCTCCCAGCTTCTCGGCGCCTAAGGCGGGACCCGGCATAGACGGACCACTCATGCACGCGGGACTGAGGGCCTCGGAGCGCCACTCCCTGCAGCTCCCCTCCACCCCCACCACCACCACCACCCACACACACTCACTGCCGTGGACGATGCCATGGATCCCACTTCCCTTTCACTCAGGGCACCCCGCTCCCCTCCTGGTGGGGTCACTGTGGCCGTCACCCGGGCCCCTTGCCTCGCAGTCTCAGGTCTGCGTGGGATCTGGGCCAGGACAGTCACGCTCTCTCTCTCTCTGGACTTGGGACCTTCAGCAAGTGACACGGAGACAGGGACAGCGAAGACAGCTTGGGATGAAACACGTGGATGAGGCGACTGTGCACTGGGTCTGGCTCTCAGGACCCCAAAGCAAAGTGTCCATCCGTCGCTTTCCAAGCCGACCTCCCATCCACTCTGAGCTGCTCCCCATCCTCCACCACCTTCCTTCTCTTTGCCAAGAGCAAGTCCTGAGTGATGCCTCCAGGCAGCCACTGGGCACCGACCAGGAGCCCCCACTCTGCTCCTCCGTGGCCGGCCTGGGTCTCTTCCGGAACCACTGACCTGTCCCCTTCCTGTCCCAGCAGCACGGCTTCTCTCTGTCTCCCTGTCTGGCAGCCTCGATGCCTGACCCCCGTCTGTCCTCCCCCATAAGACCAGGGCCACCACACACCCTCCTCCATCTCGGGGTCCGCTGGCCTCGGGGTGCTGAGTGGTATGTGAGGACTTGATCCTCTTGCTCCACTTGCACCTGGATCCCCAGCTAAGGAGCATCTGTTAACCTAACACTTAGAGAAAACTTTTTTAAAAAGACTGAAGAGGTCTTCAGATGGATTCTAAATGTAACTCCTATTTCCATGTTTGCCCAGCGCTCAGAATTTCAGCTTAACACTGCGTGTGGCATGTGATTCTTCTCTCTGCATCCTCCCGCCTCGTACGTACTATGGACTTTGACATGTTTGTTTGGCTGCAAAGAAGAAAGGGGGGACGGTAAGAAAGTGAGAGGAGTCGGTGGCTCGGGTTGGGCGGCAGCCGTAGCGAGACGCCTCTGCTGAGCCTGCGTGTCCCAGGTGCCAGAAACGTTGTTTCTAAGAACGTCCCATTATCCCATTAACCCTCACCACAAGCCTTGGGGTTGATAGATTATCAGCCCCATTTCACAGATTAGGACACTGAGGTTCAGAAGAAAGTGGCCCGAGGATGGCCTTCTCATGGGCCAGTTTTAACCCCCAACAGTCCTTGCACATGGGCATGTCCAGTGCAGGCCGAGGGCAGGGGGATGAGACGAGGCGGGCAGAAAGCCAACTGTGTGCCAGGCCCAGTGTTAAACATCGTATTTCACATAAGCCTCCCAGCAGCCCCGTTCTACAGATGAGGAAACTGAGGCTCGGGGAGATGGAGAGGCTTGCCCAGGGCACATGGTGAGGAGATCCACAGGCCCAGGCCCACCTGCATCTGCTCCACTCCTTGGGGACCGACCACCCGCCCAGTCAGGGGACTGCAGTCATTGTGCTCCATCACCAACACCAAGTTGTCACATCCACATCCACTTGCACAATTATTCACTAAATATTCTTTAGGATAAATCCCTTCCTTTAAAAAAAAAAAAAAGCTAAACTAAACTAAACGAAAACGAAAAGGCATCTATTCCAAAAGGAAAGCATTTACTATTCATGGAAATGGACACCTCCCTGCCAGTCAGCAGAGACTAATTGTCAAAAGGAATGAGGTTTAAGTCCCAGGCGACTTACAGCCCCACAGACTCCGAGCCCAGGTGCTATGATAGCAAATTTCAGCAGCTCTGCCGACCTGCTAGCAAAAGCCGAATGTTTCCCTGCGGAAAGAGAACATTGAGAAGGGGCCAGCCACATCCGACGGCGCCAGGAAAACTGGGGCTCAAGGGATGAGGAGGAGGAGGAGGGGACGGGTTAGTGGGGCCCTGGCCTTCCTCAGGGCGCCCCCTCCCCTCTCCCTCCTTCACCCCAGCCTCTGCCTCTCAGGCTGACCTGCCGCCTCTGGGAGGGGTAAGCTGCTTAGAGGGCGACCCTGCGTGTCTGATTCCATCTGTGCTCTGGGAGGTCCTGTCTCGCTCCCTAGCAGCTTCTCAAACAGTGACATTCACTGGGTGAAAGAGCAGGAGGCCAGCCTGGCCGAGAACCCTCCCTCGGGAGTCCCGGCATCGGCCTCCTGCTCGGCTCTCTGGAGACCACTTCCAAAACCCTGGCTCCACGGTGTGGCTCCCGGTCTCAAACAGCGCGCTTCCTTCATTCTTCCATTCAACAGATCCCCCTTGAGGGCCTACTGTGTGCCGAGCCAGTTCTAGGTGCGGACAAGGCAGCAGGACGAAGAGCGGCAAGGGCCTGCTCTACTCAGATGACAGGCAGCAACTCCGAACCAAGCAGATCCAGGGGTCACAGTGAGAGTGCTGAGGGGGCGCAGGGAGGCTGACTCACAGGGGAGGCTGTCTAAGCAGATGACCTGAGATCTGAGGCCTGATGACCAGAGGGAGCGGTCCATGGGAGGTTCTGGAAGCAGAGCCTTTTTCAGGACAACAGAGCCAGAAGGAAGGTGTTTCAGAGGGAGCAGCGAGGGAATGGCGCCCTGAGGGGACAGTGGGACCAGCACCCGTAGCCGGAGCTGGAAACAAAAGTCCATGGGGGATGTGTTTGATTTGTGGGTCAATGAGACTTACAAGTGTATTCATGCTCCTCTCAGCAAACCAGGAGGGAAGGTTATTCATGTTTCCCATTTGACAGACAGGAAAACTGAGGCGCAGGAAGCTTCACTGCTGGAAGGGGCGGAGCTGGATGGGAGGCGTGTTTCGAGGTGGCAGCCAGCCCTCCCACAGCTCCCAGGCTGTCGGGTCCTGCACAGAGGTTTCCACACAGCAGCCCAGGCGGCAACTCCAGCACCCACGTGTGTTTTGCTTGTTGTTGCGTGGGTTTTGAAAAGTCCTTTTGAGCTAGTGGTCAACTCCTGAAGATAAAGACTTCACCCCAAAGCCTGGTCCTCCGGCTTCTGAAGGGACCCGAAGACCTGGTCACAGGGCGACGGGTCGGATGGTCTGTGGCAGCACAGGCCCCCTGCTCTCCATGCCCCCTCCGTTACCCCGCCCTCACCGTGTGGGACATGTCTGACCTCCCAGGCTTTCGGCTCTGGGACCACGGCTCCATGGCACACACAGGAAGATGAGGAAGCCTGCGGAGCATGGCCCGGGGATTGTTTCAGGTCCCCCTCCAACTCCGCCCTGCCACGCAGTGCCATCTCTTTGTGCCGTCGTCGGAAGTGCTTGTGAGGCTGGGACACGGCCGTGGTGAGAGATCACGTCTGGATTTCAGTCCCAGCTCCCAGGCCTCATTGAGGGACTCAGGGCCAGTTCTCAAACCTCAGTGTCCTCATCCGAAAAGTGGGGGAAAGATAAAACCTTTGCAAATAGGAGAAGGGAAAATAATAATTTAGGTAACGTGCATGGGACGATGCTGTTTCGTGGTGAGTCTCCAAACAGGCAGCCGGGCCGCGTCCCGGGCTGGCGGCCCCGCTGGGTGAGCCGCCCGGCCGGGCTGCCCTGCGCAGGGTGTGCCTGCGCGTGCTCCGCGGAGAACCACCCAGAACTGCTTTTCAGGGCGAGCCTTAAAGGGCTTATGTGCCTTGACATCCAGTGCTTGTAATTGGAGGTCACACCCCGGGAAGAATCGCTAAGTCTGCGTAACCGCCTCTACCCCTTTTCTTGCGGATTCTGTCAGATTAGCTCCTTAAGAACCCAAAGCCACGCTGTTTGAGGTGGTTTTAGGCTAATGGACGTCCCCAAACATCTCTTTGTTGTTGAAAAGAAAGCCACTGAGAGAGGTTCTCCATCAAAGGAGACACTTTGTAAGAGCTCAGCACAAAGCCGCCCTCTTTCCCGAGGACTGGTTTTGAGAGAGGGGAAAGCGAGTTTGATTTAAGTGATCCGCTCACAAGCGGCGGCATTAGCTGCGGGCCTGCCTGGGCCCGGCATTGCCCCTGTGTCTCCCCCTCCTCCTCCTCCTCCTCCTCCTCCTCCGGGCGGTGACAGGAGGCCCCGGGGGCAGAGGAGATGACCAGGGCAGTCCAGACCGCACAGGGCTGGGCCCGGGTCTGCTGGCCTCCACCCCACTGGGCAGCAGCATTGATTTATTCTGTACAGTGAGGCCCCCACTGGGCTGTGGGTGCACAAAATCAGACAAGAGGGGCCCTGTGCTCAGGGACCCTCAGGCCTGCTGAGAGGAGGGGAGACGGGCCTGAGGTCCAAGGTGGAGGTGCTCGAATGGAGGTGTGTCCAGGCCCTAGGGACCCGGGAGGGGAACTGACTGACCATCAGGGCAGGCTTCACAGAGGAGGTGTTCCCGAGGAAGAAGGAATGTGGAGCAAAGGTCGAGGCAGGGAGACAGGGTGCTTGGGAAGTGGTGGGCAGCAGGAGGCTGGAGAAAGAGAGATCACTGGGTGGGTGGGGAGGCCTCTGGGAGGGTCATGCTTGGAAGCCTGGTCTCTCTCTCTCTGTCTCTCTTTCTCTCTCTCTCTCTCTCTCTCTCTCTCTCTCTCTAATTCACATGCTTCCAAAATACCCCGCAGACACTGGGTCAGGGGACCTTCCCAAACCTCTTTGTGAGTGAGCACATGTTCCCCGATGGGTGGCTGCTGGTGCCCCCCACGTACCTCCTAGAGGAGTGATGGCGAACCTATGACACACGTGTCAGAGATGACACGCGAACTCATTTTTTTGGTTGATTTTTCTTTGTTAAATGGCATTTAAATATATAAAATAAATATCAAAAATGAAAGTCTTTGTTTTACTATTGTTGCAAATATCAAAAAATTTCTATATGTGACATGGCACCAGAGTTAAGTTAGGGTTTTTCAAAATGCTGACACGCCGAGCTCAAAAGGTTCGCCATCACTGTCCTAGAGACAGGACGCATTCCGGGCTGGGACACCCCAGAGGGAGCCATGTGGGAACAGCCTGGTTTTCCCCTAGAAGCAACCTGACCCACAGAGCAACCCCAATCTGCCCTATTTCTCCCACTGCACCCCAACACTGACCCCAGTGTGAGAGAGGTCTTCTCAGGCCTGGATGGACGCACGGACAAGCACGCACGGGGCTGACCAAGTCCACCCTGCGGGAAGCTCACGCTGTGGTGGGAGACACAGGCTCCAATGAGCAGACGTACCGATGTGGACACTGTAACTGTCACAGGAAAGCGAGGCCAGAGGATCAGGAAAGGCCTCACTGAGGGGTGACCACTGAGCTGAGACCTTGTCACAGAGAAGGAGCCAGGCGCATCCAGGACAAGGGGAGGGACGTGCAAAGGCCCTGAGGCAGAGCCTGTGCTGGGGAACAGCCAGGAGGCCAGAGGGGGGTCCACAGTGCACGCGCGAGACAAGGTGGGAAATGGGCCGGAGGACAGGCCAGGCCTGATGGCCCCAGTCAGGCCTCGGCTACTCCCTGGGCACGACGGGAAGCCCCTGGCGTCCTAAGAACCAATGTGACTCGGTTCGGGTTCTGAAGGAACAGTGCTGGCTGCTGTGTGAGGGTGGGGGAGGCCTGGGGTGGGGGAGGAGAGAGGCTGGAAAGGACGCTGTAACAGTGCTGCCAGGGCAGGTGATGCCAAAACGCCCTTCCTGTCCCCGAGAGGAATTCACCGTGACACTGTCGGCAAAAGAGACCAACAGAACTAACTGTGCAACAACGCAGACTTGGTAGAACACGCCCGAAACCCACAGGAAAGAGGCCGTTGATGATCGCTTATTGAGGACCTACTACGTGCCGGGACTAAGCAAGACATTTTACATCAAGCATCTCACTTCACCCTTCTTGTCAGCATTTGATGCAAATGCTACCATCCCCGTTGCACAGACTGGGGAACAACGTCCACTTCCATGTGTGCAGACACTGGAAAATGTCAAAAACGGCGGAATTGGCCTGAAACAAAGGGGATAAATTTTTTTTTTTTTTTTTTTTTATCAAAAGACCGAAAAGTATTTTGAGCTTTTTCTTTTGGTTTCTTTCTTAGTATAAATGTAACGCGTTCTCATCTCAGAAATAGTAAACTATTTCTATTGGCGCATCGGCCAGTGCACCACAGGGACACAGGCTCGGTTTAACGAGGGCACAGACCTGGGTCACAGGTCCGATTCCGGCTCTGATGGGGGGGCACGTGCTGGAGGCAACCGATTGATGTGTCTCTCTCACATCACTGATTCTCTCTCCCTCCATTCCACTCTCTCTAACAGTCAATGGAAAAAGTATCCTCTGGTGAGGATTAACCAAAAAAGGCACCCACTGTCCGCCCCTACTCCCACCCCCAACTCCTAACTGTGGTTCAGACACAGCCATGGCCTTTTACGCAGACACAGTCTACAGAATGAGCTCATGCCATAGGTACTACTTGTAACATTCCATAATTCATTCAAATCGCCCTCGCAGAAGAGGTCATCTCAGCTATTTCCTCTTTTCTTGGCCATGTAGGTTGTTCTCTCCTAATGAATATTTATTGCCCCGACTTCCTCCGTCACAGAGCGAGAGGACATTGTTGGAACTAAAGGAGAAAGAAAACAGAAAGTCCCGGGACGTAAGTGCGGGAACGCTTTGCTCGGGGAAGTGGAATTTGCTGATGATGCTTCAGATGCTGACGATTGGAGAGATTCATTTCCAACCAAACTTTTCGTTCTGGCCAAGTTGTTCTGTGAGCCGCGTTGCTTTCTCCCGAAGTGCTTTGCCCCAATGGTTCATTTGTGCAAATGTGTGGCAAACGGTTTCTCAGCTGAAACACACGAGGACATCTAATACTATCGTTCCTTATGAGTGACAACTGCTGGTTTTGCTGTGAACATGTGGGCACCAGCCCCATTGCAGACCTTATTGTTGTTAATCCTCCCGGCAGCACTGCCCGCTCAGGACAGCCTTCCCATCGGATGGACGTGCACTCCGGGGGTTCAGAGGGGGTGCGGCCATCGCCCAGGCTGCCAGGCTGGGACGTGGCAGAGGCGGAATCTGAGCTCACACCAGCCTGGTGGCCCGCCTCTGTGACTTCGTCACCGCCACACAATGAGATGTGCGGCAAGCCCCGCACACAGTGGGTCCTCAGAAAACACTGGTTGCTCCCATGGCCTCTCCTCCCCTGAAAACATTCTTGCCAGGAAGGGAGAGCTAATACAAGGCTTATAATAAAATCTTTGCTGAGTCTAAAGCCTTTCCTTCCTCAAATACAAAGGGGTTTCCAGAGTGTAACTCCGGTTTCTGAATCTAGAGCCAATCTGTCTGCATTGGGAGGTCCTTACGGTAACGCATGGAGACTCAGCTCTCCAACCAGCGGAGCTTCCTCTGGGGGAAGAGCTACTCCCAGCTCTGACATCCCTGGGCAGGGGCCCGAGCTGAGGCCGCAGACGCCTGAAGGAGGTGGGGATGGCCAGCGGCATCACCGCACACAGTTGGTGCTCACTAATGCCACTTCCTCCTCCTTCCCTTCCTCTCAGGGTTTCCTGTGGGTTGCAATGTCCAAACTAGACATATTCAAAATCAACCCTCCGAACCTCTCCCCGAGATGGCCTGGCTTTGGCCGTGGGGCACATCCAGGGCCACATGGGGTGGGGGCGGGACAAGAGGCCAGGCCTCGGCCCCTCCGAGGAGAAGGGTGCCCCGGGTGGTCCTGTGTGTCTGCCCAGGCTTTCCTGACCGTGTGTGTTCTCTGCGGGACAAACGGAGGAATGTTGACCGACTGGCTAACTGCGATGTGTCCTGAACAGGCCGTTCCAGGCTTCTCAACACCTGGCACCTCCACCAGCCACTCTGGCCCCGAATCCTTCATCTCGCAGAGCTCGGCCCTGGGACCCTGCCACCAGGGATGTTTGCCAGGGCCTCCTGAATGACGCCATCGCACAGGCTTCGGCCAGACCACGTTCCTGGGCACATCTGCCGTCCAGGAGGCGGATCCAGGCTGTCCACCACCCACATCCCGCTCCCTAAGACCCAGCTCAGGCATTTCTGCTTTGGTGGCGAACATTTAACAGGCACCTTAGGTGCAATAGACGGTTTCTCCCATGTTAATTTCCTCCTCGGGATGGCCAGAGGCTCAGCAGACCCTGTGTTGCACGTGCAGAGCTCCCCCTCCATGGCCATGGACCCCCTCGCCTATCAGCCAGCCCTGGATGGAGCACTTCCCACATCAGGAGCAATGCGGCTCCCAAACCTGTCCCCGCACATTCCCACATTCCAGGGCATCACAAAGACGGGATGTGAGGGCCTGGCTTCCAGCCCGGCTGGTGGGCTGTGTCCCGAGTCCGACGTCCCCATTCCTGCTGCGGGAACTAGGGAGACACCAGTCCCGCCCTAAGCTTCAGGTCCCCTCCCAGTGGAGACCACATCCCGGCCTCAGGGCTGCTGAGAGGTGCAGCGGGTGGGGGGAGGGGCAGGGGGAGGCCTGAGGGCCTGGGTGCAGGGCGGTCCGGCTGCCGCTGTCACGCACGAGGGTTCATTTCGGCACCGGCACCAACCTGGCCAGTCCGCACCTCCAGTCCTGAACCCTGCCAAGCAGGTGACCACACACTCCATCTCATTACAAGGACATGGGGGAGAGGCCCATGCTCCTCTGACTCCCGGGTCGGACTCGGGCCCTTCCCCAGGTGCCCAAAGGTAAGAGCCGTGGCTCCTGGGTGCCAAGCACAGGCATCCGCACAGCTCCTTGTTGATGCTCCAGCAGCCCTGGGCATGGTCGCATCCCTGCTTTGCAGATGGAGACAGGGCTCCCAGTGGCTGCCACTGGTCTCGCTGGTCTCGGGTTACACAGCAAGTAGGGATTAGACTGAATCCATCTGCTTTAAAAGGCCTTGCACTCGCCCCAGCCCGGCTTTCAGTCACCACTCAGGGTGCACACGGGGAGCCACTACTCTCAAGGGGTCCCCCAAAGTCCCGATGCCCTGAGCTTCCTTCTGAGCTGGGGCGGTCACATTTAGCAAATAAAAAGGATATGCCCAGTTTCGTTCGAACTGTAGATTTTTCCAAAGGAATAATTGTTAAGTATACATATGTCCCGTGCAGCGTGGGGGACGACTGAATTGGATTCCATCGGACCTGCCTGCTCCAAGCCGGCACCTGGGTGGCGCTGGGTAAAGGCTTGGGGGGCTGAGGGGAGGCGTGTCTGTGAGTCTTTGTCCAGCTCTGAAGACCAAGGCGGGTCCACACCTTCTCGCGAGAAAATGTGAGCAGATCCCTCCGTCTGAGAGCTCTCCGCCTTTTCCCAGCTTCCCCTCCCTCTCAGGGGAGCAATGAACCCGGGAATGGCCAGCAGTTTCCCCAGAGCCCGGATACAGAACAGAGGGGATGGCATCCAGGCTCAGCCAGGGATTGACAGGTGGGTGGAGCTTTCTTGGAAGAGGCCTGGAAGGGCCAGTCCAGACACCGGGAACAGTGTGTGCAAAGTCTCAGGATGTGATAGGAGCCTCGGTGTTCAGGGAAGTGTCTGGAGAGAGGCCCCCAAAGAGAGAGGCCTGCATGTCGGGCGCGGATTCCAGGTTCCATCTCTAGGACAACGAGGTGTCCCCGAAGGATTTCCCCAGGGAAGTAACCTGACTGATATGAGTCACCTTTTGCTTTCACTGGATGGCGAGGGAGGCTGGGCTGTTGGAATTTTTTCTGTTTTTCTCATCTATGGGTAATAACCTTAACCGTAGAAGGGTCTCACCCCTTGTTATTTTTTATAATGTTCCTCATTTCTCCCTTTTAATTTTATGACTTTTAAACTAAAAAAATAGGTTGAATTTTTTATAATCACACTTTTATATGCAGGTTCTTTCACTGTCATTGTCTTAAGGAAGGTATTTCTGACTCTGGGGGCAGAATGATCCAGATGAATTATGGAGTTAACCATAAAAAACAAACACGCCTACTTCCCTCCTCACTTTTTTCCCTTAAACAAAACCACGTAAGTGTGTGTTGTTTATTACATTTAACTCTGTCATCCATCTGGAGTTTATTTGGAAGTACAGTGTGAGGTGATGATCTCTCTTTTTTCCTCAAATACCCAGTTTCCCCAACGCCTTTTAGTGATTAAGCCACGTCTCGCCCTCTGTTGGGTGGTACCTCCGTCACAGCGCGGGTCTCAGGTGCCAGGAACAGGTTTCAGACGGTCTGTCCATCCCCATAAGCCATCTGTCCATCCCCATTCAAATGCAACACCATTCTAGCCACTATACCTGACAGACACATTCTAACATCGGACGAGAATTCTCACGCAATGATTCTCCTTTGACCAATCATCCCTTTGTGGATATTCTGAGTCACTTTGAAAACTTAGAATCACTCTTGTCCAGTCCTACGCAACATCCCACTGAGATTTCCCACTAAATTAACTGGAAGGAGTCGCCATCTCCCCAGAACGTCTCTCTGAAGTTGATGTCTTTATCCTCATTTTACAAAAGAGGAAATGAAGGCTCAGAGAAGTCAGTCCCTGGACTCCTGGAGTCCCCTCCAAATTGGTCTGAGATGCAGGTCCACTGCCCCATTCTGGCGGCTCAAATGCTTCTCCCAGCAGCAAGCCAAGTGCATTGAAAAATAAAGGCATTTGGGGATTTCTTACATTTAGCGAACATTCATGCAGCACCTGCTCAGTGCCAGATGTTGGGGATAAAGATGAATGGGACACAATCCCTGCTCTGAAGGTGCTCCTAGTCTTGGGGGAAGGAGGAGAAATACACAAATAGTTACCATACAGATTAATTAATGTTATATCAAAACCATAGGTTCTTGTGTTATGTGCTCATCACGGGCCAGGCATGGTTCTAAGCCAGGGGTGGGCAAACTTTTTGACTCGAGGGCCACAATGTGTTCTTAAACTGGACCGGAGGGCCGGAACAAAAGCATGGATGGAGTGTTTGTGTGAACTAATATAAATTCAAAGTAAACATCATTACATAAAAGGGTACGGTCTTTTTTTTTTTTAGTTTTATTCATTTCAAACGGGCCGGATCCGGCCCGCGGGCCGTAGTTTGCCCACGGCTGTTCTAAGCTCTTGGCCTACATCTTCCCATTTTATACTCCAAAGGTTGAGTCACAGGTGCGTCCATTGGGGCGACGATGCCGAGGCACAGAGAGGGTAAGGGACTTGCCCAAGAGGCGGACTTGGGATGGGAGCCTGACTGCTGGGCCAGAGCATGCCCCTGCATGGGGCACCACAGAGATCAGCATGGGCACCTCACAGCCTGGCAGGCTTCCTGGTGGAGGCAAGGTTGGCCTGGGTCTTGGAGGATCCCCAGGATGAAGGGGCAGCACAGAGGGGGGGAATGGACTTCCAGGCACAGAGAGCAGCACCTGCAAAGCCTGGGCCACATGACTGGGGTGCAGGGGGCAGGGACAATGAGATCAAAATATCATAAGGACTCGTCTATGTTGGTTCAGTGAGCACCTACTAGACCTGGGTGCTCCCCTCAGCTCACCCCACGCAGCAGCGGATTTCATCCTCACCACAAGCCTCTGGCACACGGGTCATTATCCCCCTTTACAGAGAGGGCAAGGGCCTGGGCCCTGACCACACAGCTGGAGGGCAGCAGGCTGAAGCAATGGTGAAACATCTGGAGAACCAAACCGTCTGGACTTAACGCTGTAAAGCTGGAGAGTCATGAAAGGGCTCTGAGCAAGAGGCGTCGTCAGATGTACAACGAACTGAACATGGAGACCATATTCTCCCTCATCTCAGCCCTTCGCCGCTGCCATGGTCTCATTAAACACCTCCCCCAACCCGCCGAAGGGGGTGCCGTTCTTCCCATTTTACAGGTGAGAAAACTGAGGCTCTGTGGGCACAAGTGACTCCACCATCACTCGAGGGTGGTGGAGAGAGAACGGAAACTCCAGCGCATCTGCGTGGAAGGCCATCTCCCCGCACCCACACGGCGGGCCGGGCAGGGCCAGGCAGCAGAGACGTGGAACAGTGGGAGCAGGAGCGTCCCTGGGGTCAGGACACTCGCCCACACGGAGGCCGAAAGTTCTCTGCGAGCATGTAGGTCACCTCCTGACAATAATTAGAACGGAGAGTTGCAGGGAGATAAAAGTTTACAAAGCATTCCTGGCATTCCTGCCTGTGGTGGGAGCAATATTAACTTTCGTTGGGGGGGGCGGGGCGTCGCTGGGCAGTTGCATCAGGGTTCCAGGAACCCCTTCCGTCTTCCTTTGGCCCTGGAAAGCCTCTCCCTTCCCGCCCAGGACACCGTGCCGAGGGGCAGCCAGAACTGAAGCCACCATGTGGCGGCGCCCATCTGGAACGCATTTGGGCACCAAAGGGCCATAGTCGTCTGTGATCCTGAGAACACGCACCAGAGACGGTTCGCGGGGAACTTTAAAGGGAAACCAGAAAAGACAGGCAGCGCCAACTATGTAAACAGGCACAGAGTCTACACGGGGGCGGGGTGGGGAGAAGCCACTGGCATAACAGGCTAAAGAGGGGACTGGAAAAGAGAGCCAGCCCCACGCGGAGCAGACACCGTTGTCTCCATTTTGCAGATAAGAAGACTGAGGCTCGGGAATGCTGAGGAACTTGCTGGAGACCGTGGGGTGGTTAAATTCAGATTTGAATCCATATCTGTTTCACTTCAAACCATGAGCTATTATTACTCCCTAAACTACTTCACATCTGGAATAACATGAAGAGATTTGAAAAGTTTGTGTTTTTTTGTAATAAATGTTAGAAAAAATCAATACCTATTTGGATATAGAAAGTGCATTCAACTCAATGAGAAAAATAAAAATCAGACCCTAATACATAGGGTGTCCCCCAAAAAATGTACACACACTTTAACAGCTGGTAGCTCGATTTTGAAAATGGAAAGTATTTAAATGAGCACTGCCTTTCTCATTATTCAAAGTGTGTGTGTACAGGTTTTAGGGACGCCCTGAGTGAGCTAGAACAGCTCTCGTGTGCAAGTTAAGGACAAATGTGAAAAGCTCACTGACCATTGAGAACACTCAAAAAGATGCCAGTGAGACCACCACAGGTTTGCTGTTTACTATGAAATAAATCCGGGGGAAACGGTGACGGCATCTAGTGCGCGTGTGAGGAGGAACCGGAACGCGCCAGCCCCGCGTCGGGCAGCTCTCATTGGTCAGCCTTGTTGAAAAACCATTTGGCAACACCTTCTGAACATCACGCACATTTTCATGGGATTGACCGAGGAAGGCCAGGCTTGGGGCCTTCCCCAAGTAAACACTCCACATGAAGGCCGGGCTCTCCTGCCCCGCAGCCAGTCATGGAAAAACCGGAGACCTTCAAAATGCTCCACGGTGGAGCCACTGCTGTGTCAGTTATGGGACGTCCATTCAAAAGACGCTGACACGGTCTCTTTAAAAAACTTTTCGGAAAATGCTTTTGCTAGAATATCCATTGCAAAGAGAGTTGACAAAATGGCCTTTAGCTGCGACTGAGATGATAAAAAAAAAAGTCTCCTCATGCAGGACAGACGGGAGAGGGGCTGGGGACGGTGGTGGGATGGGGGCCATGCTTGATGTCACTTGGAGGCTCCTAAAAACGACAGCTCTGTGATTGCCATGGGCCACATTCCTCCAGGCCTAAAAATAGGCTAGAACTTCTAGAAGCTACATTCACTCTCGAAATTGCCACCGTGGGACCAGTGAATGCTAGAATAATAATAATAGAAGCAAAGGAAAAGAGGCCGGTACGTCACTGCCGCATCCAAGTTAACTGCCAGGACATAGCTCAGGCATCGAGACAGCGCGTCCAACAATCCCAAATATAGACGCGTCCAAGGTGACACCATGGCCACGGCCACGTCTGACGACCACAGAACACCACATGCAGGTCAGCCGCTCTGCGTTCCCAACTCTCACCAGGTTTCCCACAGCCAAGCCTGCCCTCCGGCACCCCGCCTTCTCACGTCTACGGCTGAGGTTCCTCAGCGAACCCTACATCATCTAGCTTCGATGCCATGCCTCCGCACTGTTCTCACCGTGTCTCACTCGAGGTGAACTTTTCTCCATGGGGGGACGCTGAACCCTCGGAGGAACCAGCTGTGTCCCTCACCTATGACCTGCCCTCGGGGGACCTGGCGTCCTCTCAGCCACAAGGAACACGGGCTGCAGGCGTGAGTGTCCCGTGGCCCCTGGGACACACTGCCTGGGGCCTCCTTCCGCGGGCCTCTTGCACACGCCTCTCCCGCTGCCCCTGCAGAGGCAGCTCCTGCGGCCGGAGCTGCCTGACCGGCATCGCACCCTCCACCTCCCCGCAGGGTCATTGAGGTGAAGGGTGACCCCTGGGCTAACTGGGTGGCCCCTCTGAGACGCAGTGTCCTCTCTAAGAGGACAATAACAATGGTGCTCTGTTGTGCTGTGAGGGTTAGTGATGAAGCGCTCAGGAGGCCAGCACAGTGCGGGGCCGGGGAAGGACTCACGAAGTGCGGGCTGTGAATGCCATTAGGTAACTGCACATCTAGCCGTGTCCTTTCCCCCGTGATGAGTGCCATGAGAGGGGCGGGACACGGCGGGTTCTGAGAAGAGGTCCTGGGGCCTGACCTCACCGAAGGGGTCAGGAGGGCGTCCCCAGAGGGCCACCTGGAGGTGAGGATGGGGGAGTGGGTTCCAGGGAGAATCCCCAGCCTGAAAGCTCTACAGCAGGGAAAGCGGAGCAGAGGGGTCCCCTGATTCTCAGTCCCTGACGGTAGGAAGGATAACGTCTAAGCACAACATTTTTCACTGTTAAATTCTCCAAGAAATGACTTCTGCCCCGTGCTGCCCTGAGCGCTAAACCGATGCGACGGAGCCTAGACCGTGGACGGCCCTCAGGGGTGGTGTGTCCGGCTCCGGGCGAAGAAGAAACAAGAACACGCAGTCCTCCAGGGGCTGAGCCTAGCTGCCCCGCGCTTGACCTTCCAGCAGCCCCGAAGGCCCCCGGGCGCGCCCAGGCCTCTGGCTGGCATCTGGTTTTGCCTCTTCAGACCATTCAGGGAACCTGGCCAGCAGGTGGGCTGGGCTTGCCTCCTTGGACCAAGGGCTGGAGTTGGATCTGAGCTTCTGCCTCACAGGGGACCCCGGTGACTGAGCAACTGGGAGAGGGCGAGGCTGTCACCCCCAGGGAGGCCCTCGCCAGGCAGAGGGGCTGGGCCACCAAGTGGAGCCCTCGCATCCCCACCAAATTGACCATCTCCTAGAAATCTATGGTGTGAGGGCTCTTTCTAATGCTTTTCATTTTCCCATTTTAAGTATGCAATTATGTATGTGTCTTATAGGAAAACTAGGAAGTACAGGTTAACTAAAGAAATAGAGGGAGGGAAGGAGGAAGGGAGGGAGGGAAGAAGGAAAGAGGGAAGGAAGTGGGGGGAGGGAAGAAGGGAGGAAGGAAGGAACACATCCTTCGAATTCCCCACCAGCTATCACACTGGCAGGTGCAATCAGGCCTTCCTAAGTGAATCTGCATGTTGTAGACGGGCAGGCTGCTGCCTCCCTGAACAGGCCTCTGAGCAAATGAACACGTATGTAAATACTGTGTGCGCTGCCCTGCAGGGAATACATCATGACCCACGGAATGGGCCCCTGGCCTGGAGCTGCTGGGCTCCAGCCGAGCTTCCCCAATAGCACACGTGCCATCTGGGAGGTGGGCGAGAACAACGCTGATGCGTTAGGACGAGGCTCCTGTGACCCAATGAACCGCTCCTCCTCCCCTTTCAGGCTACCGCTCCCCTTCTCACGGAGTAGACATTACCCCCAGGGGGTGAAGATGGGCTTTTGGAGGCGGGAGAGTGAAAAATCTTCCTCTTTGAATAAATAAAGCACAAACACACATGCAGTACAGAAAACAGATGCAGAGTATGTCTGTGACATTCAAACTGCATGAGGGTGCTGAGGAGGACTGGAGATTAGAGAGAAAAAAATCTAGCCCTGGCTGGTTTGGCTCAGTGGATAGAGTGTCAGCCTGCAGACTGATGGGTCCCGGGTTCGATTCCAGTCAAGGGCACATGCCAGGGTTGCAGGCTCAATCCCCAGTAGGGGGCCTTCAGGAGGCAGCTGGTCAGTGATTCTCTCTCACATTGATATTTCTCTCTCTCCTTCTCCCTTCCTCTCTGAAATCAATAAAATATATAAATATTAGAGGCCTGTTGCACGAAAAGATTCGTGCAATAGGCCTTCCCTTCCCCTGGCTGCCAGCACCGGTTTTCCTCCGGCACCCGGGACCCAGGCCTTCACTCCAGCCGGAGCCACCTTCAGTCTTCGCTGCTCCGGCCGGAGCCGCCTTCAAGCCTTCATGCTCCGGCCGGAGCCGCCTTCAGTCTTCACTCCGCCGCTTCGCACCTATGTATGCAAATTAACCGCCATCTTTGTTGGCGGTTAATTTGCATATCTTGCTGATCAGCCAATGGGAGGCATAGCGAAGGTATGGTCAATTACCATGTTTGTCTATTATTAGATAGGATATCTTTAAATAATTATACAGAAAGAGAAAAAAATATCTAAATGTCTCCTTAGGGGATGAGAATGAATGGAAGGCTATGGCTGTGGGGTGTGAACTTCACTCCACCAGACACCGAGCCCCTGAGCGGCCCTCAGATTTCAGGGGACCAGCCTCCAAGTGCCATGGGGGTGGGGGCACATTCCTAAGGGAAGCGGCGTGTCACTTCTGCCATCACTTAACAACGAAGGATGGAGCGAGGCTACAGACATAAGTCTAACCCTTCCCTGAACAAACCCTGGGGTGCAGGGCCCTGCTCTAGAGCAGCCCCTCCCGGCCAGTGCCAGGGCTTTGAACGAGGCCCAGGCACTGGCACCCGCACACCCCACCGGACCTGACAGGCAGGTGCCTGCCTCCTCTGACACGGCTCCGTGAACAAGCCATGGAGGTGGCACATCTACACTCATCACGTCCCCATTCACCTCCGAGTGATGATGATGATGATGTCCTGTTTGGATTCCCCCACAGATGACAGAAGTCTTAATGCCAATAGAACGCCTCTGAAGAGACTATAAACGTGAGCTCATTAAGCCCGTGCTTGCCCGAGACGTCATGTCACGTCCTATTACCCCACCAGACAGGAGAGAACTGAGATGAGTGATGAAAGGCTGCGGGAGGGAGAGTGACCTTGTCCCTGACCTTGTCCAGCTCACTGACCGTGCCAGGGAGAGGGAGGAGAATGAAATGTGTGAGGCACCTACTATGTGCCAGGCGCTGGCTTGCAGGCGTTAATGTTTCATCTTTTTCTCATCCCCTTTTAGCTTCCCAAAACCCCGTGAGCGGCACAAGCGATTCGCCCTGTGAGGCCCCCACAAGAGTGGGACTCAGCCCCGGGCCTGTCCCCAGGTGCCAGTCGCTCCGTCTCAAGCTGGTGTTTTGAACACACAAGTGCCAACTCTCCTTTTACTGCATGTGCTTCACGTGGAGCGGGGCCGTGGGGGGAGGCAGGCAGATGTCCCATCGGCAAGGAGGCTGCCCCACTTTGGCTCCTGAAGTGAATGAGGCACCTGTCATTGCGTCTCAGGGAGCTCCCGGGAGGGTCGGCAGGAGGAAACCTCCAGCTTCGAGGCACCATGTGCCCTCTGCTCACGTGGCAGAGGTGCCAGCCCCTTTCTCGGAAGGACTGTCACTGTGTTACTGTTATCACTGTGAGAGGAGGATAATGACGCTCACCCTGCTCCCTGCAAAAGGCCGCTCCCACCTGCTCACAGGGAAAGGGGGGAGGGTCCCCACCAGGTGCCCCAGGTGAGAGTGAGCAGCTCCCAGCTCAGGACGTGCCTCGAGCGCCCATATAAACCAATCACCCGCCTCCCCTGGGTTTCGTCTATAGAGTTTTCTATTATGTATGACTAATTTCGCACAAAGTCATTATTGAAAGCAATTTGTCTCCGTGTGAGAGGCAACACCTCCCCTTCCTGAGAGGTGGGCGGGAGCATGTCATAATCCACCCGCTTCGGTGTGAGTGATTAAGCGGTCACAGGAGTTCAAAGGAGAGAAATAATGAACAGGTAAGTCATCACATGTAAAAATTCCTCCTCTATATTATCAAAATACAAATTAATTATAGATAAGATCAAACGAGTTCTCTGTAATGGATGGCTTTCCCAGAGGAGCAATGGGAGCGCCGCCTGTGGGAGGGGCGCCGAGGGACAGGGAGAGGGATCTTTCATGAACTGCGGCGCGTTTCACTGGAGACACGGGGCCTGTGAGGCCGCAGGGGCCTCTGGAGAGCTCTGGGACATGCACGCACACCTGCTTTATTGCAGAAGGTGCGAACTCCGTGTGAGCTCAGCCCCAGAGGGTCCCCCTCGCTCGGGGTGACAGCAAAACCACCCGCACGATGACCCACCTGCCTGTGCAATGGACAGGCTGAGAAGGGGTGGTCAATAGTCTCCCGGTGGAGCTCGGCCCAGGCCAGGGATCTGTGGTCATGGCCATCCAGGGTCCTCATTCTTTTTTTTTGTTTGTTTGTTTTTTAATATATTTTTATTGATTTCAGAGAGGAAGGGAGATGGAGAGAGAGAGAGAAACATCAATGATGAGAGAGCCTCCTACACACCCCCTACTGGGGCTCGAGCCCACATCCTAGGCATGTGCCCTGACCGGGAAATCGAACCATGACCTCCTGGTTCATAGGTCGACGCTTAACCACTGAGCCATGCCGGACGGGCGGCTCTCATTCTTGATCTTCCAAGCAAGGACCAGAGCTGAGGCAAGCCCCTGACCTCCTGCCTTGGGCGGAGAGGAAGAGAAGAGCAGAGCAGAGAGGACCTCCTCCCTCCACCTTCCCGCCCCTCCCAGTGTATGTAATGCTAATATTCACATGACAGCGAACATTTTCAAAATAATAGTCCTCTAGACTTAAGGTTAATCAGAACGGGCGCCATCCAACTTGCCAAGGTAGCAATTTTCCTTCATTAAAGCCAAATCAAGAAAGAGAACTTCGGGATTCCTTAGGGCTAATTACAAGGTGTTAATAATAACAATATAATGGCAGCAATTTTCCAGCTTTGCTCAGACCCATAATCTGCTTGAGTGCCTTATAGGATTGTCTGTGAGTTTATATAAAGCCGAGTGGTAATCCAAAAATGTTTTCAGTAATTTCATTTTTACATCATGTCTCTCCCGAGTGTTTATGATGATGTGGTAATTGTTGGTGAAGACGGTTCTCTTGGGGGAAGGACGAGTCGTAACTTGACACCTCCCGACCCTCCTTTTGTTCCCCTGGCAGTGCACCCTGGGAGGAGGATGCGTCAGCAGCGAGGAACCCCTCCCCCACACACCCAGAAACTCCAGGACGCGTGGATGCTGACGTGGCCCCCTCGGTCACCCAGACTGCCCCCCACACCATGACCCCGAGAAAAACAAAAGGGCCAACATGATCATTGGAGATGAGCAAGCAGGAGAGATTGGGGCGGGCAGCAGCGGGTGGGCAGGGACATGCCACAGGGTTTCAAGGTGATGGCATGTCCCCAGAGCCCAGCTGCCGTGGGGAGGGGATGGGTTGCTCCAGAAAAGATAAGAAATGCTCACCTTTGCTCACCATAACCACAATAACCACACGCCCCTTTCTTCTCAGGGTTTCAAGCCTATAGACGTGAGACTGGGGGCGGGGGGGACCGCTTTGTTTTCTCCTTCTGTTCATTTAGTTGCTCCTCTCAGTACCCTGGGCATGACCGCATCCTTATTTAGAAGCGAAAGGCCTTTCAAGGCCCAGAGACACACATCTCGCTCTTTCTCTCTCTTTAGGCCGCCTGGGGGAGGGGGGGAGATTCTACGTTCTGGACGGGAAAGCACTAGCTTCCCTGGTGCTGCCAAGTTGGGATCTGAAGCCAGGTCTTTACAATTTCTAAATCTGATCATGAAAGTTGCTGATGGAAAAGCTGAAACCATCTGAAGTCCGTGTGGTTTTGGTTAACTGTTTAAGGATGCCCAGGAGACACACCAAACCAAAGAAATGATAATTTGTCCTAATTGGGTTAGAACCACAGAGGAACAGGCACCATCTGGAGTCCTGCTCGTTGGGGAGTGACAAGCAGGGTCCATGGGACCTACACTATCTTGGAACGTCTGGCTTTCTTCTCTCTGGTCGTCCAGGGTGCAGGGCAGAGTGACGTGGGGCAGACGGGACACAGGGGACAAACGGAGACACAGGGGTGCCCATGTCCTCCTCCGGGAAACGGAGCCTATGAGATGCTACAGGGTCCTCCTCTCCATAAACACAGACCATGTGACCCATGAAATGCAACGCCCCTTGCCCGGCCGGCGTGGCTCAGTGGTTGAGCATTGACCTATGAACCAAGAGGTCACGGTTCGATTCCTAGTTAGGGCACATGCCCAGGTTGTGGGCTCGGTCCCCACTAGGGGGCGTGCAGGAGGCAGCCGATCCATGATTCTCACTCATCATTGATGTTTCTATCTCCCTCTCCCTTCCTCGCTGAAATCAATAAAAATATACAAAAACAAACAAAAAAACACACAACACCTGGAAAGACCAAAGAGAGCCTCTTGTCTCGCTTGGTCAGTTTGAGGGGAGGCAGCTGGGAAAGCTACGAGCCAGAGAGGGAAAGAGACCACTCAAATCACAATTCACACGGAAGAAAGGGGACGGCACTGTTCATCTCCATGTCTAGAACAGCCTGGTTTGTTTGCGAGGTGGCGGAGATGCCTGAGAGGGAAGGGTCAGGGATCTGTAGGCAATGGCAGTCATGGAGAAAAAGACACAGGCCTTCAGAAAAGGGGGTGTCCAGTCACTGACACCCTCAGCTCCCTCCTAACACCCACCCTCTGCTTTCCTTGTTCACAGAACCCTAGTTTTGTTTGAATGACAATATGTTTATCTCCAGGGGATGTATCACAAATGGTCTAAGCCAAGGATCAGCAAACTAGTGACCACAAGCCAAATCTGGCCTGTGGCCTGTATTTGTATAGCCTATGAGCTAAAAAATGTGTTGTTTCTAAAAAATACTTTGAAATGGTTGGAAAATATCAAAAGAAGAAAAATTGTGAAATAAATGTGAAAATAGATGAAATTCAAATTGCAAAAGTAGGGTGACCGACTGTCCCTGTCTGCCAGGGACTAGAGTGCCCCCTGTACCGTGGACACAGTGCTAAAAGCAGGAATGCTTCCAGACCAACACCAGGAGGTTGCCATGGCAGCCACCCCTCTGGGTGCCAGGTAAGACACATGATGTATTAAATCTAAATCTCAGATGAACACAGAGTACTTCTTCTCCTACCAGTATGTCCCAGATATGGCATCAGACATACTTACACTAAAACAGCCTGTGCTGTTGGTATGGAGTTTAGGTTCAATGGAGGGTCTGTGTGTTTGTTTGAGAACCAGAGGCTCCATCTCCTGTGTGTTTGTGTACTGTCGGCCGTGGCTGCTTTCCTGCTATGACAGCAACTTGTGCAGTTGCCGCACAGACATGTGGCCCACAGAGCTCAAAATACTTACTATCCGGCCCTTTACAAAGAGCTGTGCCGGCCTGTGCTCTAAGCCAATCACAGCAAGTTAATTCTCTTTTGCCAGTAGTCACATACCAGGGTGACCCCGTGATCAAAAGACAAAACAGGAGGTTGGCTGGGTGCTTCCGGGAAAGCTCTGCCCCCGGATGGCAGGTAGGAGCGCCCATGGGAAAGTCTTTTACGTCCTAGAAGTCACCTACACCCCCCTCTGTACCTCTCTCCCAGAGCACTCACTCCTCCCACTGTGGTATAAGAATGTGTTTGACTTTCCTCCTGGACCATGAACCCTTTGGGGGTAGGAATAATGCTTCTCATTCATTCCACAAATCTGTGTCAAGTTACTGCAATGTGTAAGCCCAACGATGTGTCTAAATTTTGGTTAATGTCTCAGAAGTATCAAAAGATCAGAGTTGCCCGGCCGGCATGGCTCAGTGGTTGAGCGTCGACCCATGAACCAAGGGGTCAGGAGTTTGATTCCTGGCCAGGGCACATGCCCGGGCTGCGGGCTCGATTCCCAGTAGGGGGCGTGCAGGAGGCAGCTGGTCGATGTTTCTCTCTCAGAGACGTTTCTATCTCTCTATTCCTCTCCCTTCCTCTCCTTCTAAAAATCAATAAAATATATATATTAATCCTTACCCACGGATACTTTTTCACTGATTTTTAGAGAGAGTGGAAGACAAAGGGAGAACCAGAGAGCAATATCGATGTGAGAGAAACACATGGATCGGTTGCCTCCTTCCTGCACGAGCCCCAACCAGGGCCCGGGACAGAGAGGAGCCTGCAAGTGCCCTTGACGGGAATCGAACCCGGGACCCTTCGGTCTGCAGGCCAATGCTCTATCCACTGAGCCAAACCAGCTAGAGTAATAAAAAACATAATTGAAGAAAAAAAAAAGAACAGAGTATATAGTGAAACAAAGGGGTCTTTGAAAAGATTAAGTATGTGACTGATGGATCCCCTCAGCTATCACCGCAGAAGCCAGGAATAAAGATGGAATTATCCAAGAAGAATCACTGGAGGAGTCTCTTCTCCAACGGAGTGAATTCCCATCGCATACATAGGAGACCCACAAGGTTCTGGAAGCTTTTCTATCAGCAGAAACACTGTGAGCTCAGAGTGGCAGTCGAGGTTAAAGAAGGCCATGAGACTAGTGGCATAGAATTGATTCCATCAGAAAATAGCAGACCAGGTGCCATTTTAAACAGTGACATGATCAGCTTTGGATTCTAGGAAGATCGCTCTAAGAGCTGGGTGGGGGTGGACAGAAAGGGGGCATTGACGAGGAGCCCCAAGGCAAGACAAACAGCGACTGCGTCGTGTAGCTGATGAAAGGAGAGCTCTGATAACAGCACTGGATATGGACAGAAGAGAACTAGTACGAAGCCTATTTAGGAGGCAGAATAGAAAGGAGAAGTCGGGGGGTGAGGGGAGGGGGCTGGAGTGGGGGCTGGTCATGCTTCTCCTCCTGGAAGGTGAGTCCCAGGGAGCTAACTCCCTGCTCAGCCCCGTTCTCTACTGCAGCCCCAACCCCTAGAAGCGGGCACTCCATCGGCATTTGTCAGTTTCACGAATGAGTCTGATCCGGTGGCCAGATGGATGGTGGTGGCAACCATTGAGACGGGGGATGCCGGAGACAGAGATGATGAACTCACAGCTGGCGATGCCCAGGAAGCAGCTGGAGGAGTTAGGAGAGATCAGATCTGCACTGATATGCCTTTGAATCCCATGGTTGTGGGTGACGTGGCCTTTGTTTCTTGTCTCTCTGGGCCTCGGGGGCTGCCGGGTAGAAATAGGACTAATGCTCCATCTTCTTCCAGAGCCGGTGGGGACAGTGATGGGCTGAGCACTGCCGATGGCGTCAAGATAAAGCTCCCAGGCCAAGGGCCAGCACAGCAACGTCTCCCTGGGACCCGCGGACCAATACATCCTCTACTCCAGCGCACTTGGCTCAGAACAGCTCTCGCCACTCCTCACGGAACCAACCTTGAGGGGACTACGCCTGGCCTTGATTGACATTCCCCAAAGCCCAGAACTATGTACACACAGGAGGAATTGGGAATTGCCCTCGGATCAATCCGCAAACCTTCAATGAACACCTACAACGCGTGAACACGGCCGCCGGCCCCCGCCCCAAAGTGGTGCCGGCGACTGTCCTCCTGACCGGGAGGGGGACGTGGTCATGTTGGTGCCCGCCTCCCGCCAGCGGTACCCAGGGCTGGGCGCTCTGTGGACTTCCTTTCTTTTTAATCCTCACACAGAGATATTTTTCCAGTGATTTTAGAGAGAGTGGGAGAGCGAGGGAAAGACAGAGAGAAATATTGATGTGAGACAAACATCCATTGGTTGCTTCCTGCACGCGCTCGGACCAGGGCCTGGGCCAGGGAGGAGCCTGCAACCGAGGTACTGTACGTGCCCTTGACCAGAATCAAACCCGGGACCCTTCGGTCTGCAGGCCAACGCTCTACCCACTGGGCCACACTGGCTAGGGCTCTACAGACTTTCTTAAAGGACAAGAAACCCTGCAGATTCCTACCACTCGTGCTTTCCAGACACACTGAGCCCCGGGGGATGCAGAGATGTCCTGAGGGCACACAGGCAGGAAGCTGCCAGGGCCGGAATCATCTGCTTTCTCCAAAGCCCAGCCTCCCGCGATGCCACCTTCTTCCCCTCGGTTCTTCTGATGGAGCTTCATTGCCTCTGGAGTCTGTGATCTAAGCCGTCAGTTCTCTGACATCATCCCTCCCTCTGGCCTCCCTCCCCTGTTAGACTTGGTCGCCATCTCTTTCTTGCCCATCAACACCTGATCCCGCCCTTGGTTGGTGCTCCCTCCGTGGGGGCAGCTGGGCCTGGCCACCAGCACCGCTAAAAGCCTTCCTTAACCGCGTCTCCTCCTCACGGGGCTTTGGGAGAAAACCACGCAGAAGCAGAGCCCCTCACCGCCCCCGTCCTGATGGCCACCTTCCCCGTCAGCGCCAGGAGCCTAAGAAGCTCCGCCTAAGCACCAGGCCTGGAAATCAGAGGAAGCTGTTTGTGGCCCCGACTTCAGTCGCTTTCCCTTGGAATCCCCTCAAGGCCAAGAAAGCAAATAAGTTAACGCGATTCGACTGAAACAATCCCAGAAACCCGTCTGTTTCTACACCACGGCACCATTTTTGACAAGGGCATGAGGGGATCAACATCCACGGCTTGGCCAGGGTGGGAAGGGCCCAGGGCCAGGCCCAGGGCTCCTGCTGAGGGGGAACCTCCCCGACAAGGCCACCCTCTCCTCACCCACTGGGACCTGACTTGGGTGCGGAGGCCCAGCATCCGGCCCAGCTGCCTCCACCATCTGGGCAACATGCACCTCCCACGTGGGAGTCGGTCAGGTCTCTGCTAACCTGCCATCCCCTCCCCCCTCTGGTGCTCACGGGGTGCATAAGGCCTTGGAAAGGTCCAGAGAGAGCCCCTCTTTCCACTCCCCCTGCAGCTGCCACGGCGCTGGGCCCACTTCTCGAGCCCAAACCACTGCCAGGACTTCCTCTACGTGGCCTCGGGCTCTCTTCCTTCCCTGCTGCCTGCAGGGACCCCCTTCCCGCTGGGGCCACGCTCCGTCCTAAAGGCTGTGTCTGCTGAAGCCGGAAGAGGGATAGGCCTGGGCAGGGATAGGCCTGGGCAGGGGGAGGCCTTGGGCAGGGGGAGGCCTTGGGCAGGGGGAGGCCTGGGCACTGAAGCCGGACGGAGACTCCTGCCCACCTGTCCAGCCGGGTCCCCTGGTTCTCCCAGCCCCACCCCCACCCCCACCCCCCATCAGAACCTGAACTTCACACTGAGTTCTCTCCCGCAGGCCCCGGTGCCACACCCGTGCTCAGCAGGCCCTGCTCTGCTGGGGAAAGTGTGTAAAATACAGTAAATCCGTCAAGAATCGTGTGGAACCTCCCAGGCCCCACACATCACCTGTGGGGTTTGCTGCCGGCCCTTCTCTGACAAGAAATCCGTCATTACAGACGGAGACTCAATTCCACGCAGCACCCACCCCCAGCTCCGGCCCTTCTCCCGAAAACAACGTGAGAACCGGGGCGCATGCGCACAGACCCTCATCGCCCCCGCAGACACACGGCACGTGCGCAGGTGACGCGCTGCTGGAGCCACAGGCGGCGGAGCGCCCAACACCGAAGACACAAAGGCTAGCGGAGTAGCGAGGTGAGGAGTCCCGCCGGCCCCAGCCTCCCGCAGCTGCCTACCCC
>NW_005871256.1:807047-812142 GCF_000147115.1 Myotis lucifugus
CCCCGCCCTCCCCCAGCCTTCACTCCCCGCTGACGCAGCCTCCAGTGTCCGCGCACCCGCCCCGCCAGCCCCCACCGGAGCCCCTTCATGGCCGTTCCCCACGCTGAGCCGCGGGCGCCAGGCACGCAGGTGCCCTTACCTTCCCGCCTCCCGGTCCGCTCCGGCCTGAGGCCACTGTCCTCTTCCTGGTGCCACTGCTCCCCGGACGCGCCTCTTCAACTCCCCTTCGCCCAGGGGCTCCCGACTTACTCTGCGTCGCTCCTGACGGAGGGAAAGAAAATGGCGTCTCCCGACCCGTGCGTGTCAGTGGTTGAGCGCTGACCTCTGAGCCGGAAGGTCACGGTTCATTTCCGGTCGGGGCACATGCGCGGGTGGTGGGCACGATCCCCAGTGTTTGATGTGCAGGAGGCAGCCGGTCAGTGACTCTTTCATCGTTGATGTTTCCCTCTCTCTCCCTCCCCTTCCTCTCTGAAATCAATAAAAATATATTTTTTAAATGACATCTCATAAAAAAATAAAGAAAATGGGGCGTCACTCGCACGGGGCTGCCCGGCGTCTGACCCTCACTGTTGGCTTCCAGAGGCGTCAGCTTCGGGGGTCGGACGCGGAGCCGCTGCCCGCGGCCCGAGAGACCCGGGGGTGAGGCGGGAAGATGGGCCCGAGGAGGCGGGCCTGCTGATGAGAAAGCAGCCCGAGCCCAGGCTTGGCGTGTGTTGGGGTCCCGCACACACTGCCCAGAGGCCCGGCTCCTACCCGGGAGAGTAACCCAACCTCCGGCCTGACAGCCATTTACGCACGTGAGCCGGCGGGGTCCTCTCCGCCCCACCCCAGAAGGTAACTGGCGGGGTCCTCCCCTCCCGCACCTCAGAAGGTAACTCGCGGGGTCCTCCCCTCCCGCACCCCAGAAGGTAATTTGCGGGGTCCTCCCCGCCCACACCCCAGAAGGTAACTCGCGTCAGGATGGCTGCGTGGGGCCATCCCTGGAGGAAGGGCCGGGATCTGAGGGTAGCGGCACAATGACGGGAATGGAGTGATTACCGGTGACTCTGATTAAGATGGACGGCGGGGTGGGGGCGGGCGACACAGCAGCCTGAAAGGGACATCGCTCCTGGACGCCTCCCACGGGAGCCTCCCAAGGCCCGAGTATAACTTCCTGGTCCACTCACATGGCTGCCATTACCACTGAGAGACCCCCACCCGGCCATTCCCAGCCCCGCACCAGCCACGCGGGCAGGAGGGTCCAGGCCAGTCTCGGTGAGGAAACCGAGTAGTGCCCAGCTGCTGAGAGGCAGGTCTGCGTTTTGGTTTGTTTTACATCGTGCTTTTTTTTGTTTGTTTGTGGGAGTTGGTGTGTGTGTGTTGTTCTTTACTTTTGCAAATCAGACATGGACAAGGGTGTGTGTTTTTAGACCATAAAACAGTGCAGCCCCTCTCGCGCCTGACTTTCCTTCCAAACATATCCGATGCCGTTCCAGCATTTACAGGTGCCCCCAAAACACGCAGACACCCTTCCCAGCTGGTCACTCAACGCTCACTCCTTCAGGTTTAACTAATTTGAAATAATGGGTGAAGTCAGACTAAGCTTTGAACAACAACAACAAAAGTATCCACTAGACCAGTGGTTCTCAACCTTGGCTGCACATTAGAATCACCTGGGAATCTTTTTAAAATCCTGATTTCTGGGTCTCATCCTCCGGAAATTGTTTCTTTGTTACTAATGTTGTGGCCCCACCCATAACAAAGAAACAGAATTTCCGAAGGATGAGGCCCAGAAATCAGAATTTTAAAAAGATTCCCAAGTGATTCTAATCTGCAGCCAAGGTTGAGAACCACTGCACTAGACTGTTTCATGGGGATACATAAAGGATAAAGGCACCCTGGCTGGTTTGGCTCAGTGGATAGAGTGTCAGCCTGGGGACTGAAGGGTCCTGGATTCGATTCCAGTCAGGGGCTTGTGCCTTGGTTGCGGGCGCATCCCCCAGTGGGGGGTGCGCAGGAGGCAGCTGATCGATGTTTCTCTCTCATCGATGTTTCTGACTCTATCCCTCTCCCTTCCTCTCTGTGAAAGATCAATAAAATATATTTTTTTAAAAAAAGGATAAAGGCTATGGTACGAACTGGCAACAGTTGAACACACTCTGTGACATGGTGTGTGCATCCCCACCTTTTCCACAAATGGCAACAGCTCTTCTATCTCTTGCATTTTCAAAAGCAGGTTATTATAGAAACTTGCCAAACACAGATAAAGGTGAGCAGACTGGGACCAGGCGTCCCCAGGTCCCCGGCAGCTTCAGCAAACATCTCGCCAGGCCGGTCTTGCTTATTCTATACCTCCGTCACCTCCCACCAGCCCCGCCCTGCCCTGGACTGTTTGGAAGCAAATATCAAACATATTTTAACAGTAAACAGTTCAAGTTGTATACCTAGCAGATAGAGCTGCTTTGTAAAGTGTGCACATCATGCAATTATCATACCTTTAAAGAAACAGCCCTCGTGTGTCTTGCAGGTAAGGCCTCAGCCCCCACACTTTGCATAGCGCTGGCTCCTTCAAGTGGAGGCCGCAGGGACCCATTTCCTGGGACCAGCATTTAGGTCGTGGCCAATCTTTGGTGACTATGAAGGTGAACCATATGAAATCATCAATATGTGACCATTTTGACCACAAAAGAAACCCAAAGCAATTTCAGATGGTTCATCACATACAGGCCACATTGCAAGGCGCATTGTAATCAAACCCAGTGTGCACCTCTCCAATGGGAATCGGGATGAGAGGCCTCAAAGCAGGAGGTCCTTGCCAGGACCCCAACTCTCCCAACAGGGACTTGGGGAACCCAGACACACAACAGAAAACACTCGGTGTTCTTTGCCTGGGCTTCCTCCACCTTCCTGTTTCCACGCTCGCTCTGTCCAGGCAATCTGCCCCAATGTGACCATCTCCACAAGCACATCTAACTATGTCACTTTTCCTGCTTGCAACCTTCTGTGGCTCCTCTCTGCCCTCAGGATAAAAACCAAATCTCCTTCACCTTCTAGCACTTTCACAACCTGGCCCAACCTGTCTTTCTAGCCTCTTTATCTTAGCCATGCTGTTGACTCACCATTACTCAGGCATTCCATCTGCTTGAAATTCCCTTCCTCTCGTCTCCAGCTAGAAAACTCCTATTCATCCTTCAAAACCCAACTCCACTGTGCCCTCCTCTGTGGAATCTGTTCTGAACCTCCCAGGCAGAGTCAGCCGGCACATCCCTCTCCATGTGTAACTCTGTAGTCAGGAGATGACTCCCATTAGGTTTTAGGTTGGCTGGTCTGTGATATCCAGCAAAGCATTGCTCTCTCTCCTGACCAGCAACCCATGCACCCAGCATCTGCTGCCCGACAGATAAAGAATTGCGTGACTTGGATTCAAACAGCTCCAAAGTCCGGTGCTTGGTTCGGCTGCACTTTCATATTCTAATCAAACCCAGAAAACCGAAGGCAGTTGCACAAGGTAGTTGGTAGTAAACATTATTTAAGAAGAACAGAGAGTGATTGAGTCTCAGGGTCCCGGAGCACCTAATGGGGCCTCCTGTGCTTTGAGATGTAAAAAGGGGATAGAGAGCCATGAAAGGCAGGGAAGGCCCGCCCCTGCCCCTCCCGCCACAAATGAGGATGCGATGGCCCTCTGCGCTGTAATCTCTGATGAGGACATTTAATCAATTAGCGGTGCTGTTGTCAAAACTTGCTTCCCACCGAGCAGGAAAGCCGCCCCGGGCACTGCTGGTCCTGCCGCCCCCTCCCTGCCTGGGATTCACCCGGGCAAGAAACATCACGTTTCCCTCCCAGGCGATGTTCCTGCAGCGCAGATGTAAAACCAGAGGCCCTCTTATCTGGCGTTACTTATCTCTGTGCTAATAAAATGTCAGTCCCCAAGGGAAAACTTAAAAGAAGCCTGCCTTCTCCTCTGCCCCCTCCACCCACCCACCCCCAATCCCCCTACCCCCCCTTCCTGTCTCCTCTGCTCCCCCGAGGGTGGGCACCTCCTCTGTCTCTCTGGGCTCCTCACTCCACTCTGCTGGCCAGGCAGGGACTCCAGGCGCCTCAGCAGTGGGCCAGGCCGAGCGGCTCTACCTCTGAGGGGGGCTCTCTGGGGTTCCGAGTAGGAAGGAGGGGGAGTTGGTAGTTCTGCAACAGCTAGGACACTTTCCCCACCACTGGGGAGCCCCAATCCTCCTGGGGTCCAGACAGGGCGTGTCCGCACACCCATTTCAACAATGAAGAGATTGAGGCCCCAAGACTGGCTGACATTCGTGAACTCCTGCTCAGTACACAGTGTCCCGCTCATGCCTCACACAGGCCCTCAGAGGAAACACTGCCACTACCCACGTGACGGGGAACGGCCAAGCGGGTGACGGGTGACGCGGGCCGTTTTGGCAGCTGTGTCCTCACCATGTCTAAGCGGAGCCAGAGGAGACACGCTGCTTTTTGATGCCCCTTGTTTTGTGATTTAAAAAAAATCAGATAAAGAAATGAATGTATACATCCTCCAGCGCAGATGCACAGCGAGGAGAGGTGAAGATATTGAAGCAGCGTTCACCTCTGATTGACACCTGCATTGTCGGGGTCAGCAAATACCCATCCTCCTGCATATCAGGTTCTTTTTGAAAAGATGTTTTTATTGATGTTTAGAGAGAGAGAGAAGGGAGAGGGGGGGAGAGAGAGAGAGAGAGAGAGAGAGAGAGAGAGAGAGAGAGAGAAACATCAATCTGTTGCCTCCCGGGGACTGAGCCCACAGGAATCGAACCCGCAACCTTTCAGTGCATGAGACGACGCTCAACCACTGAGCCACACGGGCCAGGGCCTGCAGACCTTACTCTGTGTGACATAAGTAGTCCAGGCGGGTAAAATGAAACCATCGTCAGAACAGCTAATTATCATCATAAAAATAAGACATGGACTCAACACCAGTACCAAAAATATATACATTATCATAAGAGATGAAATAATAAACAGTAATAAAATAAAAATAACAAACAGGATGAGGGGAACAAAAACAATAATTAAAAGCAGCCTGGAACCAGCCATGACTTCTGGGCCAGGCTCTCTCCCCAGCACTTTG
>NW_005871256.1:812256-813163 GCF_000147115.1 Myotis lucifugus
AAAAAAAAAAAAAATGAGAAGAAGAGAGAACTAAAGGGCCGTGCTGGGGCCTGAGGGTGGGGGGTGCTCTGGGGCGTGGCCCGGGGGTGGGGGTGCTCTGGGGGGCGACTAGAAAGCACAGGAGGCCCTGACCCCACACCAGCCAGCACCTCCGTGAGCTCTTAGATGCTCATGAGCCAAGTCCAATCACTGCCCAGTGGGACTGAGACGGTGTCCAGCGGACACAGAGGGACCATCCGATGGCTGCTCTGGCCCTGGCCCAGCCTGGGGAGCCTGAGGAAGGGGCTGTCCTCCGAGTCCTGGAGGAGCCGCGGCCGCCACCCAGACCCTGCAGAGGCTGGGAGGGGTGCGGAGAAGGGAGAGCCGGCACCCCCCATCCCCCACTTCCCGCCCTCTCCTACCCCGCCACCCCCATTTATAAGCTCTGGCCAGGCTCCTCTTCCATAGCCTGCTCTGTGCTAGGTGCTGGTCACCGTGCCAGGGCCCGGACAGGAGGCAGCCCTGCTCCCTCTCCAGGAATTCCTCCCCTGGAGGGAGGGGCTGTGGTCTTGGAGGCCCTGCCTGGAGCTCTCCACCGGGCTCAGAGTCTGCCCCCCCCCCCCCGCACCCCTTCCCCCCACATGCCCCCTGTACGGCAGGCTGGTTCCCTGTCATCCCACTGAGCTGTGCAACCGCACGGCGGCCTGTGCTCTCAGGCTGCTCTCCAATGAGATACATGGGATGTGGGAGTGTTGGTGCACATGGGGCTGAAACAACCCAGCTCCGTGATAACGTGTGGGAAATGGTGACTGTGGAGCTCACAGCACAAGGGCATCTAACTTACTCAGGTTCGATTTTAACCGGAGAGACTTAAACAGGTGTGTCTCTCTCTGCCGGGTCTGTTTCCACTTAGCGTGCTGCTCTCCAG
>NW_005871256.1:813414-814153 GCF_000147115.1 Myotis lucifugus
ACCGCCAACCATAAGTAGAACCAGCTCCCTTGTTACAAGGAAAAGCTTTGCAGCTGTCAGACGGTAGGGCGCGGAGGGGGGAGTGGAAAAGGCAAAGCACTTAAGCGAAGAAAAAACCACCATCTTCTAGACACCGTAATGTGATCCCAGAGGAAGGGGGTTTGGGGAGTTACAAGAGGGTAAACCGGGACAATTGGTGATGGGAGGGAGCTTTGTTTTTGGGGGGTGAACTTACTTCTATTCAGGGCAGGCTGCAGGGTGGCCTGGAGGGTTCATTGGGGGGGGGGGGAGAAGGGGTGGGAGAAGGGGGACATATGTAATACATTCAACAATAATTACTTTTAAAAATACTATATACAGATGATGTATTATAGAATTGTACACCTGAAACATATATAATTTTGTTAACCAATGTCACCCCAACTAATTCATTAAATTTTTTTAAAGGAACTGTGAATGCATCGCAGAGATCCCTTGCCATTTGATGAATCAGACCTGATCCCAATAAAACGGCTACACTCGCCTCAAAAATAACTAACACGTAGATAGGACAGACAGTGGCACCTCCGAACCCCTGGCGGCGGGAGCAGGATTGTAGGGTGCGAGGAGCTGCAGCCCGGCCTCTCCCTCCCAGCCACGCCCCTACCTGATGCCCAAAGTGGCAGGAGTCTGACCCTGTGCCGGGCCCCCCTGCTCTCCTTCAGCCTGAGCAAGTTTTTCACTATAAACACACGGGCCC
>NW_005871256.1:815291-820077 GCF_000147115.1 Myotis lucifugus
GAGTCCAGACCCGCTCCCGGGCTCGGGGGCGGCACACCCGCGCGCCTCCGCGGTGGGAGCAGAAAGAGAAGCCGGGAGAACACGGTCTGCGGGCCGGACACCGACAGGGCCCTCCCCTTTGTGGGTGACTTTGAAAGGGCGGCCGGGGGACACTGACTAATGACACGTGACCTCTGGATTCTCCACGAGGCAGCAGGCGCGGGCCCGGGCCCAGCGGGGACCCCCTCGGCCAGTTCGGGGTCACTCTCTCCGTTCAATGCTTCATTAGCTGGGCCCGGGTTCAGGGCGGAGCCCCGCTGCTCCAGGAGGTCCAGGGCTTTGATGGAGGAGAGCCATTCAGGCCCGAGAGGCCCTGTTTGTTTTCAGGAGGAAGCCCTGGGAGCTGCCCCTCCCCCGCTGGAGAGATAAAAGCCATCCCCTCCTCTGACCCTCATTGGACAGGAGCCCTGCTCAGCGTGGAGTAATAAAGGCATATCATGCTGCATGAATTATCTGGTGATTGACACCTTTCTCCCAGCTCCCCGAGAGAGGAGGCGGGAAGCGTGAGGAGGAGCTCAGCGCTAGTCAAGCACCTACTATGCGCTGGGGTGCTGGGGGGACGTGCGCCTGACACATTTCACTCTCACAAATGGTCCCATGGGGTCAATGTTCTTTATCCCTGGGACGTGTACAATGACCCGCAGGAAGGCACCATCTTCTGCTGCAGGAATATTTTAACAAAGGCTCAGAAGGCAGCTTTTTAAAAATTGCCAAGTTCCCAAGTGGTCACCTTCACAGGCCCCTGTTCCAGACTGACCCCCCGGGGAGGGGTGGAGGCAGGAGAGAAGCAGGTGCAGGACCAGGAGGGCACAAGGCCCCCCAGCCCAGGCCCCCAGCCCACATGTTTACCCAGTGGCGGTCACGGGAAGCTGAGATGGGCCAGCGTCGTCAGGTGTGAGGGAAGCACTGTGCCATCGTGACGTGTGCATGAAGGCTGGTGGGGAGACGGGCAGGAAGCATGGGAACATACATTTTGGATGATCGTAAGACCTTAGAGCAGTGGTTCTCAACCTTCTGGCCCATACAGTTCCTCATGTTGTGACCCAACCATAAAATTATTTTCGTTGCTACTTCATAACTGTCATGTTGCTACTGTTATGAATCGTCATGTAAATATCTGATATGCAGGATGGTCTTAGGCGACCCCTGTGAAAGGGTCGTTCGACCGCCAAAGGGGTCGCGACCCACAGGTTGAGAACCGCTGCCTTAGAGGAAGAGAAAGCAGGACAGCAAGAGAGAATGTGCGCGGGTGGGGGCAAGGGTGCCGCTCTGGAGGGTGGTCAGGGCACCTGAGGGGGGCCAGGGAACCCTCCCCTCCCAGGAGGTGACATTTCTCCCAAATGCTGAGAATGAGGGAGCGTGGGGGAGCTGGCAGGGGGGGGCGGGGGGGGGAGGAGAGAGGGGGAGGGGAGGGGGGGAGGGGCCAGGAGCCCAGCATATTCTCCAAGCCTGGATTTCATCCTTAGAGCAATGAGAAGCTACTGGAAGATTTTCAGTGAGTGAGCGCAGTGAAGTGAGAAGCAGCAGTGGGACCAGGGAGACCTGAGCTGTCTGTGGCTCCCAGTGACCTGCCCTGTGACCTCCCCCTGGGGCTTGGCCCACGCTGGGAGTCCTTAGGTGGTGTAGCTGGGACTGGCCATGGGAACCACTGCTCTCTGTTAAGTTTGTGCCCCCCAACAGGCCCCCCATCTGGGCATCAGCACCCCAGATGCCTTGGGAGTCCCAGGGGAATGTGTCCCCAGCAGGGTGCCGGGAGCTGTGGCAGGCTGGAGGGTGGCACTTGTCCACAGGGGCAGCTGCTCCTGAGCTCCAGCCACTGCGCGGAGGAGGGGAGGCCCAGAAGGCCAGGCCTCTGATTCTACAGAAGTCAGAAGCCCAGAAGGGTGTGAAAAGCCTTGGTTTTTAAATGCCGACATCAAATCCAAATGGGAATAACGTTTCCTGAGCTCTGTCCATGAACCGGAGCCTAAAGAATTGCAGGAGATCAGACCTAGGCCTCCGGGAGCCTCCAGCCAGTCTACTGCCTCTTAGAGAAAGAAGCAGCACAGACGAGGAGGCAAAGGCAGCCAGGGCGCAGCCGGCCCCTCAGGAGCCCTACCCCTTCCCTGTGCCCCTGGGCCCTGCTGGTGGTTGCCCAAGCCTGTGGCCTTCTCAGAATAATGTTTTTAATGCATGAAATCAAATCACAAAAGCACCCAATTCTATTTAAATACAATCATCAAAATGCCACCGTGTGCTCACACAGCTGCGACTTTGTTAACTAAGGGATGGAAGTAGTGAGGGGCAGAAACAAAGTGTCAAGACCTCTGTAACCCCCACCCCCTCCAGCTTTGGGGAGCCCCTAGATCACCTCCCTCCCTCTCCAAGCTGAGCGTTCACTGGAAATGAAACACAGACCTGCTGCTGTCTCGCTCCTACTTAACCGCACCCCCCCCCCCGTGGCTTCCCACCCCCTAGAGATGACGCCCTAGTTCTTAGCCCAGCCTTCAAGGCCCTCGAGGGCCCCATCCTCCCCTTGCTGCCTCCAGGCCGCTGCACAGCTGCCTCCAAGCACTCACTCCTTCCGAGCCTTGGCACCGAGGACACGGGACGGTCGGGAGCGCCAGCCTGGTGCCAGGCAGGGGCAGGTTCCCGTCTTAAATCTGCAACTTATTAGCAGGGAGTCTGTGGACCGGCCACTTACCCTTTCAGCCTCAATTTCCCCAACACCACCTGCTATGATAATAAGGATCTGATGAAGGAACATTTGAAAATTCCGGCGGATTTTACACCCTCGAGAAGCACAAGTTGCCTCTGGGGCTGTGGTTGCACTAGGACTTCTCCTCGCTTCCCACGAAAGCAGGGCAGCTCTTCCTCATCCTTCCCCAGAAACCTCTCCCCACTCACTCTGTTCAGATCTCCACTCCGTGTCACCGTATCAGACCTGCCATCCTGAGCATGTATGTAAGCCGCCCCCTCTCTGTTGCCTGATGCTGCTGTATGTTTCTTCTTTGCATGGAGTGCCATCTGCTATAGTATGTGCCTGCTTGTTTGTCTATACCCTGTTCCACCCACACTGAGAAGAATATAAGCGCCTGAGGCGAGAATTGTCTTTTGTTCACGGCTGGATTCCCTGTGCCTAGACCTGTACCAGGTCCACAGCAGGCTCTGCAACCATTTGTTGGATGGATGGATGGATGGAAGGAAGGAAGGAAGGAAGGATGGATGGATGGATGGAAGGAAGGAAGGATGGATGGAAAGCCTTTGCCAATATTTTCCCTGAGGGGTATCAGAAGTAGTCAGCGAGATAACATAGCTGCGGCACTTGCTCGGTATCTGCCATATAAATGCTCATTCCTCATCCTCCTTCTTAACCTCTCTGAGCCTCAGTTTGCTGTACTACGAAAAAGACTGCTGCTGCTGCTGCTGTTAATCACAGTAACGACACCAGGCCTGCTCACCTCCTGGAGCCGGTGTCATGTCCAAAGCCAGACCGCCTTTTGTAAGCTGCACATCATTACCCAGACATTGTTACTGTTGCTTTTAAGAACACAGGCCAGCCGTAACCGGTTTGGCTCAGTGGATAGAGCGTCGGCCTGCGGACTGAAGGGTCCCGGGTTCGATTCCGGTCAAGGGCATGTACCTTGGTTGCGGGCACATCCCCAGTGGGAGGTGTGCAGGAGGCAGCTGATCCATGTTTCTGACTCTCTATCTCTCTCCCTTCCTCTAAAATATATTAAAAAAAAAAAAAAAAAAAAAGAACACAGGCCAGTTACTTCCTCCTCTCTGGGCCTCCCCTTCTTCATCTATAACGTAGGCTAGTCCCCCTGCGCTTCCTGCCCAGGGAGGCCCTGTGGGGAATGGACACGATGGTGCATGTTCATTGCTTTGTGAACGGGCGTCCTGAGCAGAGGCACAGAACCCCCATCTGACGGGCACAGGAGCTGGAAGTGCCCGGGGCTGGGATCGCCAACACCTGCCGCGGCTCTTCCACCAGGAAAGCGCCGGGCTTGCCTTCGGAGGTGCTGCCACTTCATGTGGCCATTTCTGCGAACGGCCATGGACCCCCTTTCTCTATTTCCCAGCCGATTAGAATTCGTTCATGTGTTTCAGGCTCTCGGAAAGCAAATAAAAATGTGCTTTTGGCGTTTATGTTGTCAATTGTCTTTGCAGTTTGGCTTGAATTTTTTTTTAAAACATAATTTTCCATGTAGATATAACTAGGTTCTCAATCTTTTCCATTTTGGCCTCTGGTGTTGGATAGTTTTGAAAAGGCCTTACTCGCCGCTCCATTTTAATCACTTCAGCGGGCATGTTCAGATGGCCAGGCCAGCCGTGGGGAGGGGCCCGGAGCGGCGGCAGGAGGAGGCAGCAGGGGCTGCCGGGGCCCAGGAGGGGCCAGAGCAGGGCGCTGCCCTGGAGGAAGGGGCAGGTGCACGCGGAGAGCTGAGCCCCAGCCAGGCCCCGGGCACAGGTGCCGGCACAGGTGTGCAGGTCTGCGGGAGATGCGGGTCCTTCTCAGGGCCCCGGGGAGCCCTGGACGGGTTGAGAGGGAGCGACAGATCCGACCGCATTTGTAATGAACTCCTAGCCACCTGGCAGAGGAGAACCCGGGTTCCCTTCCAACGTCCTCTCTGGAGGAGCCAGCCCTTCCCTGCACAGTTCCTCTGACTCCACGCGCGCACCGCCCCTGCCCCAGCACACGCCCAGTTCCCAGGTGGGCCCAGGGGACCTTTTAAAATAATAGAAGTCAGCGTCTCTCTTCCTG
>NW_005871256.1:820254-827889 GCF_000147115.1 Myotis lucifugus
CCCAACGCTCCTCCTTGCCAAAGCCTGCTGAGCTGATGTGACCCCACTAGGGGTGCCTCCTGCCCACCCAGCATCTAATCTCTGCTCCCTCTCGCTCCTAGACCCCTCTCCTTCCCCAGCAGCACTCGCCACAGGGCTGTCTCATATCCATCTGCCCAGGGCCAGCCCTCGCAGAGAGCAAGCGCCCGGGCCCGGGCCTCAGACGCATGTCCACCTGCTGCTCTGAGCACACCGAGTGCTCAGCGACCTCACACCCCGCCAGGCAGACCCCACTCTCACTCATTTTTGAGAGGAGGAAACTGAGGCACAGCGAGGCACTGGCCGCAGGTGCCCAGCTGGAAAGTGGCCGAGCTGGGACTGGGCCAGGCCAGGCGGTGGGTGGGTCAGGGCCCGGGCCGGGTGATTGCAGAATCCGGGCCACGGGCGGTGCAGCTCCTCCAGCTGCCCTTCTTCACATGGCTCAGCATCAGGACCACTGCACAGGCCCGGCCAGAAGCCAGGAGTCCCTCTCACCCCCTCTCCCTGCCTTCCTTCCCTCCCCTGGTCTTTCTCCAACCCTGACTCCACTGGCCACTCCACCCTGCTCATCCCTGAGTCCTCCCTCCTCCCCCCCGGCCCCCCCAAGCAGGTCATTCCCAGTCCTCCCTTAAACCACCTCGGATCCACGCCCTTCCCTCCATCTCTGACCAGCCCAGCAACAGCCACATCCGGGCAACTGCAGCCGCCTCCTGCATGGGTCCTGCTTCCACGGTGCCCCCCACCTCCAACCATCCTCCTCACAGAGGCCGGGGCTCTTCCAGAAACAGTTCCACCCTTTCCTGTTCCACGGGGCACCCTCCCCGTGCACCGAGGAGAAAAGCTAAGATCCCTCTTCCAGATCGGCCTGTGCCCCAGTGGGTGTGGAGTGTCATCTCCCAGCACCCCGCATTCCACGGAGGCCATGCGCCTGCCGGCCTGCGCGCATGCTCCCCTCTCCCTGACGTCTCTTCCCAGACTTGGCACGAGGCTCCCGTCGGCCTGGCCTCCAAGTCTTGGCGTAAGTGCGGGCTCCTGGGGGGGCCCAACCAGGCCGAGCGCGCAGCCTCACTGCTCCTCCTCTCCTCCTACACGCATTGCGGAATGAAGGCTGTCCGCCTGGCCACACGCGGGGCTTGTGTGCGAGCAGATCCCACGGGAACCTCGCCCCGTGGATCTTCTCGCCTCCACGGAGTCCCCAGAGCCCAGGACAGCGCGCATAGTAGGCCCTCAGTGAAGACTTGCTGAGGGAGGATGGCCGGCGCCTGCGGTCAGAGCCGCTATCGCTGTGCCCCCAGGTATGCGGCTGGAGGAGGTGAAAAATAATACAGAACAAACCGACGAGGCAAACCCGTGGGGGCGGAACCCACCATTTCCAACAGTAAATTCTTGACCTTTCTGCTTCCCTCTCCACGATGGTCTGTAAAAAGGAAAAAGGGTTTTTTTAAAAAAAAAATCCCCACCAATTACCTCTGAGATGAGACTTAATATACCAAGTTTTTGCCTGGAGCGCATTTTTACAACCGAGTAATAAACCCCAGAAAAACATGCCTTCCCACAGGCCCGGCCGCCGTCCAGCGGGGCCGCGCGGCCGCGGGAGGGGGCCGTTCCTTTCTTGTCAGGGGAAGAAAGGAAACAGGGGGAAGACTCGGAGGAGGTAAATATTTATGGAAAGACGCCGTGTTGTTGATAATCAGGAATCTGGCTTTCCTTCCCGAACCAGGTCTCTATTTGTTTTCTGTTCAGATCACTTTTATGGCGCTTGGGTTTTCTGTGCAATGAAGTGGCTGGGAGCGGGGGAGGGAGGGGGACAGAGGGCCCCCGTCTTGGCCCTTTGCCAGTGTGGAGGGTCCCGCAGATTCTCAAAGAAGACGGGTGTGGGTACCACTGTCTTGATCCTCGCGTTGCCAGAGACGCCGGAAGGAGTCCCTCCAGGAAAGAGAATTATTCCCGTGACAGGAGAACAGGCCTAAACGAGGGGACTGGGACTCGAAGCCGGCGTCACCCTGATAACAGAGGAGGAAGCCTGGGCAGAGGGCGAGCCCCTCCAGCCTCAGTGTCCCCTCCTGCGCGCGAGTAGGAGGCGAAGGTCGAGGCTGTGATGATGCGTGTGACCTCCGCGCCTTCCCATCCACCGGCGGTCAGGGAACCCGGGTGAAACGGGCACCCAGAGTCTCACCAGGCCGCTGGTGCAGAACAGATACACAATAGAGTTGAGGGAAATGGAGGGATGAAAATAAAAGCCACTGCAGCCCTTTCCTGAAGCGAATGAAAGGCTGTGTCCAGGGAAATCACACCAGCAGTCAGTCAGTTCCAGCCAAATGTAACTTTGAGTCGATTTTCTGAAACCTTTTTTTTTAATTATTATTGTAAAAGTCAAGGAACATTCAAGAAGATTTGGAAAACAAACTCACAGAATATCCCATGACCCTGACACCCTAATTATCCTCCGTCTGCATATTTCTCCCCCCCCACCCCCGACGTGTGGCCCGCATTCCCCCTGGAATGGAAACTCATGGAAAACGGGAGGTCAGCCCCAAACGCGGAGCCGCTGCCCCGCTTCCACGGATTCGTTTACTTTGCTCACAACCAGGCCAGGAGCTGCCTTCCCCTCCACGCCAACGGGCTTTTGTTTTCTAGTTGTTTTTAAAATATGTTTTATTGATTTCAGAGAGGAAGGGGGAGGGGAGAGAGATAGAAACATCCATGATGAGAGCGAATCATGGATCAGCTGCCTCCTGCACGCCCCACACTGGGATGGGGCCCGCAACCCGGGCCTGTGCCCCGACGGGGAATGGAACTGTGACCTGGGTTCATAGGTTGACGCTCAACCGCTGGGCCACCATGGCGGGGCTAAATTTATTTTTAATCTAAGAAAAATTATTTCTGTTTTAAAGTGACACCATTGGTTGAGAGCTCCCTTGCACCATGAAAATTAACCACCTCCTCCCCTCCACGAAACAAGCTCTGACAGTCACCGGGCTGACACTAGGGCCTCAGCAACCCGTCAAGGTGGCTCTTTCTGCGCCGCGCATGCCCCGGGGCCTCTGCCTGGCTTCCACTGGTGGCGTCACCTAGGTAACCAATAGCCAATCGCAGAACCGAAGTGGGGTGGGAGCAGGAAAATAGTTCTCATCACCCCTCCTCCTCTTCAGAGTCAGCTGGTCTAGGTGAGTCACGCAATTGATGGTTTTCAAAAACTGTCACCTCCAAGTATTATTCTGTGCCCAGAACTGTGACAGGGGCTTGCTGTCCTTCATCACTGACCCTCCCAACAGCCCTCTGAGGTCAGCGTTCATGCCACCCCATTCTACAGGTGAGGAAACTGAGGTTAGAGAGGTTAAGTGACTTGACCAAGGTCACAGAGCCCATTTCTGTCTGAAAATCTATACTCTTCCCCCGCCCGCCCGCCCCCCTGCCCTCCCCCCTCCGTGCACCCACGTCCCACACAGAGCTGAGGACCCCCTTCTTCCAAGAGAAAACTGGGTGAACAAGCCGGAACGGGTAACCGATTTCCATTTTGCCCCTCACATTTGACTCCACACCCAGGATTGCTCAACACTTCGATTCGATGCCCTTGAGGCTGGACATCCACGTGACAGCTCACAAGTCACTTAGGAGGCCGGGTCAAGGTCAAAATCTCAGCGCCCACAGTCTACTCCGTGGAGAACGGGGCTAGTTATACAGTCAGATGGGCCCATTATGGACGGAAACTGACCACAGTCTTGGCCATTTAAGGGCTCAGCAAACACGCCGGCTGGCTGGGCCGTCCTGTGCTGATGGCAATCTCGGGCTCTCCGGGCCTTGGAGTGCCGCCTCGCTCGCCACGGGGTTGGGGAAACCCTCGGAACAAGGCGGGCCCGTCCCTGGACACTAGGGTTGCCCTGGGGCCTGACAGGTAAGAAAAGGGGTGCGCTGTGCAGTCCTGGGTTGGCAGGAACAGGAGAGGACGACAGAGCAAAGAGGGGGCAGAGGGAGCCGGCACGAACCAGGGCGTCCCAAGAGCACGAGCCAGAACCCGAAGCCGGGCTGAGCAGCCGGGCCAGCCTAGCCCTTTTCTAGAAACCCCAGCCTTTGCTGGGGGCACACCTGCTGCCAGGCGCTGTGTAGGTTAAAAGCAAGTCAGTGAGGATCAGGGGAGACAGTGCTGCTGACTGTCCTCACGGTGATTTCGGTGATTTCAGTGCGAGGCTGAGGCGGCCCGAGGCTGGCCCTGCCCACAGCGGGCCTGTCCCCTCCTGGCCCTGCTCACTCCCCGGCCTTCAGCTCCGAGCCCGCTGCCTCGGCCCAGGGCTCCAGACATGCCAGGCTGTTGCACTGCAGCTTGGAGAGCAGGAGGCGTGGGTGTCTTGTCACCAAGGAGCATGACGAGCAGCAGGGGGAGGGACCTGAGCTGCAGCAGGCCCTGCCTCTGGCCCCAGGATGCGTTCCCAGCATCTCTCCTTCTCTGGGACCTGCCTCTCCACCCCTCCCGCCTTCCACTCCCAGCGCTGCTCCTCCCTCCACAGCGGCCTCCTCACGGTCCTATCGCTTCCAGAATCCCACCTGCCCCCCACTTTCCATCACACCCCCCTCCTTCCAGCACGCCTCCACAGGGAGTGTCCCAGAGAGTACAGACGCTATTGCTCCCCTGCTCAAAACACGGTCCCTGCAGAAATGCAAGCAGGGTCAGGCTCTCCGTGTCTGGCAGAGTTGGGGGGGGGGGGTGGTGGTGGTGGCATGAGGTGGGTGCTGCTGCTGCAGGGTCACTGGGACAGGGTTTTGCACAAGGACCAGCACGGTCGGTTCAGATAAAAATACGCACGCTTGTCTCCAGCAATCGGAGTTTTGGGAATGAAACCCAGAAATAAGAGGCGATAGGAAGGTTTGCAAGGATTTTGTTCTCAAGAAGCGTTGGTAGCAGCGAAGCTTGGGGGAGCTGATGTCCGTCATCAGGAAAGCGCTCGCTGAGCTGTAAGCATCCCTGCTGTGGGAGGCAGGAGCAGGGGTTACAGCCAGTGCCTCCATGAGACGACCACAGTGTGGACGAGGCGGACACTGACCAGCCCACAGCTGCCCGGGGAAAAGGGGGAGAAATGGAGACAGGCGAAGGGGGAAGGCGAGAGGAATTTGCCTTCCACGCCGACGGAGAGACAGATACACCGAGTCACACGCAGACACCGTCAGTGTCCACTCTTCTGCACTCACGCAGCTATTTGGTGATGGTGTACAATGAGAGCACCTAAGGATGCACAGGCGAGTGCTCATCCCAGTCATGTTTGTGAATCCTAGCTATGTGGATGGCAAAACAGAAAAGAAGGGGGGAGATGATGACTTGCTCGCACGTCTGTGATTTGGTTTATTGGTTATGGTGGCTGTTAATTGCATTTGAAACTCCCAAAGGAGAGTTTCATAGAAGACACCTAGGCCACTCTGCAGACTGACCCAGCGAAGCCAGAATCCCAGCTTTCAATGCAAAGTCTCCTGATTTAAAAAAATATATATTATTATTATTGACTAGAGGCCCAGTGCACGAAATTCGTGCATGGTGGGGGGGGGTGCTCCCTCAGCCCAGCGTGCAACAATGCCAGCGTCCCTCGCCCCGGCCTCTGGCCAGAGGCCCCTCCCCTCCCTCCGTGCAGCCGAGGAGTGAATGCTGGGCTTGCATTGCCGGGTCGACGCCACCAGCGTCCCTCCCCGGCCAATATGGGCGCCGCCATCTTTGTTGCGGAGTGATGGTTAATTTGCACATTACCCTTTTATTAGATAGGATTTCAGAGAGGAAGGGAGAGGGAGAGAGAGATAGAAACATCCGTGATGAGAGAGAATCATTGATCGGCTGCCTCCTGCACGTCCCACACAGGGGATCGAGCCCAAAACCCAGGCATGTGCCCTGACCAGGAATCGAACCTTGACCCCCTGGTTCATAGGTCCACACTCAACCACCAAGTCATGCCGGCCGGGCGGGTCTCCTGATTTTTAAATATTGGAAACTTACTCCGATGTGCACTACACTGTCTTCAGGCCAACACTGCGAGCGTGGAAGAGGATAATTCTGCAGGAAGGATCTGGCTCGGGCAGCGCCTGTGACAGCTGCTGGAGTAACCGGGCACGTGACAGGGCCACCCTCCCACCAGAGCGAGGACTGGAGGGCAGGACCTGCCTGGGTAGCACGTGCTCCAGGTGGACAGTGACCAGCCCACAGCTGCCAGGGGGAAAGGGGGAGAGATGGGGAAAGGGGGAGAAATAGGAAAAAGGGGGAGAGATGGGGAAAAGGGGAGAAATGGAGAAAGACGAAGAGGGAGGCCAGCGGAAGAAGAAAAGGACAGATCATGCAACATGTTTGATCCTTTTGAAGAGAATGAAGGAAGCCGTTTTCTGCTCCCTTGCGGCTCACAGGCGTTGATTTTGCCGACAGCCTAGCGATGTGCCGGGAGTCTCCCCAGGTCCTCCAGATGCTGGAGGTGAGCTCTTCAACAAGGGACGGATTTTCAAACACCTCGCTTTCCAGAGCGCTCTTCTCCTCTTGCAGTGACTGCTGAGCTGACCACGTCCAGGGGAACAGCTGCTGCTCTGACAAGCTCTGCACCCCTTGTCTATTACCAATACCCCTCCGCTGCCCCCCGGGCGGGCCCTCTCCCTATCACAGCGCAGTCCTGCAAACCCAGAGGCTGGCAGGGCCCCTGCCCCGCAGCTTTACGGATAAGGGGTCCAAGGTCCAGAGAGGGGCAGTGACCTGCCTGAGGCAGCCCAGCAAGGAGGCGCGAGCGGGATTCCAGGCGGAGTCTGCGCAGCTGGAAGTGCAGTGTTGTCTCCGGTCAATCCGTCAATCCGGTCCCAGGCGCCCGCCCACACCATTGTCCGCTTGTGGAGGAACACTCCTCGGGATCGCGGGCCTTATCCTAGCAACGCCGCTGGTATTAATAACTAATGTGTAACTTCAAAGAAACCTCGCTTTAAAACAAAGCTCACGCCACAGCGCTCTGTATCGAGCGGAGGGGTGGCCTCTGAGAGTAGGTGGCGGGGACGCCGGGTCAGGGTGACCTGCTGGCTGGACGCTGCTGCCCGCGAAGCCTGCCCGGTGCCTGGCCCGCGGGTCAGCCATCCTTGGCCGGCGTTGAAGTTGTACCCAGCCCGGCTCCTGAGTGTAACGGGAGGGTTCACAGGTGGCTGAAACGATAACTTCCTGGTCACGTGCCTCAGTGTGACTTCGCGCCCAGGCCAGGACCTACCCTGGTTTCAGCAGGAAGGCCTGTGCCACCTTCCAGCGGAGCTCCCTGTGCTGCCAGGGCCTGTGCCACCCCCGGCGGGGCTCCCTGTGCTGCCCAGAGGCGCCAGGATCTTAGCAAGCAGATTTCCATAAGCCTCTTTGCACTGGTCCACCCAGCAGTGTTCGCACTAATTGTCTCATTAACAATTATCCACCAGGTGCCTCCCAGGCCTGCACCTGCTGAGTCAGACGTCCTCTCGACACAGGAGGCAGCACCAGGGACAGGCAGGACTCACGACTCAGCACATTCTAGTCCACAGTCTCCCTCAATCCCACTCTCGGGTGGGGGGAAGGAGGCGCTGCTCGGGGAAGTGGGAGCGCGCCCCGGGGTGCACACCTGAGAACCAGGATGAGACTGGGGTGCTCACCAG
>NW_005871256.1:827989-828987 GCF_000147115.1 Myotis lucifugus
GAGGGAAGAAGGGACGCTGAGAGGGGAAGGGATGCTCGCGAAGGGGTCCCCCAGCGAGCGAGTGAGTGACATGTGGGGTCAGGCCTTGCTTCTCAGCTGTGGTCCAGGTTTTTCTCCTCACTCCCCACGAAGACCACAGAGCCACCTGTAGGAGTCTGAGCTGTGGGAAGGTGGGGACACGGAGGAGAGCCTGTTCCATCAAAGCCACAGTCACACGGCTGTCCAGACAGGGACACTGCTGCCACTCTGAGCAGGCAGGCCCCACTCTCAGGTCTAATTCGTCCTCCTACTCCAGGGATGGAGCGGGGAGCGGGGCCGGGATGGCCTCTGCACACACACAATGAAAAGAGAAATGTCATTTCCTGGGTGTCCCATGGTTGAGACTCAGGCCCCTGCAGGGCGTGGGGGTAATAACAGCACCGCGGGGCGGGGGGGGGGGCGGGGGGGGGTTCAATGCCAGCCCTGCCGAGGACCAGGACAAGGCCTGTGAGCAGCAGGCACCCAGGGCGGTTAGGAAGGGGGATCTGTTTATATTTCCTAAACACATTTAGCTCGTTTTTTTCTATAAACACAGGAAACCTGGGAGATGCAGCAAAACCAGGACGGTCCTGAGTGAGGGGAGCGGATAGCGGTGAAGCGGGTGGAGAGGAGAGAGGACCCTCAGCCAGGACGGTGGACACGGAGGGGGGTGGGGGGTGGGGGTGGAGGGAGGGGGACACGCAGGCAAACCCGCTGGGGTTGGAGTCAGCCCCCCGGGGGTCAAATGCCAACTGGGTCACTTAGATGCTGCATGACCTTGGGCCGGCGACCCCGCCCCCCACTGTCTCCCTCTGTGCAGGGTCATTGTTGTGGGGAGCGTGAAGGTTAAATGAAAGCCCAGGGAGGTAGGAGTTTGGGGCAACATGAGCGCCGTTCTTCCTTGTGGACAAACTTAGAAGCCTGCCCCCACCCCCCCCCCGACCCCCGCGAGAATCCTGCCTGACTGTTAGGACCGGAGA
>NW_005871256.1:829434-832318 GCF_000147115.1 Myotis lucifugus
AGCCTCCCCTCGGTCTTGTATTGTCCCTTCTCCTTCCTGACTCATCCGTTCACTCAGCCAGTGTTTACTGAGCCCCTCGCTGGGCCCGGCCTCTTCTAGACGCGGTTCTGTGGGCGCAGGACAAACCTCAGACCCCGAGGTCAGCCCTCAGTGGGGTGGGGAGGCGGGGAGGCCAGGTCTCCACACCAGAGGGTCCCCGAGCTGGAGGCGCAGGGTGTCTGAGGGGCAGAAGCAAGTGCTCATGGACTGACTCCCTCTGCGACTCAGCACAAATGGCTCCCCTCTCTGAGCTGAAGTTACCTCCTGGGGGAAATGGGATGGTGGACTGGGTAGCGGCAGGGAGGAGGGGAGAGCGGACCTATCCGCAGCCCCGTGTGAGCGCTGGGCAAGGCTGTGCAGGCCTGCAGCCCTAGTGGCGCAGTTTTGGGGTCACTGGGGGGTGCGTCTTCCTGCCCTTGGGGACCCCGGCCACCTCCCAGGGCTGGCTGGGGCCTGGGCCCGCCTCTCCCCCACGACCCTCCCCTCCATCCCCCCACCCCCACCCCAGCTCCAGTGCCCCAACCCCTCCCCTAGAACCGACTAACAAAATTCAGAATAATTGCTTCTAATTGTCTTCATCCTTCAGGTAAGCAAACCTGGCTCCTCCCTCGCAGGCCTGGGGGTGGGGCCCCGGGAAGAGAGCCTGTTTTCCTTCATGAAAAACATAATCATGCCCCTTAGGCCGCTCCCCAAGTTTCCTTTCTCCCTCTGCCCCCGCCCAGGGGGCTGCATTTTGACGATGAAACCATTTGGAGGCCGCCAAGTAAGAGAGAGTCCAGATTCCTGCCCAACCGTAGGCGCCTCCACTATCCAGGGCCCGGGCTCCACAGCCTGTAGCTGGGAGAAGGGAGAGGGCAGCGCCTCCGGCTGTGAGCGGCTCCAGATCCCCGTCCACCTGCACAACTGTGGCCTCCGGCAAAATACACCCATTTTAGAATCAGACCCTGATGGAAATTCCTGCCAGGTATTTACTAGGTGATAGCTCTTATCCAGTCTGAAGCTGCAGCTTTCTCCTCCGAAGAAGCCAGGCCAAGGCCTCAGTCCCAGGGCTGCTTGAGGATGGAGAGGGAGCTGACAGTTACCGACCCTCATGCAAACCTCCCCTCGCCCAGCCCAGCCCTGCCCTGCCCAGCACGGGAGGTTGTCCTGGTTCTACAGGGGGACACACTGACCAGGGCTGAGGGTCAGTATGGGGCGGGGACCTGTGACAGGCAGGACTCGGTCCCCTGGCTGGCTGCAGCCACCAGCCTCCTGGACACACTCTCTCAGGGCCCTTTGATCCTCTCTGCACAAATCAGAGCCTGGCCCTGCTAATGGGAACTCCCGCGGGGGAGGGGGAGGACCGGAGTGGCCAGCAAGCTGTGCCCAGGGGCTGGGATCAGCAGATACTCCCTGCTGTCCCCTCACTGGACAGAACTGCCCATCTGCTTCCTTCCCAAGAGGTGGGTAGTTACTCCCACTTTACAGAGTTAAAAAGGTTACAGTCTCGTGCCACAAACTGTCCAATGTTGGGTCATTGGACCCCGGAAATGCGTGGTGCCAGGTGGGTCTATTGAAAAGGGAGGGAAGAGTAATATCAATGATGATGTAAGAAATGATGATGCTATGAAACTTGTACTGGACGCCAGGCACGTCCACACCGCAGGTAAGGAAACCCCTGCAGACAGCGAGTGACCGCCTGCCCAGAGCCCCACAGGAAGTAAGGGCCTCAGTCGGGTCTCTGGTCTCCGGCCTGCACAGCTGCAGGAGCAGGTCTGTGACAGCCACCCCGGGGCGGGGCGGGCTGCTGTGCCACGTGGGCCACTCATCCCTGTTCAGTAGCGCTCACCAGCCACACCGCAGACCAGGCATGACAGGGCCCGTTTTCTGAAAAGGCTCAGTGACCCCCCCCCCCCCCCCCCCCAGAGCAGGGGAGGGGGCCAGCGGTTAGGAGTGGGCTGGACTTGAATACAGAACCGCAGGGAGAGAACTGGGAGCCTTTCCTCCTGAGCCAGTGCTCCTGGCTCAGACTGGAACGCGCCCACCCATTTCTTCTCCCTCGTCCCCCTCCCTCCTACCCAGGGATGTCCCGGTCCCGGCTTCTTACAGGGGAACATGCCGGGTAGGTACGCCCCACCGCAGCTCCCTGGCAGCCTCTCTCTAGTCGGCGCCTCGGACTAGCTCATCTGTAAAACGGGAGCCAATGAAGGCCCAGGCGTGGCGCCCGTGCACCCTGCGCGCTTTGGCTAAGGCCCCCTCTGCAGTCCTGACCTCAGCGGGCGGGCGGGGCCGTAAAAAACCTTTTGATCGTCCAGAACCTCACAAGCAAGGGATTCATCCCCCAGAGAACCTCAGGCAGGACCTGCTGCCTGTTTTCTCCCCGCCAGCTCCCTAACTCAGAAAGGGACCTCGCAAACGCCTGCAAGCAGGCCCGCCCCCCGAGGTCTGACCTTCCCAGTCCTGGTCTGCACACACAGGTAAGAAAAATGAGCTCAGAGAGGGGCAGCCTTTAGCCCGAGGTCACACAGCGAAGGGATGGGTTTGGGGGCGGGGGTGGCTGTGCCGTGGCATTCCAGGCAGGCGTTGGCGCCCGCTAGTCTGCCCGCTTCTGATACCCGGGTTCGAGAGGATAGGCCGCTAACGAGCGGCCCATTAGGAGGAATTGTCACTCCTGTGGGACCGAGGTTGTCCCATTAGGGCGAATTGTCATTCCTCCCGGAGCGAGGTTGTCCCGGCTCCGTGCAGGCTGAGTGCCGGGGCCGAGAGCAATTAACGCGGCTCCGGAGCGGGCAGCCGCCTCTGCCCGGGGCAGCCGGGGCGGGGCGGGGCGGGGGCGGGCGCCCGGCGCGGCTGGAGCCGGTCACCC